>NW_027328741.1:41352217-41666153 GCF_048564905.1 Vicugna pacos
ATGTGGAGAGACGTTCGTTCATCCAGCACAAAGGGAACGGGTTGCAGGAGAAACCCTTACTCTGGTTTCTCAGTCTGTTTCCTAGTGCCGGTTTGAAGTGCCTGCCGTTTTCACTGTAAAACCGAGTTGGAGCTTGTACCTCCCCATATATATGTATGGAGTGGAGTTTGCAACTGAAAAGAAACTTTGTGTTCCCTTCGAGCTAGGTGAAGGACGGCTTTCACACACACTTATCTCTCAGAACTGAGCATGTGGAGAGACGTTCGTTCATCCAGCACAAAGGGAACGGGTTGCAGGAGAAACCCTTACTCTGGTTTCTCAGTCTGTTTCCTAGTGCCGGTTTGAAGTGCCTGCCATTTTCACTGTAAAACCGAGTTGGAGCTTGTACCTCCCCATATATATGTATGGAGTGGAGTTTGCAACTGAAAAGAAACTTTGTGTTCCCTTCAAGCTAGGTGAAGGACGGCTTTCACACACACTTATCTCTCAGAACTGAGCATGTGGAGAGACGTTCGTTCATCCAGCACAAAGGGAACGGGTTGCAGGAGAAACCCTTACTCTGGTTTCTCAGTCTGTTTCCTAGTGCCGGTTTGAAGTGCCTGCCGTTTTCACTGTAAAACCGAGTTGGAGCTTGTACCTCCCCATATATATGTATGGAGTGGAGTTGGCAACTGAAAAGAAACTTTGTGTTCCCTTCAAGCTAGGTGAAGGACGGCTTTCACACACACTTATCTCTCAGAACTGAGCATGTGGAGAGACGTTCGTTCATCCAGCACAAAGGGAACGGGTTGCAGGAGAAACCCTTACTCTGGTTTCTCAGTCTGTTTCCTAGTGCCGGTTTGAAGTGCCTGCCGTTTTCACTGTAAAACCGAGTTGGAGCTTGTACCTCCCCATATATATGTATGGAGTGGAGTTTGCAACTGAAAAGAAACTTTGTGTTCCCTTCAAGCTAGGTGAAGGACGGCTTTCACACACACTTATCTCTCAGAACTGAGCATGTGGAGAGACGTTCGTTCATCCAGCACAAAGGGAACGGGTTGCAGGAGAAACCCTTACTCTGGTTTCTCAGTCTGTTTCCTAGTGCCGGTTTGAAGTGCCTGCCGTTTTCACTGTAAAACCGAGTTGGAGCTTGTACCTCCCCATAGATATGTATGGAGTGGAGTTTGCAACTGAAAAGAAACTTTGTGTTCCCTTCAAGCTAGGTGAAGAACGGCTTTCACACACACTTATCTCTCAGAACTGAGCATGTGGAGAGACGTTCGTTCATCCAGCACAAAGGGAACGGGTTGCAGGAGAAACCCTTACTCTGGTTTCTCAGTCTGTTTCCTAGTGCCGGTTTGAAGTGCCTGCCGTTTTCACTGTAAAACCGAGTTGGAGCTTGTACCTCCCCATATATATGTATGGAGTGGAGTTGGCAACTGAAAAGAAACTTTGTGTTCCCTTCAAGCTAGGTGAAGGACGGCTTTCACACACACTTATCTCTCAGAACTGAGCATGTGGAGAGACGTTCGTTCATCCAGCACAAAGGGAACGGGTTGCAGGAGAAACCCTTACTCTGGTTTCTCAGTCTGTTTCCTAGTGCCGGTTTGAAGTGCCTGCCGTTTTCACTGTAAAACCGAGTTGGAGCTTGTACCTCCCCATATATATGTATGGAGTGGAGTTTGCAACTGAAAAGAAACTTTGTGTTCCCTTCAAGCTAGGTGAAGGGCGGCTTTCACACACACTTATCTCTCAGAACTGAGCATGTGGAGAGACGTTCGTTCATCCAGCACAAAGGGAACGGGTTGCAGGAGAAACCCTTACTCTGGTTTCTCAGTCTGTTTCCTAGTGCCGGTTTGAAGTGCCTGCCGTTTTCACTGTAAAACCGAGTTGGAGCTTGTACCTCCCCATATATATGTATGGAGTGGAGTTTGCAACTGAAAAGAAACTTTGTGTTCCCTTCGAGCTAGGTGAAGGACGGCTTTCACACACACTTATCTCTCAGAACTGAGCATGTGGAGAGAGGTTCGTTCATCCAGCACAAAGGGAACGGGTTGCAGGAGAAACCCTTACTCTGGTTTCTCAGTCTGTTTCCTAGTGCCGGTTTGAAGTGCCTGCCGTTTTCACTGTAAAACCGAGTTGGAGCTTGTACCTCCCCATATATATGTATGGAGTGGAGTTGGCAACTGAAAAGAAACTTTGTGTTCCCTTCAAGCTAGGTGAAGGACGGCTTTCACACACACTTATCTCTCAGAACTGAGCATGTGGAGAGACGTTCGTTCATCCAGCACAAAGGGAACGGGTTGCAGGAGAAACCCTTACTCTGGTTTCTCAGTCTGTTTCCTAGTGCCGGTTTGAAGTGCCTGCCGTTTTCACTGTAAAACCGAGTTGGAGCTTGTACCTCCCCATATATATGTATGGAGTGGAGTTGGCAACTGAAAAGAAACTTTGTGTTCCCTTCGAGCTAGGTGAAGGACGGCTTTCACACACACTTATCTCTCAGAACTGAGCATGTGGAGAGACGTTCGTTCATCCAGCACAAAGGGAACGGGTTGCAGAAGAAACCCTTACTCTGGTTTCTCAGTCTGTTTCCTAGTGCCGGTTTGAAGTGCCTGCCGTTTTCACTGTAAAACCGAGTTGGAGCTTGTACCTCCCCATATATATGTATGGAGTGGAGTTTGCAACTGAAAAGAAACTTTGTGTTCCCTTCAAGCTAGGTGAAGGACGGCTTTCACACACACTTATCTCTCAGAACTGAGCATGTGGAGAGACGTTCGTTCATCCAGCACAAAGGGAACGGGTTGCAGGAGAAACCCTTACTCTGGTTTCTCAGTCTGTTTCCTAGTGCCGGTTTGAAGTGCCTGCCGCTTTCACTGTAAAACCGAGTTGGAGCTTGTACCTCCCCATATATATGTATGGAGTGGAGTTTGCAACTGAAAAGAAACTTTGTGTTCCCTTCAAGCTAGGTGAAGGACGGCTTTCACACACACTTATCTCTCAGAACTGAGCATGTGGAGAGACGTTCGTTCATCCAGCACAAAGGGAACGGGTTGCAGGAGAAACCCTTACTCTGGTTTCTCAGTCTGTTTCCTAGTGCCGGTTTGAAGTGCCTGCCGTTTTCACTGTAAAACCGAGTTGGAGCTTGTACCTCCCCATATATATGTATGGAGTGGAGTTTGCAACTGAAAAGAAACTTTGTGTTCCCTTCAAGCTAGGTGAAGGACGGCTTTCACACACACTTATCTCTCAGAACTGAGCATGTGGAGAGACGTTCGTTCATCCAGCACAAAGGGAACGGGTTGCAGGAGAAACCCTTACTCTGGTTTCTCAGTCTGTTTCCTAGTGCCGGTTTGAAGTGCCTGCCGTTTTCACTGTAAAACCGAGTTGGAGCTTGTAACTCCCCATATATATGTATGGAGTGGAGTTTGCAACTGAAAAGAAACTTTGTGTTCCCTTCAAGCTAGGTGAAGGACGGCTTTCACACACACTTATCTCTCAGAACTGAGCATGTGGATAGACGTTCGTTCATCCAGCACAAAGGGAACGGGTTGCAGGAGAAACCCTTACTCTGGTTTCTCAGTCTGTTTCCTAGTGCCGGTTTGAAGTGCCTGCCATTTTCACTGTAAAACCGAGTTGGAGCTTGTACCTCCCCATATATATGTATGGAGTGGAGTTTGCAACTGAAAAGAAACTTTGTGTTCCCTTCAAGCTAGGTGAAGGACGGCTTTCACACACACTTATCTCTCAGAACTGAGCATGAGGAGAGACGTTCGTTCATCCAGCACAAAGGGAACGGGTTGCAGGAGAAACCCTTACTCTGGTTTCTCAGTCTGTTTCCTAGTGCCGGTTTGAAGTGCCTGCCGTTTTCACTGTAAAACCGAGTTGGAGCTTGTACCTCCCCATATATATGTATGGAGTGGAGTTGGCAACTGAAAAGAAACTTTGTGTTCCCTTCAAGCTAGGTGAAGGACGGCTTTCACACACACTTATCTCTCAGAACTGAGCATGTGGAGAGACGTTCGTTCATCCAGCACAAAGGGAACGGGTTGCAGGAGAAACCCTTACTCTGGTTTCTCAGTCTGTTTCCTAGTGCCGGTTTGAAGTGCCTGCCGTTTTCACTGTAAAACCGAGTTGGAGCTTGTACCTCCCCATATATATGTATGGAGTGGAGTTTGCAACTGAAAAGAAACTTTGTGTTCCCTTCAAGCTAGGTGAAGGACGGCTTTCACACACACTTATCTCTCAGAACTGAGCATGTGGAGAGACGTTCGTTCATCCAGCACAAAGGGAACGGGTTGCAGGAGAAACCCTTACTCTGGTTTCTCAGTCTGTTTCCTAGTGCCGGTTTGAAGTGCCTGCCGTTTTCACTGTAAAACCGAGTTGGAGCTTGTACCTCCCCATATATATGTATGGAGTGGAGTTTGCAACTGAAAAGAAACTTTGTGTTCCCTTCAAGCTAGGTGAAGGACGGCTTTCACACACACTTATCTCTCAGAACTGAGCATGTGGAGAGACGTTCGTTCATCCAGCACAAAGGGAACGGGTTGCAGGAGAAACCCTTACTCTGGTTTCTCAGTCTGTTTCCTAGTGCCGGTTTGAAGTGCCTGCCGTTTTCACTGTAAAACCGAGTTGGAGCTTGTACCTCCCCATATATATGTATGGAGTGGAGTTTGCAACTGAAAAGAAACTTTGTGTTCCCTTCAAGCTAGGTGAAGGACGGCTTTCACACACACTTATCTCTCAGAACTGAGCATGTGGAGAGACGTTCGTTCATCCAGCACAAAGGGAACGGGTTGCAGGAGAAACCCTTACTCTGGTTTCTCAGTCTGTTTCCTAGTGCCGGTTTGAAGTGCCTGCCGTTTTCACTGTAAAACCGAGTTGGAGCTTGTACCTCCCCATATATATGTATGGAGTGGAGTTTGCAACTGAAAAGAAACTTTGTGTTCCCTTCAAGCTAGGTGAAGGAGGGCTTTCACACACACTTATCTCTCAGAACTGAGCATGTGGAGAGACGTTCGTTCATCCAGCACAAAGGGAACGGGTTGCAGGAGAAACCCTTACTCTGGTTTCTCAGTCTGTTTCCTAGTGCCGGTTTGAAGTGCCTGCCGTTTTCACTGTAAAACCGAGTTGGAGCTTGTACCTCCCCATATATATGTATGGAGTGGAGTTTGCAACTGAAAAGAAACTTTGTGTTCCCTTCAAGCTAGGTGAAGGACGGCTTTCACACACACTTATCTCTCAGAAATGAGCATGTGGAGAGACGTTCGTTCATCCAGCACAAAGGGAACGGGTTGCAGGAGAAACCCTTACTCTGGTTTCTCAGTCTGTTTCCTAGTGCCGGTTTGAAGTGCCTGCCGTTTTCACTGTAAAACCGAGTTGGAGCTTGTACCTCCCCATATATATGTATGGAGTGGAGTTTGCAACTGAAAAGAAACTTTGTGTTCCCTTCAAGCTAGGTGAAGGACGGCTTTCACACACACTTATCTCTCAGAACTGAGCATGTGGAGAGACGTTCGTTCATCCAGCACAAAGGGAACGGGTTGCAGGAGAAACCCTTACTCTGGTTTCTCAGTCTGTTTCCTAGTGCCGGTTTGAAGTGCCTGCCGTTTTCACTGTAAAACCGAGTTGGAGCTTGTACCTCCCCATATATATGTATGGAGTGGAGTTGGCAACTGAAAAGAAACTTTGTGTTCCCTTCAAGCTAGGTGAAGGACGGCTTTCACACACACTTATCTCTCAGAACTGAGCATGTGGAGAGACGTTCGTTCATCCAGCACAAAGGGAACGGGTTGCAGGAGAAACCCTTACTCTGGTTTCTCAGTCTGTTTCCTAGTGCCGGTTTGAAGTGCCTGCCGTTTTCACTGTAAAACCGAGTTGGAGCTTGTACCTCCCCATATATATGTATGGAGTGGAGTTTGCAACTGAAAAGAAACTTTGTGTTCCCTTCAAGCTAGGTGAAGGACGGCTTTCACACACACTTATCTCTCAGAACTGAGCATGTGGAGAGACGTTCGTTCATCCAGCACAAAGGGAACGGGTTGCAGGAGAAACCCTTACTCTGGTTTCTCAGTCTGTTTCCTAGTGCCGGTTTGAAGTGCCTGCCGTTTTCACTGTAAAACCGAGTTGGAGCTTGTACCTCCCCATAGATATGTATGGAGTGGAGTTTGCAACTGAAAAGAAACTTTGTGTTCCCTTCAAGCTAGGTGAAGGACGGCTTTCACACACACTTATCTCTCAGAACTGAGCATGTGGAGAGACGTTCGTTCATCCAGCACAAAGGGAACGGGTTGCAGGAGAAACCCTTACTCTGGTTTCTCAGTCTGTTTCCTAGTGCCGGTTTGAAGTGCCTGCCGTTTTCACTGTAAAACCGAGTTGGAGCTTGTACCTCCCCATATATATGTATGGAGTGGAGTTTGCAACTGAAAAGAAACTTTGTGTTCCCTTCAAGCTAGGTGAAGGACGGCTTTCACACACACTTATCTCTCAGAACTGAGCATGTGGAGAGACGTTCGTTCATCCAGCACAAAGGGAACGGGTTGCAGGAGAAACCCTTACTCTGGTTTCTCAGTCTGTTTCCTAGTGCCGGTTTGAAGTGCCTGCCGTTTTCACTGTAAAACCGAGTTGGAGCTTGTACCTCCCCATAGATATGTATGGAGTGGAGTTTGCAACTGAAAAGAAACTTTGTGTTCCCTTCAAGCTAGGTGAAGAACGGCTTTCACACACACTTATCTCTCAGAACTGAGCATGTGGAGAGACGTTCGTTCATCCAGCACAAAGGGAACGGGTTGCAGGAGAAACCCTTACTCTGGTTTCTCAGTCTGTTTCCTAGTGCCGGTTTGAAGTGCCTGCCGTTTTCACTGTAAAACCGAGTTGGAGCTTGTACCTCCCCATATATATGTATGGAGTGGAGTTGGCAACTGAAAAGAAACTTTGTGTTCCCTTCAAGCTAGGTGAAGGACGGCTTTCACACACACTTATCTCTCAGAACTGAGCATGTGGAGAGACGTTCGTTCATCCAGCACAAAGGGAACGGGTTGCAGGAGAAACCCTTACTCTGGTTTCTCAGTCTGTTTCCTAGTGCCGGTTTGAAGTGCCTGCCGTTTTCACTGTAAAACCGAGTTGGAGCTTGTACCTCCCCATATATATGTATGGAGTGGAGTTTGCAACTGAAAAGAAACTTTGTGTTCCCTTCAAGCTAGGTGAAGGGCGGCTTTCACACACACTTATCTCTCAGAACTGAGCATGTGGAGAGACGTTCGTTCATCCAGCACAAAGGGAACGGGTTGCAGGAGAAACCCTTACTCTGGTTTCTCAGTCTGTTTCCTAGTGCCGGTTTGAAGTGCCTGCCGTTTTCACTGTAAAACCGAGTTGGAGCTTGTACCTCCCCATATATATGTATGGAGTGGAGTTTGCAACTGAAAAGAAACTTTGTGTTCCCTTCGAGCTAGGTGAAGGACGGCTTTCACACACACTTATCTCTCAGAACTGAGCATGTGGAGAGAGGTTCGTTCATCCAGCACAAAGGGAACGGGTTGCAGGAGAAACCCTTACTCTGGTTTCTCAGTCTGTTTCCTAGTGCCGGTTTGAAGTGCCTGCCGTTTTCACTGTAAAACCGAGTTGGAGCTTGTACCTCCCCATATATATGTATGGAGTGGAGTTGGCAACTGAAAAGAAACTTTGTGTTCCCTTCAAGCTAGGTGAAGGACGGCTTTCACACACACTTATCTCTCAGAACTGAGCATGTGGAGAGACGTTCGTTCATCCAGCACAAAGGGAACGGGTTGCAGGAGAAACCCTTACTCTGGTTTCTCAGTCTGTTTCCTAGTGCCGGTTTGAAGTGCCTGCCGTTTTCACTGTAAAACCGAGTTGGAGCTTGTACCTCCCCATATATATGTATGGAGTGGAGTTGGCAACTGAAAAGAAACTTTGTGTTCCCTTCGAGCTAGGTGAAGGACGGCTTTCACACACACTTATCTCTCAGAACTGAGCATGTGGAGAGACGTTCGTTCATCCAGCACAAAGGGAACGGGTTGCAGAAGAAACCCTTACTCTGGTTTCTCAGTCTGTTTCCTAGTGCCGGTTTGAAGTGCCTGCCGTTTTCACTGTAAAACCGAGTTGGAGCTTGTACCTCCCCATATATATGTATGGAGTGGAGTTTGCAACTGAAAAGAAACTTTGTGTTCCCTTCAAGCTAGGTGAAGGACGGCTTTCACACACACTTATCTCTCAGAACTGAGCATGTGGAGAGACGTTCGTTCATCCAGCACAAAGGGAACGGGTTGCAGGAGAAACCCTTACTCTGGTTTCTCAGTCTGTTTCCTAGTGCCGGTTTGAAGTGCCTGCCGCTTTCACTGTAAAACCGAGTTGGAGCTTGTACCTCCCCATATATATGTATGGAGTGGAGTTTGCAACTGAAAAGAAACTTTGTGTTCCCTTCAAGCTAGGTGAAGGACGGCTTTCACACACACTTATCTCTCAGAACTGAGCATGTGGAGAGACGTTCGTTCATCCAGCACAAAGGGAACGGGTTGCAGGAGAAACCCTTACTCTGGTTTCTCAGTCTGTTTCCTAGTGCCGGTTTGAAGTGCCTGCCGTTTTCACTGTAAAACCGAGTTGGAGCTTGTACCTCCCCATATATATGTATGGAGTGGAGTTTGCAACTGAAAAGAAACTTTGTGTTCCCTTCAAGCTAGGTGAAGGACGGCTTTCACACACACTTATCTCTCAGAACTGAGCATGTGGAGAGACGTTCGTTCATCCAGCACAAAGGGAACGGGTTGCAGGAGAAACCCTTACTCTGGTTTCTCAGTCTGTTTCCTAGTGCCGGTTTGAAGTGCCTGCCGTTTTCACTGTAAAACCGAGTTGGAGCTTGTAACTCCCCATATATATGTATGGAGTGGAGTTTGCAACTGAAAAGAAACTTTGTGTTCCCTTCAAGCTAGGTGAAGGACGGCTTTCACACACACTTATCTCTCAGAACTGAGCATGTGGATAGACGTTCGTTCATCCAGCACAAAGGGAACGGGTTGCAGGAGAAACCCTTACTCTGGTTTCTCAGTCTGTTTCCTAGTGCCGGTTTGAAGTGCCTGCCATTTTCACTGTAAAACCGAGTTGGAGCTTGTACCTCCCCATATATATGTATGGAGTGGAGTTTGCAACTGAAAAGAAACTTTGTGTTCCCTTCAAGCTAGGTGAAGGACGGCTTTCACACACACTTATCTCTCAGAACTGAGCATGAGGAGAGACGTTCGTTCATCCAGCACAAAGGGAACGGGTTGCAGGAGAAACCCTTACTCTGGTTTCTCAGTCTGTTTCCTAGTGCCGGTTTGAAGTGCCTGCCGTTTTCACTGTAAAACCGAGTTGGAGCTTGTACCTCCCCATATATATGTATGGAGTGGAGTTGGCAACTGAAAAGAAACTTTGTGTTCCCTTCAAGCTAGGTGAAGGAGGGCTTTCACACACACTTATCTCTCAGAACTGAGCATGTGGAGAGACGTTCGTTCATCCAGCACAAAGGGAACGGGTTGCAGGAGAAACCCTTACTCTGGTTTCTCAGTCTGTTTCCTAGTGCCGGTTTGAAGTGCCTGCCGTTTTCACTGTAAAACCGAGTTGGAGCTTGTACCTCCCCATATATATGTATGGAGTGGAGTTTGCAACTGAAAAGAAACTTTGTGTTCCCTTCAAGCTAGGTGAAGGACGGCTTTCACACACACTTATCTCTCAGAACTGAGCATGTGGAGAGACGTTCGTTCATCCAGCACAAAGGGAACGGGTTGCAGGAGAAACCCTTACTCTGGTTTCTCAGTCTGTTTCCTAGTGCCGGTTTGAAGTGCCTGCCGTTTTCACTGTAAAACCGAGTTGGAGCTTGTACCTCCCCATATATATGTATGGAGTGGAGTTTGCAACTGAAAAGAAACTTTGTGTTCCCTTCAAGCTAGGTGAAGGACGGCTTTCACACACACTTATCTCTCAGAACTGAGCATGTGGAGAGACGTTCGTTCATCCAGCACAAAGGGAACGGGTTGCAGGAGAAACCCTTACTCTGGTTTCTCAGTCTGTTTCCTAGTGCCGGTTTGAAGTGCCTGCCGTTTTCACTGTAAAACCGAGTTGGAGCTTGTACCTCCCCATATATATGTATGGAGTGGAGTTTGCAACTGAAAAGAAACTTTGTGTTCCCTTCAAGCTAGGTGAAGGACGGCTTTCACACACACTTATCTCTCAGAACTGAGCATGTGGAGAGACGTTCGTTCATCCAGCACAAAGGGAACGGGTTGCAGGAGAAACCCTTACTCTGGTTTCTCAGTCTGTTTCCTAGTGCCGGTTTGAAGTGCCTGCCGTTTTCACTGTAAAACCGAGTTGGAGCTTGTACCTCCCCATATATATGTATGGAGTGGAGTTTGCAACTGAAAAGAAACTTTGTGTTCCCTTCAAGCTAGGTGAAGGAGGGCTTTCACACACACTTATCTCTCAGAACTGAGCATGTGGAGAGACGTTCGTTCATCCAGCACAAAGGGAACGGGTTGCAGGAGAAACCCTTACTCTGGTTTCTCAGTCTGTTTCCTAGTGCCGGTTTGAAGTGCCTGCCGTTTTCACTGTAAAACCGAGTTGGAGCTTGTACCTCCCCATATATATGTATGGAGTGGAGTTTGCAACTGAAAAGAAACTTTGTGTTCCCTTCAAGCTAGGTGAAGGACGGCTTTCACACACACTTATCTCTCAGAAATGAGCATGTGGAGAGACGTTCGTTCATCCAGCACAAAGGGAACGGGTTGCAGGAGAAACCCTTACTCTGGTTTCTCAGTCTGTTTCCTAGTGCCGGTTTGAAGTGCCTGCCGTTTTCACTGTAAAACCGAGTTGGAGCTTGTACCTCCCCATATATATGTATGGAGTGGAGTTTGCAACTGAAAAGAAACTTTGTGTTCCCTTCAAGCTAGGTGAAGGACGGCTTTCACACACACTTATCTCTCAGAACTGAGCATGTGGAGAGACGTTCGTTCATCCAGCACAAAGGGAACGGGTTGCAGGAGAAACCCTTACTCTGGTTTCTCAGTCTGTTTCCTAGTGCCGGTTTGAAGTGCCTGCCGTTTTCACTGTAAAACCGAGTTGGAGCTTGTACCTCCCCATATATATGTATGGAGTGGAGTTGGCAACTGAAAAGAAACTTTGTGTTCCCTTCAAGCTAGGTGAAGGACGGCTTTCACACACACTTATCTCTCAGAACTGAGCATGTGGAGAGACGTTCGTTCATCCAGCACAAAGGGAACGGGTTGCAGGAGAAACCCTTACTCTGGTTTCTCAGTCTGTTTCCTAGTGCCGGTTTGAAGTGCCTGCCGTTTTCACTGTAAAACCGAGTTGGAGCTTGTACCTCCCCATATATATGTATGGAGTGGAGTTTGCAACTGAAAAGAAACTTTGTGTTCCCTTCAAGCTAGGTGAAGGACGGCTTTCACACACACTTATCTCTCAGAACTGAGCATGTGGAGAGACGTTCGTTCATCCAGCACAAAGGGAACGGGTTGCAGGAGAAACCCTTACTCTGGTTTCTCAGTCTGTTTCCTAGTGCCGGTTTGAAGTGCCTGCCGTTTTCACTGTAAAACCGAGTTGGAGCTTGTACCTCCCCATAGATATGTATGGAGTGGAGTTTGCAACTGAAAAGAAACTTTGTGTTCCCTTCAAGCTAGGTGAAGGACGGCTTTCACACACACTTATCTCTCAGAACTGAGCATGTGGAGAGACGTTCGTTCATCCAGCACAAAGGGAACGGGTTGCAGGAGAAACCCTTACTCTGGTTTCTCAGTCTGTTTCCTAGTGCCGGTTTGAAGTGCCTGCCGTTTTCACTGTAAAACCGAGTTGGAGCTTGTACCTCCCCATATATATGTATGGAGTGGAGTTGGCAACTGAAAAGAAACTTTGTGTTCCCTTCAAGCTAGGTGAAGGACGGCTTTCACACACACTTATCTCTCAGAACTGAGCATGTGGAGAGACGTTCGTTCATCCAGCACAAAGGGAACGGGTTGCAGGAGAAACCCTTACTCTGGTTTCTCAGTCTGTTTCCTAGTGCCGGTTTGAAGTGCCTGCCGTTTTCACTGTAAAACCGAGTTGGAGCTTGTACCTCCCCATATATATGTATGGAGTGGAGTTTGCAACTGAAAAGAAACTTTGTGTTCCCTTCAAGCTAGGTGAAGGACGGCTTTCACACACACTTATCTCTCAGAACTGAGCATGTGGAGAGACGTTCGTTCATCCAGCACAAAGGGAACGGGTTGCAGGAGAAACCCTTACTCTGGTTTCTCAGTCTGTTTCCTAGTGCCGGTTTGAAGTGCCTGCCGTTTTCACTGTAAAACCGAGTTGGAGCTTGTACCTCCCCATATATATGTATGGAGTGGAGTTTGCAACTGAAAAGAAACTTTGTGTTCCCTTCAAGCTAGGTGAAGGACGGCTTTCACACACACTTATCTCTCAGAACTGAGCATGTGGAGAGACGTTCGTTCATCCAGCACAAAGGGAACGGGTTGCAGGAGAAACCCTTACTCTGGTTTCTCAGTCTGTTTCCTAGTGCCGGTTTGAAGTGCCTGCCGTTTTCACTGTAAAACCGAGTTGGAGCTTGTACCTCCCCATATATATGTATGGAGTGGAGTTTGCAACTGAAAAGAAACTTTCTGTTCCCTTCAAGCTAGGTGAAGGACGGCTTTCACACACACTTATCTCTCAGAAATGAGCATGTGGAGAGACGTTCGTTCATCCAGCACAAAGGGAACGGGTTGCAGGAGAAACCCTTACTCTGGTTTCTCAGTCTGTTTCCTAGTGCCGGTTTGAAGTGCCTGCCGTTTTCACTGTAAAACCGAGTTGGAGCTTGTACCTCCCCATATATATGTATGGAGTGGAGTTGGCAACTGAAAAGAAACTTTGTGTTCCCTTCAAGCTAGGTGAAGGACGGCTTTCACACACACTTATCTGTCAGAACTGAGCATGTGGAGAGACGTTCGTTCATCCAGCACAAAGGGAACGGGTTGCAGGAGAAACCCTTACTCTGGTTTCTCAGTCTGTTTCCTAGTGCCGGTTTGAAGTGCCTGCCGTTTTCACTGTAAAACCGAGTTGGAGCTTGTACCTCCCCATATATATGTATGGAGTGGAGTTTGCAACTGAAAAGAAACTTTGTGTTCCCTTCAAGCTAGGTGAAGGACGGCTTTCACACACACTTATCTCTCAGAACTGAGCATGTGGAGAGACGTTCGTTCATCCAGCACAAAGGGAACGGGTTGCAGGAGAAACCCTTACTCTGGTTTCTCAGTCTGTTTCCTAGTGCCGGTTTGAAGTGCCTGCCGTTTTCACTGTAAAACCGAGTTGGAGCTTGTACCTCCCCATAGATATGTATGGAGTGGAGTTTGCAACTGAAAAGAAACTTTGTGTTCCCTTCAAGCTAGGTGAAGGACGGCTTTCACACACACTTATCTCTCAGAACTGAGCATGTGGAGAGACGTTCGTTCATCCAGCACAAAGGGAACGGGTTGCAGGAGAAACCCTTACTCTGGTTTCTCAGTCTGTTTCCTAGTGCCGGTTTGAAGTGCCTGCCGTTTTCACTGTAAAACCGAGTTGGAGCTTGTACCTCCCCATAGATATGTATGGAGTGGAGTTTGCAACTGAAAAGAAACTTTGTGTTCCCTTCAAGCTAGGTGAAGGACGGCTTTCACACACACTTATCTCTCAGAACTGAGCATGTGGAGAGACGTTCGTTCATCCAGCACAAAGGGAACGGGTTGCAGGAGAAACCCTTACTCTGGTTTCTCAGTCTGTTTCCTAGTGCCGGTTTGAAGTGCCTGCCGTTTTCACTGTAAAACCGAGTTGGAGCTTGTACCTCCCCATATATATGTATGGAGTGGAGTTGGCAACTGAAAAGAAACTTTGTGTTCCCTTCAAGATAGGTGAAGGACGGCTTTCACACACACTTATCTCTCAGAACTGAGCATGTGGAGAGACGTTCGTTCATCCAGCACAAAGGGAACGGGTTGCAGGAGAAACCCTTACTCTGGTTTCTCAGTCTGTTTCCTAGTGCCGGTTTGAAGTGCCTGCCGTTTTCACTGTAAAACCGAGTTGGAGCTTGTACCTCCCCATATATATGTATGGAGTGGAGTTTGCAACTGAAAAGAAACTTTGTGTTCCCTTCGAGCTAGGTGAAGGACGGCTTTCACACACACTTATCTCTCAGAACTGAGCATGTGGAGAGACGTTCGTTCATCCAGCACAAAGGGAACGGGTTGCAGGAGAAACCCTTACTCTGGTTTCTCAGTCTGTTTCCTAGTGCCGGTTTGAAGTGCCTGCCATTTTCACTGTAAAACCGAGTTGGAGCTTGTACCTCCCCATATATATGTATGGAGTGGAGTTTGCAACTGAAAAGAAACTTTGTGTTCCCTTCAAGCTAGGTGAAGGACGGCTTTCACACACACTTATCTCTCAGAACTGAGCATGTGGAGAGACGTTCGTTCATCCAGCACAAAGGGAACGGGTTGCAGGAGAAACCCTTACTCTGGTTTCTCAGTCTGTTTCCTAGTGCCGGTTTGAAGTGCCTGCCGTTTTCACTGTAAAACCGAGTTGGAGCTTGTACCTCCCCATATATATGTATGGAGTGGAGTTGGCAACTGAAAAGAAACTTTGTGTTCCCTTCAAGCTAGGTGAAGGACGGCTTTCACACACACTTATCTCTCAGAACTGAGCATGTGGAGAGACGTTCGTTCATCCAGCACAAAGGGAACGGGTTGCAGGAGAAACCCTTACTCTGGTTTCTCAGTCTGTTTCCTAGTGCCGGTTTGAAGTGCCTGCCGTTTTCACTGTAAAACCGAGTTGGAGCTTGTACCTCCCCATATATATGTATGGAGTGGAGTTTGCAACTGAAAAGAAACTTTGTGTTCCCTTCAAGCTAGGTGAAGGACGGCTTTCACACACACTTATCTCTCAGAACTGAGCATGTGGAGAGACGTTCGTTCATCCAGCACAAAGGGAACGGGTTGCAGGAGAAACCCTTACTCTGGTTTCTCAGTCTGTTTCCTAGTGCCGGTTTGAAGTGCCTGCCGTTTTCACTGTAAAACCGAGTTGGAGCTTGTACCTCCCCATAGATATGTATGGAGTGGAGTTGGCAACTGAAAAGAAACTTTGTGTTCCCTTCAAGCTAGGTGAAGAACGGCTTTCACACACACTTATCTCTCAGAACTGAGCATGTGGAGAGACGTTCGTTCATCCAGCACAAAGGGAACGGGTTGCAGGAGAAACCCTTACTCTGGTTTCTCAGTCTGTTTCCTAGTGCCGGTTTGAAGTGCCTGCCGTTTTCACTGTAAAACCGAGTTGGAGCTTGTACCTCCCCATATATATGTATGGAGTGGAGTTGGCAACTGAAAAGAAACTTTGTGTTCCCTTCAAGCTAGGTGAAGGACGGCTTTCACACACACTTATCTCTCAGAACTGAGCATGTGGAGAGACGTTCGTTCATCCAGCACAAAGGGAACGGGTTGCAGGAGAAACCCTTACTCTGGTTTCTCAGTCTGTTTCCTAGTGCCGGTTTGAAGTGCCTGCCGTTTTCACTGTAAAACCGAGTTGGAGCTTGTACCTCCCCATATATATGTATGGAGTGGAGTTTGCAACTGAAAAGAAACTTTGTGTTCCCTTCAAGCTAGGTGAAGGGCGGCTTTCACACACACTTATCTCTCAGAACTGAGCATGTGGAGAGACGTTCGTTCATCCAGCACAAAGGGAACGGGTTGCAGGAGAAACCCTTACTCTGGTTTCTCAGTCTGTTTCCTAGTGCCGGTTTGAAGTGCCTGCCGTTTTCACTGTAAAACCGAGTTGGAGCTTGTACCTCCCCATATATATGTATGGAGTGGAGTTTGCAACTGAAAAGAAACTTTGTGTTCCCTTCGAGCTAGGTGAAGGACGGCTTTCACACACACTTATCTCTCAGAACTGAGCATGTGGAGAGAGGTTCGTTCATCCAGCACAAAGGGAACGGGTTGCAGGAGAAACCCTTACTCTGGTTTCTCAGTCTGTTTCCTAGTGCCGGTTTGAAGTGCCTGCCGTTTTCACTGTAAAACCGAGTTGGAGCTTGTACCTCCCCATATATATGTATGGAGTGGAGTTGGCAACTGAAAAGAAACTTTGTGTTCCCTTCAAGCTAGGTGAAGGACGGCTTTCACACACACTTATCTCTCAGAACTGAGCATGTGGAGAGACGTTCGTTCATCCAGCACAAAGGGAACGGGTTGCAGGAGAAACCCTTACTCTGGTTTCTCAGTCTGTTTCCTAGTGCCGGTTTGAAGTGCCTGCCGTTTTCACTGTAAAACCGAGTTGGAGCTTGTACCTCCCCATATATATGTATGGAGTGGAGTTGGCAACTGAAAAGAAACTTTGTGTTCCCTTCGAGCTAGGTGAAGGACGGCTTTCACACACACTTATCTCTCAGAACTGAGCATGTGGAGAGACGTTCGTTCATCCAGCACAAAGGGAACGGGTTGCAGAAGAAACCCTTACTCTGGTTTCTCAGTCTGTTTCCTAGTGCCGGTTTGAAGTGCCTGCCGTTTTCACTGTAAAACCGAGTTGGAGCTTGTACCTCCCCATATATATGTATGGAGTGGAGTTTGCAACTGAAAAGAAACTTTGTGTTCCCTTCAAGCTAGGTGAAGGACGGCTTTCACACACACTTATCTCTCAGAACTGAGCATGTGGAGAGACGTTCGTTCATCCAGCACAAAGGGAACGGGTTGCAGGAGAAACCCTTACTCTGGTTTCTCAGTCTGTTTCCTAGTGCCGGTTTGAAGTGCCTGCCGCTTTCACTGTAAAACCGAGTTGGAGCTTGTACCTCCCCATATATATGTATGGAGTGGAGTTTGCAACTGAAAAGAAACTTTGTGTTCCCTTCAAGCTAGGTGAAGGACGGCTTTCACACACACTTATCTCTCAGAACTGAGCATGTGGAGAGACGTTCGTTCATCCAGCACAAAGGGAACGGGTTGCAGGAGAAACCCTTACTCTGGTTTCTCAGTCTGTTTCCTAGTGCCGGTTTGAAGTGCCTGCCGTTTTCACTGTAAAACCGAGTTGGAGCTTGTACCTCCCCATATATATGTATGGAGTGGAGTTTGCAACTGAAAAGAAACTTTGTGTTCCCTTCAAGCTAGGTGAAGGACGGCTTTCACACACACTTATCTCTCAGAACTGAGCATGTGGAGAGACGTTCGTTCATCCAGCACAAAGGGAACGGGTTGCAGGAGAAACCCTTACTCTGGTTTCTCAGTCTGTTTCCTAGTGCCGGTTTGAAGTGCCTGCCGTTTTCACTGTAAAACCGAGTTGGAGCTTGTAACTCCCCATATATATGTATGGAGTGGAGTTTGCAACTGAAAAGAAACTTTGTGTTCCCTTCAAGCTAGGTGAAGGACGGCTTTCACACACACTTATCTCTCAGAACTGAGCATGTGGATAGACGTTCGTTCATCCAGCACAAAGGGAACGGGTTGCAGGAGAAACCCTTACTCTGGTTTCTCAGTCTGTTTCCTAGTGCCGGTTTGAAGTGCCTGCCATTTTCACTGTAAAACCGAGTTGGAGCTTGTACCTCCCCATATATATGTATGGAGTGGAGTTTGCAACTGAAAAGAAACTTTGTGTTCCCTTCAAGCTAGGTGAAGGACGGCTTTCACACACACTTATCTCTCAGAACTGAGCATGAGGAGAGACGTTCGTTCATCCAGCACAAAGGGAACGGGTTGCAGGAGAAACCCTTACTCTGGTTTCTCAGTCTGTTTCCTAGTGCCGGTTTGAAGTGCCTGCCGTTTTCACTGTAAAACCGAGTTGGAGCTTGTACCTCCCCATATATATGTATGGAGTGGAGTTGGCAACTGAAAAGAAACTTTGTGTTCCCTTCAAGCTAGGTGAAGGACGGCTTTCACACACACTTATCTCTCAGAACTGAGCATGTGGAGAGACGTTCGTTCATCCAGCACAAAGGGAACGGGTTGCAGGAGAAACCCTTACTCTGGTTTCTCAGTCTGTTTCCTAGTGCCGGTTTGAAGTGCCTGCCGTTTTCACTGTAAAACCGAGTTGGAGCTTGTACCTCCCCATATATATGTATGGAGTGGAGTTTGCAACTGAAAAGAAACTTTGTGTTCCCTTCAAGCTAGGTGAAGGACGGCTTTCACACACACTTATCTCTCAGAACTGAGCATGTGGAGAGACGTTCGTTCATCCAGCACAAAGGGAACGGGTTGCAGGAGAAACCCTTACTCTGGTTTCTCAGTCTGTTTCCTAGTGCCGGTTTGAAGTGCCTGCCGTTTTCACTGTAAAACCGAGTTGGAGCTTGTACCTCCCCATATATATGTATGGAGTGGAGTTTGCAACTGAAAAGAAACTTTGTGTTCCCTTCAAGCTAGGTGAAGGACGGCTTTCACACACACTTATCTCTCAGAACTGAGCATGTGGAGAGACGTTCGTTCATCCAGCACAAAGGGAACGGGTTGCAGGAGAAACCCTTACTCTGGTTTCTCAGTCTGTTTCCTAGTGCCGGTTTGAAGTGCCTGCCGTTTTCACTGTAAAACCGAGTTGGAGCTTGTACCTCCCCATATATATGTATGGAGTGGAGTTTGCAACTGAAAAGAAACTTTGTGTTCCCTTCAAGCTAGGTGAAGGACGGCTTTCACACACACTTATCTCTCAGAACTGAGCATGTGGAGAGACGTTCGTTCATCCAGCACAAAGGGAACGGGTTGCAGGAGAAACCCTTACTCTGGTTTCTCAGTCTGTTTCCTAGTGCCGGTTTGAAGTGCCTGCCGTTTTCACTGTAAAACCGAGTTGGAGCTTGTACCTCCCCATATATATGTATGGAGTGGAGTTTGCAACTGAAAAGAAACTTTGTGTTCCCTTCAAGCTAGGTGAAGGAGGGCTTTCACACACACTTATCTCTCAGAACTGAGCATGTGGAGAGACGTTCGTTCATCCAGCACAAAGGGAACGGGTTGCAGGAGAAACCCTTACTCTGGTTTCTCAGTCTGTTTCCTAGTGCCGGTTTGAAGTGCCTGCCGTTTTCACTGTAAAACCGAGTTGGAGCTTGTACCTCCCCATATATATGTATGGAGTGGAGTTGGCAACTGAAAAGAAACTTTGTGTTCCCTTCAAGCTAGGTGAAGGACGGCTTTCACACACACTTATCTCTCAGAAATGAGCATGTGGAGAGACGTTCGTTCATCCAGCACAAAGGGAACGGGTTGCAGGAGAAACCCTTACTCTGGTTTCTCAGTCTGTTTCCTAGTGCCGGTTTGAAGTGCCTGCCGTTTTCACTGTAAAACCGAGTTGGAGCTTGTACCTCCCCATATATATGTATGGAGTGGAGTTTGCAACTGAAAAGAAACTTTGTGTTCCCTTCAAGCTAGGTGAAGGACGGCTTTCACACACACTTATCTCTCAGAACTGAGCATGTGGAGAGACGTTCGTTCATCCAGCACAAAGGGAACGGGTTGCAGGAGAAACCCTTACTCTGGTTTCTCAGTCTGTTTCCTAGTGCCGGTTTGAAGTGCCTGCCGTTTTCACTGTAAAACCGAGTTGGAGCTTGTACCTCCCCATATATATGTATGGAGTGGAGTTGGCAACTGAAAAGAAACTTTGTGTTCCCTTCAAGCTAGGTGAAGGACGGCTTTCACACACACTTATCTCTCAGAACTGAGCATGTGGAGAGACGTTCGTTCATCCAGCACAAAGGGAACGGGTTGCAGGAGAAACCCTTACTCTGGTTTCTCAGTCTGTTTCCTAGTGCCGGTTTGAAGTGCCTGCCGTTTTCACTGTAAAACCGAGTTGGAGCTTGTACCTCCCCATATATATGTATGGAGTGGAGTTTGCAACTGAAAAGAAACTTTGTGTTCCCTTCAAGCTAGGTGAAGGACGGCTTTCACACACACTTATCTCTCAGAACTGAGCATGTGGAGAGACGTTCGTTCATCCAGCACAAAGGGAACGGGTTGCAGGAGAAACCCTTACTCTGGTTTCTCAGTCTGTTTCCTAGTGCCGGTTTGAAGTGCCTGCCGTTTTCACTGTAAAACCGAGTTGGAGCTTGTACCTCCCCATAGATATGTATGGAGTGGAGTTTGCAACTGAAAAGAAACTTTGTGTTCCCTTCAAGCTAGGTGAAGGACGGCTTTCACACACACTTATCTCTCAGAACTGAGCATGTGGAGAGACGTTCGTTCATCCAGCACAAAGGGAACGGGTTGCAGGAGAAACCCTTACTCTGGTTTCTCAGTCTGTTTCCTAGTGCCGGTTTGAAGTGCCTGCCGTTTTCACTGTAAAACCGAGTTGGAGCTTGTACCTCCCCATATATATGTATGGAGTGGAGTTGGCAACTGAAAAGAAACTTTGTGTTCCCTTCAAGCTAGGTGAAGGACGGCTTTCACACACACTTATCTCTCAGAACTGAGCATGTGGAGAGACGTTCGTTCATCCAGCACAAAGGGAACGGGTTGCAGGAGAAACCCTTACTCTGGTTTCTCAGTCTGTTTCCTAGTGCCGGTTTGAAGTGCCTGCCGTTTTCACTGTAAAACCGAGTTGGAGCTTGTACCTCCCCATATATATGTATGGAGTGGAGTTTGCAACTGAAAAGAAACTTTGTGTTCCCTTCAAGCTAGGTGAAGGACGGCTTTCACACACACTTATCTCTCAGAACTGAGCATGTGGAGAGACGTTCGTTCATCCAGCACAAAGGGAACGGGTTGCAGGAGAAACCCTTACTCTGGTTTCTCAGTCTGTTTCCTAGTGCCGGTTTGAAGTGCCTGCCGTTTTCACTGTAAAACCGAGTTGGAGCTTGTACCTCCCCATATATATGTATGGAGTGGAGTTTGCAACTGAAAAGAAACTTTGTGTTCCCTTCAAGCTAGGTGAAGGACGGCTTTCACACACACTTATCTCTCAGAACTGAGCATGTGGAGAGACGTTCGTTCATCCAGCACAAAGGGAACGGGTTGCAGGAGAAACCCTTACTCTGGTTTCTCAGTCTGTTTCCTAGTGCCGGTTTGAAGTGCCTGCCGTTTTCACTGTAAAACCGAGTTGGAGCTTGTACCTCCCCATATATATGTATGGAGTGGAGTTTGCAACTGAAAAGAAACTTTCTGTTCCCTTCAAGCTAGGTGAAGGACGGCTTTCACACACACTTATCTCTCAGAAATGAGCATGTGGAGAGACGTTCGTTCATCCAGCACAAAGGGAACGGGTTGCAGGAGAAACCCTTACTCTGGTTTCTCAGTCTGTTTCCTAGTGCCGGTTTGAAGTGCCTGCCGTTTTCACTGTAAAACCGAGTTGGAGCTTGTACCTCCCCATATATATGTATGGAGTGGAGTTGGCAACTGAAAAGAAACTTTGTGTTCCCTTCAAGCTAGGTGAAGGACGGCTTTCACACACACTTATCTGTCAGAACTGAGCATGTGGAGAGACGTTCGTTCATCCAGCACAAAGGGAACGGGTTGCAGGAGAAACCCTTACTCTGGTTTCTCAGTCTGTTTCCTAGTGCCGGTTTGAAGTGCCTGCCGTTTTCACTGTAAAACCGAGTTGGAGCTTGTACCTCCCCATATATATGTATGGAGTGGAGTTTGCAACTGAAAAGAAACTTTGTGTTCCCTTCAAGCTAGGTGAAGGACGGCTTTCACACACACTTATCTCTCAGAACTGAGCATGTGGAGAGACGTTCGTTCATCCAGCACAAAGGGAACGGGTTGCAGGAGAAACCCTTACTCTGGTTTCTCAGTCTGTTTCCTAGTGCCGGTTTGAAGTGCCTGCCGTTTTCACTGTAAAACCGAGTTGGAGCTTGTACCTCCCCATAGATATGTATGGAGTGGAGTTTGCAACTGAAAAGAAACTTTGTGTTCCCTTCAAGCTAGGTGAAGGACGGCTTTCACACACACTTATCTCTCAGAACTGAGCATGTGGAGAGACGTTCGTTCATCCAGCACAAAGGGAACGGGTTGCAGGAGAAACCCTTACTCTGGTTTCTCAGTCTGTTTCCTAGTGCCGGTTTGAAGTGCCTGCCGTTTTCACTGTAAAACCGAGTTGGAGCTTGTACCTCCCCATAGATATGTATGGAGTGGAGTTTGCAACTGAAAAGAAACTTTGTGTTCCCTTCAAGCTAGGTGAAGGACGGCTTTCACACACACTTATCTCTCAGAACTGAGCATGTGGAGAGACGTTCGTTCATCCAGCACAAAGGGAACGGGTTGCAGGAGAAACCCTTACTCTGGTTTCTCAGTCTGTTTCCTAGTGCCGGTTTGAAGTGCCTGCCGTTTTCACTGTAAAACCGAGTTGGAGCTTGTACCTCCCCATATATATGTATGGAGTGGAGTTGGCAACTGAAAAGAAACTTTGTGTTCCCTTCAAGATAGGTGAAGGACGGCTTTCACACACACTTATCTCTCAGAACTGAGCATGTGGAGAGACGTTCGTTCATCCAGCACAAAGGGAACGGGTTGCAGGAGAAACCCTTACTCTGGTTTCTCAGTCTGTTTCCTAGTGCCGGTTTGAAGTGCCTGCCGTTTTCACTGTAAAACCGAGTTGGAGCTTGTACCTCCCCATATATATGTATGGAGTGGAGTTTGCAACTGAAAAGAAACTTTGTGTTCCCTTCAAGCTAGGTGAAGGACGGCTTTCACACACACTTATCTCTCAGAACTGAGCATGTGGAGAGACGTTCGTTCATCCAGCACAAAGGGAACGGGTTGCAGGAGAAACCCTTATTCTGGTTTCTCAGTCTGTTTCCTAGTGCCGGTTTGAAGTGCCTGCCGTTTTCACTGTAAAACCGAGTTGGAGCTTGTACCTCCCCATATATATGTATGGAGTGGAGTTTGCAACTGAAAAGAAACTTTGTGTTCCCTTCAAGCTAGGTGAAGGACGGCTTTCACACACACTTATCTCTCAGAACTGAGCATGTGGAGAGACGTTCGTTCATCCAGCACAAAGGGAACGGGTTGCAGGAGAAACCCTTACTCTGGTTTCTCAGTCTGTTTCCTAGTGCCGGTTTGAAGTGCCTGCCGTTTTCACTGTAAAACCGAGTTGGAGCTTGTACCTCCCCATATATATGTATGGAGTGGAGTTTGCAACTGAAAAGAAACTTTGTGTTCCCTTCAAGCTAGGTGAAGGGCGGCTTTCACACACACTTATCTCTCAGAACTGAGCATGTGGAGAGACGTTCGTTCATCCAGCACAAAGGGAACGGGTTGCAGGAGAAACCCTTACTCTGGTTTCTCAGTCTGTTTCCTAGTGCCGGTTTGAAGTGCCTGCCGTTTTCACTGTAAAACCGAGTTGGAGCTTGTACCTCCCCATATATATGTATGGAGTGGAGTTTGCAACTGAAAAGAAACTTTGTGTTCCCTTCAAGCTAGGTGAAGGACGGCTTTCACACACACTTATCTCTCAGAAATGAGCATGTGGAGAGACGTTCGTTCATCCAGCACAAAGGGAACGGGTTGCAGGAGAAACCCTTACTCTGGTTTCTCAGTCTGTTTCCTAGTGCCGGTTTGAAGTGCCTGCCGTTTTCACTGTAAAACCGAGTTGGAGCTTGTACCTCCCCATATATATGTATGGAGTGGAGTTGGCAACTGAAAAGAAACTTTGTGTTCCCTTCAAGCTAGGTGAAGGACGGCTTTCACACACACTTATCTCTCAGAACTGAGCATGTGGAGAGACGTTCGTTCATCCAGCACAAAGGGAACGGGTTGCAGGAGAAACCCTTACTCTGGTTTCTCAGTCTGTTTCCTAGTGCCGGTTTGAAGTGCCTGCCGTTTTCACTGTAAAACCGAGTTGGAGCTTGTACCTCCCCATATATATGTATGGAGTGGAGTTGGCAACTGAAAAGAAACTTTGTGTTCCCTTCGAGCTAGGTGAAGGACGGCTTTCACACACACTTATCTCTCAGAACTGAGCATGTGGAGAGACGTTCGTTCATCCAGCACAAAGGGAACGGGTTGCAGGAGAAACCCTTACTCTGGTTTCTCAGTCTGTTTCCTAGTGCCGGTTTGAAGTGCCTGCCGTTTTCACTGTAAAACCGAGTTGGAGCTTGTACCTCCCCATATATATGTATGGAGTGGAGTTTGCAACTGAAAAGAAACTTTGTGTTCCCTTCAAGCTAGGTGAAGGACGGCTTTCACACACACTTATCTCTCAGAACTGAGCATGTGGAGAGACGTTCGTTCATCCAGCACAAAGGGAACGGGTTGCAGGAGAAACCCTTACTCTGGTTTCTCAGTCTGTTTCCTAGTGCCGGTTTGAAGTGCCTGCCGTTTTCACTGTAAAACCGAGTTGGAGCTTGTACCTCCCCATAGTTATGTATGGAGTGGAGTTGGCAACTGAAAAGAAACTTTGTGTTCCCTTCAAGCTAGGTGAAGGACGGCTTTCACACACACTTATCTCTCAGAACTGAGCATGTGGAGAGACGTTCGTTCATCCAGCACAAAGGGAACGGGTTGCAGGAGAAACCCTTACTCTGGTTTCTCAGTCTGTTTCCTAGTGCCGGTTTGAAGTGCCTGCCGTTTTCACTGTAAAACCGAGTTGGAGCTTGTACCTCCCCATATATATGTATGGAGTGGAGTTGGCAACTGAAAAGAAACTTTGTGTTCCCTTCAAGCTAGGTGAAGGACGGCTTTCACACACACTTATCTCTCAGAACTGAGCATGTGGAGAGACGTTCGTTCATCCAGCACAAAGGGAACGGGTTGCAGGAGAAACCCTTACTCTGGTTTCTCAGTCTGTTTCCTAGTGCCGGTTTGAAGTGCCTGCCGTTTTCACTGTAAAACCGAGTTGGAGCTTGTACCTCCCCATATATATGTATGGAGTGGAGTTTGCAACTGAAAAGAAACTTTGTGTTCCCTTCAAGCTAGGTGAAGGACAGCTTTCACACACACTTATCTCTCAGAACTGAGCATGTGGAGAGACGTTCGTTCATCCAGCACAAAGGGAACGGGTTGCAGGAGAAACCCTTACTCTGGTTTCTCAGTCTGTTTCCTAGTGCCGGTTTGAAGTGCCTGCCGTTTTCACTGTAAAACCGAGTTGGAGCTTGTACCTCCCCATATATATGTATGGAGTGGAGTTTGCAACTGAAAAGAAACTTTGTGTTCCCTTCAAGCTAGGTGAAGGACGGCTTTCACACACACTTATCTCTCAGAACTGAGCATGTGGAGAGACGTTCGTTCATCCAGCACAAAGTGAACGGGTTGCAGGAGAAACCCTTACTCTGGTTTCTCAGTCTGTTTCCTAGTGCCGGTTTGAAGTGCCTGCCGTTTTCACTGTAAAACCGAGTTGGAGCTTGTACCTCCCCATATATATGTATGGAGTGGAGTTTGCAACTGAAAAGAAACTTTGTGTTCCCTTCAAGCTAGGTGAAGGACGGCTTTCACACACACTTATCTCTCAGAACTGAGCATGTGGAGAGACGTTCGTTCATCCAGCACAAAGGGAACGGGTTGCAGGAGAAACCCTTACTCTGGTTTCTCAGTCTGTTTCCTAGTGCCGGTTTGAAGTGCCTGCCGTTTTCACTGTAAAACCGAGTTGGAGCTTGTACCTCCCCATATATATGTATGGAGTGGAGTTTGCAACTGAAAAGAAACTTTGTGTTCCCTTCAAGCTAGGTGAAGGACGGCTTTCACACACACTTATCTCTCAGAACTGAGCATGTGGAGAGACGTTCGTTCATCCAGCACAAAGGGAACGGGTTGCAGGAGAAACCCTTACTCTGGTTTCTCAGTCTGTTTCCTAGTGCCGGTTTGAAGTGCCTGCCGTTTTCACTGTAAAACCGAGTTGGAGCTTGTACCTCCCCATATATATGTATGGAGTGGAGTTGGCAACTGAAAAGAAACTTTGTGTTCCCTTCAAGCTAGGTGAAGGACGGCTTTCACACACACTTATCTCTCAGAACTGAGCATGTGGAGAGACGTTCGTTCATCCAGCACAAAGGGAACGGGTTGCAGGAGAAACCCTTACTCTGGTTTCTCAGTCTGTTTCCTAGTGCCGGTTTGAAGTGCCTGCCGTTTTCACTGTAAAACCGAGTTGGAGCTTGTACCTCCCCATATATATGTATGGAGTGGAGTTGGCAACTGAAAAGAAACTTTGTGTTCCCTTCGAGCTAGGTGAAGGACGGCTTTCACACACACTTATCTCTCAGAACTGAGCATGTGGAGAGACGTTCGTTCATCCAGCACAAAGGGAACGGGTTGCAGGAGAAACCCTTACTCTGGTTTCTCAGTCTGTTTCCTAGTGCCGGTTTGAAGTGCCTGCCGTTTTCACTGTAAAACCGAGTTGGAGCTTGTACCTCCCCATATATATGTATGGAGTGGAGTTTGCAACTGAAAAGAAACTTTGTGTTCCCTTCAAGCTAGGTGAAGGACGGCTTTCACACACACTTATCTCTCAGAACTGAGCATGTGGAGAGACGTTCGTTCATCCAGCACAAAGGGAACGGGTTGCAGGAGAAACCCTTACTCTGGTTTCTCAGTCTGTTTCCTAGTGCCGGTTTGAAGTGCCTGCCGTTTTCACTGTAAAACCGAGTTGGAGCTTGTACCTCCCCATATATATGTATGGAGTGGAGTTGGCAACTGAAAAGAAACTTTGTGTTCCCTTCAAGCTAGGTGAAGGACGGCTTTCACACACACTTATCTCTCAGAACTGAGCATGTGGAGAGACGTTCGTTCATCCAGCACAAAGGGAACGGGTTGCAGGAGAAACCCTTACTCTGGTTTCTCAGTCTGTTTCCTAGTGCCGGTTTGAAGTGCCTGCCGTTTTCACTGTAAAACCGAGTTGGAGCTTGTACCTCCCCATATATATGTATGGAGTGGAGTTTGCAACTGAAAAGAAACTTTGTGTTCCCTTCAAGCTAGGTGAAGGACGGCTTTCACACACACTTATCTCTCAGAACTGAGCATGTGGAGAGACGTTCGTTCATCCAGCACAAAGGGAACGGGTTGCAGGAGAAACCCTTACTCTGGTTTCTCAGTCTGTTTCCTAGTGCCGGTTTGAAGTGCCTGCCGTTTTCACTGTAAAACCGAGTTGGAGCTTGTACCTCCCCATATATATGTATGGAGTGGAGTTGGCAACTGAAAAGAAACTTTGTGTTCCCTTCGAGCTAGGTGAAGGACGGCTTTCACACACACTTATCTCTCAGAACTGAGCATGTGGAGAGACGTTCGTTCATCCAGCACAAAGGGAACGGGTTGCAGGAGAAACCCTTTCTCTGGTTTCTCAGTCTGTTTCCTAGTGCCGGTTTGAAGTGCCTGCCGTTTTCACTGTAAAACCGAGTTGGAGCTTGTACCTCCCCATATATATGTATGGAGTGGAGTTTGCAACTGAAAAGAAACTTTGTGTTCCCTTCAAGCTAGGTGAAGGACGGCTTTCACACACACTTATCTCTCAGAACTGAGCATGTGGAGAGACGTTCGTTCATCCAGCACAAAGGGAACGGGTTGCAGGAGAAACCCTTACTCTGGTTTCTCAGTCTGTTTCCTAGTGCCGGTTTGAAGTGCCTGCCGTTTTCACTGTAAAACCGAGTTGGAGCTTGTACCTCCCCATATATATGTATGGAGTGGAGTTTGCAACTGAAAAGAAACTTTGTGTTCCCTTCGAGCTAGGTGAAGGACGGCTTTCACACACACTTATCTCTCAGAACTGAGCATGTGGAGAGACGTTCGTTCATCCAGCACAAAGGGAACGGGTTGCAGGAGAAACCCTTACTCTGGTTTCTCAGTCTGTTTCCTAGTGCCGGTTTGAAGTGCCTGCCGTTTTCACTGTAAAACCGAGTTGGAGCTTGTACCTCCCCATATATATGTATGGAGTGGAGTTTGCAACTGAAAAGAAACTTTGTGTTCCCTTCAAGCTAGGTGAAGGACGGCTTTCACACACACTTATCTCTCAGAACTGAGCATGTGGAGAGACGTTCGTTCATCCAGCACAAAGGGAACGGGTTGCAGGAGAAACCCTTACTCTGGTTTCTCAGTCTGTTTCCTAGTGCCGGTTTGAAGTGCCTGCCGTTTTCACTGTAAAACCGAGTTGGAGCTTGTACCTCCCCATATATATGTATGGAGTGGAGTTTGCAACTGAAAAGAAACTTTGTGTTCCCTTCAAGCTAGGTGAAGGACGGCTTTCACACACACTTATCTCTCAGAACTGAGCATGTGGAGAGACGTTCGTTCATCCAGCACAAAGGGAACGGGTTGCAGGAGAAACCCTTACTCTGGTTTCTCAGTCTGTTTCCTAGTGCCGGTTTGAAGTGCCTGCCGTTTTCACTGTAAAACCGAGTTGGAGCTTGTACCTCCCCATATATATGTATGGAGTGGAGTTTGCAACTGAAAAGAAACTTTGTGTTCCCTTCAAGCTAGGTGAAGGACGGCTTTCACACACACTTATCTCTCAGAACTGAGCATGTGGAGAGACGTTCGTTCATCCAGCACAAAGGGAACGGGTTGCAGGAGAAACCCTTACTCTGGTTTCTCAGTCTGTTTCCTAGTGCCGGTTTGAAGTGCCTGCCGTTTTCACTGTAAAACCGAGTTGGAGCTTGTACCTCCCCATATATATGTATGGAGTGGAGTTTGCAACTGAAAAGAAACTTTGTGTTCCCTTCAAGCTAGGTGAAGGACGGCTTTCACACACACTTATCTCTCAGAACTGAGCATGTGGAGAGACGTTCGTTCATCCAGCACAAAGGGAACGGGTTGCAGGAGAAACCCTTACTCTGGTTTCTCAGTCTGTTTCCTAGTGCCGGTTTGAAGTGCCTGCCGTTTTCACTGTAAAACCGAGTTGGAGCTTGTACCTCCCCATATATATGTATGGAGTGGAGTTTGCAACTGAAAAGAAACTTTGTGTTCCCTTCAAGCTAGGTGAAGGACGGCTTTCACACACACTTATCTCTCAGAACTGAGCATGTGGAGAGACGTTCGTTCATCCAGCACAAAGGGAACGGGTTGCAGGAGAAACCCTTACTCTGGTTTCTCAGTCTGTTTCCTAGTGCCGGTTTGAAGTGCCTGCCGTTTTCACTGTAAAACCGAGTTGGAGCTTGTACCTCCCCATATATATGTATGGAGTGGAGTTTGCAACTGAAAAGAAACTTTGTGTTCCCTTCAAGCTAGGTGAAGGACGGCTTTCACACACACTTATCTCTCAGAACTGAGCATGTGGAGAGACGTTCGTTCATCCAGCACAAAGGGAACGGGTTGCAGGAGAAACCCTTACTCTGGTTTCTCAGTCTGTTTCCTAGTGCCGGTTTGAAGTGCCTGCCGTTTTCACTGTAAAACCGAGTTGGAGCTTGTACCTCCCCATATATATGTATGGAGTGGAGTTTGCAACTGAAAAGAAACTTTGTGTTCCCTTCAAGCTAGGTGAAGGACGGCTTTCACACACACTTATCTCTCAGAACTGAGCATGTGGAGAGACGTTCGTTCATCCAGCACAAAGGGAACGGGTTGCAGGAGAAACCCTTACTCTGGTTTCTCAGTCTGTTTCCTAGTGCCGGTTTGAAGTGCCTGCCGTTTTCACTGTAAAACCGAGTTGGAGCTTGTACCTCCCCATATATATGTATGGAGTGGAGTTTGCAACTGAAAAGAAACTTTGTGTTCCCTTCAAGCTAGGTGAAGGACGGCTTTCACACACACTTATCTCTCAGAACTGAGCATGTGGAGAGACGTTCGTTCATCCAGCACAAAGGGAACGGGTTGCAGGAGAAACCCTTACTCTGGTTTCTCAGTCTGTTTCCTAGTGCCGGTTTGAAGTGCCTGCCGTTTTCACTGTAAAACCGAGTTGGAGCTTGTACCTCCCCATATATATGTATGGAGTGGAGTTTGCAACTGAAAAGAAACTTTGTGTTCCCTTCGAGCTAGGTGAAGGACGGCTTTCACACACACTTATCTCTCAGAACTGAGCATGTGGAGAGACGTTCGTTCATCCAGCACAAAGGGAACGGGTTGCAGGAGAAACCCTTACTCTGGTTTCTCAGTCTGTTTCCTAGTGCCGGTTTGAAGTGCCTGCCGTTTTCACTGTAAAACCGAGTTGGAGCTTGTACCTCCCCATATATATGTATGGAGTGGAGTTGGCAACTGAAAAGAAACTTTGTGTTCCCTTCGAGCTAGGTGAAGGACGGCTTTCACACACACTTATCTCTCAGAACTGAGCATGTGGAGAGACGTTCGTTCATCCAGCACAAAGGGAACGGGTTGCAGGAGAAACCCTTACTCTGGTTTCTCAGTCTGTTTCCTAGTGCCGGTTTGAAGTGCCTGCCGTTTTCACTGTAAAACCGAGTTGGAGCTTGTACCTCCCCATATATATGTATGGAGTGGAGTTTGCAACTGAAAAGAAACTTTGTGTTCCCTTCAAGCTAGGTGAAGGACGGCTTTCACACACACTTATCTCTCAGAACTGAGCATGTGGAGAGACGTTCGTTCATCCAGCACAAAGGGAACGGGTTGCAGGAGAAACCCTTACTCTGGTTTCTCAGTCTGTTTCCTAGTGCCGGTTTGAAGTGCCTGCCGTTTTCACTGTAAAACCGAGTTGGAGCTTGTACCTCCCCATATATATGTATGGAGTGGAGTTTGCAACTGAAAAGAAACTTTGTGTTCCCTTCAAGCTAGGTGAAGGACGGCTTTCACACACACTTATCTCTCAGAACTGAGCATGTGGAGAGACGTTCGTTCATCCAGCACAAAGGGAACGGGTTGCAGGAGAAACCCTTATTCTGGTTTCTCAGTCTGTTTCCTAGTGCCGGTTTGAAGTGCCTGCCGTTTTCACTGTAAAACCGAGTTGGAGCTTGTACCTCCCCATATATATGTATGGAGTGGAGTTGGCAACTGAAAAGAAACTTTGTGTTCCCTTCAAGCTAGGTGAAGGACGGCTTTCACACACACTTATCTCTCAGAACTGAGCATGTGGAGAGACGTTCGTTCATCCAGCACAAAGGGAACGGGTTGCAGGAGAAACCCTTACTCTGGTTTCTCAGTCTGTTTCCTAGTGCCGGTTTGAAGTGCCTGCCGTTTTCACTGTAAAACCGAGTTGGAGCTTGTACCTCCCCATATATATGTATGGAGTGGAGTTTGCAACTGAAAAGAAACTTTGTGTTCCCTTCAAGCTAGGTGAAGGACGGCTTTCACACACACTTATCTCTCAGAACTGAGCATGTGGAGAGACGTTCGTTCATCCAGCACAAAGGGAACGGGTTGCAGGAGAAACCCTTACTCTGGTTTCTCAGTCTGTTTCCTAGTGCCGGTTTGAAGTGCCTGCCGTTTTCACTGTAAAACCGAGTTGGAGCTTGTACCTCCCCATATATATGTATGGAGTGGAGTTTGCAACTGAAAAGAAACTTTGTGTTCCCTTCGAGCTAGGTGAAGGACGGCTTTCACACACACTTATCTTTCAGAACTGAGCATGTGGAGAGACGTTCGTTCACCCAGCACAAAGGGAACGGGTTGCAGGAGAAACCCTTACTCTGGTTTCTCAGTCTGTTTCCTAGTGCCGGTTTGAAGTGCCTGCCGTTTTCACTGTAAAACCGAGTTGGAGCTTGTACCTCCCCATATATATGTATGGAGTGGAGTTTGCAACTGAAAAGAAACTTTGTGTTCCCTTCAAGCTAGGTGCAGGACGGCTTTCACACACACTTATCTCTCAGAACTGAGCATGTGGAGAGACGTTCGTTCATCCAGCACAAAGGGAACGGGTTGCAGGAGAAACCCTTACTCTGGTTTCTCAGTCTGTTTCCTAGTGCCGGTTTGAAGTGCCTGCCGTTTTCACTGTAAAACCGAGTTGGAGCTTGTACCTCCCCATATATATGTATGGAGTGGAGTTTGCAACTGAAAAGAAACTTTGTGTTCCCTTCGAGCTAGGTGAAGGACGGCTTTCACACACACTTATCTCTCAGAACTGAGCATGTGGAGAGACGTTCGTTCATCCAGCACAAAGGGAACGGGTTGCAGGAGCAACCCTTACTCTGGTTTCTCAGTCTGTTTCCTAGTGCCGGTTTGAAGTGCCTGCCGTTTTCACTGTAAAACCGAGTTGGAGCTTGTACCTCCCCATATATATGTATGGAGTGGAGTTTGCAACTGAAAAGAAACTTTGTGTTCCCTTCGAGCTAGGTGAAGGACGGCTTTCACACACACTTATCTCTCAGAACTGAGCATGTGGAGAGACGTTCGTTCATCCAGCACAAAGGGAACGGGTTGCAGGAGAAACCCTTACTCTGGTTTCTCAGTCTGTTTCCTAGTGCCGGTTTGAAGTGCCTGCCGTTTTCACTGTAAAACCGAGTTGGAGCTTGTACCTCCCCATATATATGTATGGAGTGGAGTTTGCAACTGAAAAGAAACTTTGTGTTCCCTTCGAGCTAGGTGAAGGACGGCTTTCACACACACTTATCTCTCAGAACTGAGCATGTGGAGAGACGTTCGTTCATCCAGCACAAAGGGAACGGGTTGCAGGAGAAACCCTTACTCTGGTTTCTCAGTCTGTTTCCTAGTGCCGGTTTGAAGTGCCTGCCGTTTTCACTGTAAAACCGAGTTGGAGCTTGTACCTCCCCATATATATGTATGGAGTGGAGTTTGCAACTGAAAAGAAACTTTGTGTTCCCTTCAAGCTAGGTGAAGGACGGCTTTCACACACACGTATCTCTCAGAACTGAGCATGTGGAGAGACGTTCGTTCATCCAGCACAAAGGGAACGGTTTGCAGGAGAAACCCTTACTCTGGTTTCTCAGACTGTTTCCTAGTGCCGGTTTGAAGTGCCTGCCGTTTTCACTGTAAAACCGAGTTGGAGCTTGTACCTCCCCATATATATGTATGGATTGGGGTTTGCAACTGAAAAGAAACTTTGTGTTCCCTTCAAGCTAGGTGAAGGGCGGCTTTCACACACACTTATCTCTCAGAACTGAGCATGTGGAGAGACGTTCGTTCATCCAGCACAAATGGAACGGGTTGCAGGAGAAACCCTTACTCTGGTTTCTCAGTCTGTTTCCTAGTGCCGGTTTGAAGTGCCTGCCGTTTTCACTGTAAAACCGAGTTGGAGCTTGTACCTCCCCATATATATGTATGGAGTGGAGTTTGCAACTGAAAAGAAACTTTGTGTTCCCTTCAAGCTAGGTGAAGAACGGCTTACACACACACTTATCTCTAAGAACTGAGCATGTAGAGAGACGTTCGTTCATCCAGCACAAAGGGAACGGTTTGCAGGAGAAACCCTTACTCTGGTTTCTCAGACTGTTTCCTAGTGCCGGTTTGAAGTGCCTGCCGTTTTCACTGTAAAACCGAGTTGGAGCTTGTACCTCCCCATATATATGTATGGATTGGGGTTTGCAACTGAAAAGAAACTTTGTGTTCCCTTCAAGCTAGGTGAAGGGCGGCTTTCACACACACTTATCTCTCAGAACTGAGCATGTGGAGAGACGTTCGTTCATCCAGCACAAATGGAACGGGTTGCAGGAGAAACCCTTACTCTGGTTTCTCAGTCTGTTTCCTAGTGCCGGTTTGAAGTGCCTGCCGTTTTCACTGTAAAACCGAGTTGGAGCTTGTACCTCCCCATATATATGTATGGAGTGGAGTTTGCAACTGAAAAGAAACTTTGTGTTCCCTTCAAGCTAGGTGAAGAACGGCTTACACACACACTTATCTCTCAGAACTGAGCATGTAGAGAGACGTTCGTTCATCCAGCACAAAGGGAACGGGTTGCAGGAGAAACCCTTACTCTGGTTTCTCAGTCTGTTTCCTAGTGCCGGTTTGAAGTGCCTGCCGTTTTCACTGTAAAACCGAGTTGGAGCTTGTACCTCCCCATATATATGTATGGAGTGGAGTTTGCAACTGAAAAGAAACTTTGTGTTCCCTTCAAGCTAGGTGAAGGACGGCTTTCACACACACGTATCTCTCAGAACTGAGCATGTGGAGAGACGTTCGTTCATCCAGCACAAAGGGAACGGGTTGCAGGAGAAACCCTTACCCTGGTTTCTCAGTCTGTTTCCTAGTGCCGGTTTGAAGTGCCTGCCGTTTTCTCTGTAAAACCGAGTTGGAGCTTGTACCTCCCCATATTTATGTATGGAGTGGAGTTTGCAACTGAAAAGAAACTTTGTGTTCCCTTCAAGCTAGGTGAAGGACGGCTTTCACACACACTTATCTCTCAGAACTGAGCATGTGGAGAGACGTTCGTTCATCCAGCACAAAGGGAACGGGTTGCAGGAGCAACCCTTACTCTGGTTTCTCAGTCTGTTTCCTAGTGCCGGTTTGAAGTGCCTGCCGTTTTCACTGTAAAACCGAGTTGGAACTTGTACCTCCCCATATATATGTATGGAGTGGAGTTTGCAACTGAAAAGAAACTTTGTGTTCCCTTCAAGCTAGGTGAAGGACGGCTTTCACACACACTTATCTCTCAGAACTGAGCATGTGGAGAGACGTTCGTTCATCCAGCACAAAGGGAACGGGTTGCAGGAGAAACCCTTACTCTGGTTTCTCAGTCTGTTTCCAAGTGCCGGTTGGAAGTGCCTGCCGTTTTCACTGTAAAACCGAGTTGGAGCTTGTACCTCCCCATATATATGTATGGAGTGGAGTTTGCAACTGAAAAGAAACTTTGTGTTCCCTTCAAGCTAGGTGAAGGACAGCTTTCACACACACTTATCTCTCAGAACTGAGCATGTGGAGAGACGTTCGTTCATCCAGCACAAAGGGAACGGGTTGCAGGAGAAACCCTTACTCTGGTTTCTCAGTCTGTTTCCTAGTGCCGGTTTGAAGTGCCTGCCGTTTTCACTGTAAAACCGAGTTGGAGCTTGTACCTCCCCATATATATGTATGGAGTGGAGTTTGCAACTGAAAAGAAACTTTGTGTTCCCTTCGAGCTAGGTGAAGGACGGCTTTCACACACACTTATCTCTCAGAACTGAGCATGTGGAGAGACGTTCGTTCATCCAGCACAAAGGGAACGGGTTGCAGGAGCAACCCTTACTCTGGTTTCTCAGTCTGTTTCCTAGTGCCGGTTTGAAGTGCCTGCCGTTTTCACTGTAAAACCGAGTTGGAGCTTGTACCTCCCCATATATATGTATGGAGTGGAGTTTGCAACTGAAAAGAAACTTTGTGTTCCCTTCGAGCTAGGTGAAGGACGGCTTTCACACACACTTATCTCTCAGAACTGAGCATGTGGAGAGACGTTCGTTCATCCAGCACAAAGGGAACGGGTTGCAGGAGAAACCCTTACTCTGGTTTCTCAGTCTGTTTCCTAGTGCCGGTTTGAAGTGCCTGCCGTTTTCACTGTAAAACCGAGTTGGAGCTTGTACCTCCCCATATATATGTATGGAGTGGAGTTTGCAACTGAAAAGAAACTTTGTGTTCCCTTCGAGCTAGGTGAAGGACGGCTTTCACACACACTTATCTCTCAGAACTGAGCATGTGGAGAGACGTTCGTTCATCCAGCACAAAGGGAACGGGTTGCAGGAGAAACCCTTACTCGGGTTTCTCAGTCTGTTTCCTAGTGCCGGTTTGAAGTGCCTGCCGTTTTCACTGTAAAACCGAGTTGGAGCTTGTACCTCCCCATATATATGTATGGACTGGAGTTTGCAACTGAAAAGAAACTTTGTGTTCCCTTCAAGCTAGGTGAAGGACGGCTTTCACACACACGTATCTCTCAGAACTGAGCATGTGGAGAGACGTTCGTTCATCCAGCACAAAGGGAACAGTTTGCAGGAGAAACCCTTACTCTGGTTTCTCAGTCTGTTTCCTAGTGCCGGTTTGAAGTGCCTGCCGTTTTCACTGTAAAACCGAGTTGGAGCTTGTACCTCCCCATATATATGTATGGATTGGGGTTTGCAACTGAAAAGAAACTTTGTGTTCCCTTCAAGCTAGGTGAAGGGCGGCTTTCACACACACTTATCTCTCAGAACTGAGCATGTGGAGAGACGTTCGTTCATCCAGTACAAAGGGAACGGGTTTCAGGAGAAACCCTTACTCTGGTTTCTCAGTCTGTTTCCTAGTGCCGGTTTGAAGTGCCTGCCGTTTTCACTGTAAAACCGAGTTGGAGCTTGTACCTCCCCATATATATGTATGGAGTGGAGTTTGCAACTGAAAAGAAACTTTGTGTTCCCTTCAAGCTAGGTGAAGAACGGCTTACACACACACTTATCTCTCAGAACTGAGCATGTAGAGAGACGTTCGTTCATCCAGCACAAAGGGAACGGGTTGCAGGAGAAACCCTTACTCTGGTTTCTCAGTCTGTTTCCTAGTGCCGGTTTGAAGTGCCTGCCGTTTTCACTGTAAAACCGAGTTGGAGCTTGTACCTCCCCATATATATGTATGGAGTGGAGTTTGCAACTGAAAAGAAACTTTGTGTTCCCTTCAAGCTAGGTGAAGGACGGCTTTCACACACACGTATCTCTCAGAACTGAGCATGTGGAGAGACGTTCGTTCATCCAGCACAAAGGGAACGGGTTGCAGGAGAAACCCTTACCCTGGTTTCTCAGTCTGTTTCCTAGTGCCGGTTTGAAGTGCCTGCCGTTTTCTCTGTAAAACCGAGTTGGAGCTTGTACCTCCCCATATTTATGTATGGAGTGGAGTTTGCAACTGAAAAGAAACTTTGTGTTCCCTTCAAGCTAGGTGAAGGACGGCTTTCACACACACTTATCTCTCAGAACTGAGCATGTGGAGAGACGTTCGTTCATCCAGCACAAAGGGAACGGGTTGCAGGAGCAACCCTTACTCTGGTTTCTCAGTCTGTTTCCTAGTGCCGGTTTGAAGTGCCTGCCGTTTTCACTGTAAAACCGAGTTGGAACTTGTACCTCCCCATATATATGTATGGAGTGGAGTTTGCAACTGAAAAGAAACTTTGTGTTCCCTTCAAGCTAGGTGAAGGACGGCTTTCACACACACTTATCTCTCAGAACTGAGCATGTGGAGAGACGTTCGTTCATCCAGCACAAAGGGAACGGGTTGCAGGAGAAACCCTTACTCTGGTTTCTCAGTCTGTTTCCAAGTGCCGGTTGGAAGTGCCTGCCGTTTTCACTGTAAAACCGAGTTGGAGCTTGTACCTCCCCATATATATGTATGGAGTGGAGTTTGCAACTGAAAAGAAACTTTGTGTTCCCTTCAAGCTAGGTGAAGGACAGCTTTCACACACACTTATCTCTCAGAACTGAGCATGTGGAGAGACGTTCGTTCATCCAGCACAAAGGGAACGGGTTGCAGGAGAAACCCTTACTCTGGTTTCTCAGTCTGTTTCCTAGTGCCGGTTTGAAGTGCCTGCCGTTTTCACTGTAAAACCGAGTTGGAGCTTGTACCTCCCCATATATATGTATGGAGTGGAGTTTGCAACTGAAAAGAAACTTTGTGTTCCCTTCGAGCTAGGTGAAGGACGGCTTTCACACACACTTATCTCTCAGAACTGAGCATGTGGAGAGACGTTCGTTCATCCAGCACAAAGGGAACGGGTTGCAGGAGCAACCCTTACTCTGGTTTCTCAGTCTGTTTCCTAGTGCCGGTTTGAAGTGCCTGCCGTTTTCACTGTAAAACCGAGTTGGAGCTTGTACCTCCCCATATATATGTATGGAGTGGAGTTTGCAACTGAAAAGAAACTTTGTGTTCCCTTCGAGCTAGGTGAAGGACGGCTTTCACACACACTTATCTCTCAGAACTGAGCATGTGGAGAGACGTTCGTTCATCCAGCACAAAGGGAACGGGTTGCAGGAGAAACCCTTACTCTGGTTTCTCAGTCTGTTTCCTAGTGCCGGTTTGAAGTGCCTGCCGTTTTCACTGTAAAACCGAGTTGGAGCTTGTACCTCCCCATATATATGTATGGAGTGGAGTTTGCAACTGAAAAGAAACTTTGTGTTCCCTTCGAGCTAGGTGAAGGACGGCTTTCACACACACTTATCTCTCAGAACTGAGCATGTGGAGAGACGTTCGTTCATCCAGCACAAAGGGAACGGGTTGCAGGAGAAACCCTTACTCGGGTTTCTCAGTCTGTTTCCTAGTGCCGGTTTGAAGTGCCTGCCGTTTTCACTGTAAAACCGAGTTGGAGCTTGTACCTCCCCATATATATGTATGGACTGGAGTTTGCAACTGAAAAGAAACTTTGTGTTCCCTTCAAGCTAGGTGAAGGACGGCTTTCACACACACGTATCTCTCAGAACTGAGCATGTGGAGAGACGTTCGTTCATCCAGCACAAAGGGAACAGTTTGCAGGAGAAACCCTTACTCTGGTTTCTCAGTCTGTTTCCTAGTGCCGGTTTGAAGTGCCTGCCGTTTTCACTGTAAAACCGAGTTGGAGCTTGTACCTCCCCATATATATGTATGGATTGGGGTTTGCAACTGAAAAGAAACTTTGTGTTCCCTTCAAGCTAGGTGAAGGGCGGCTTTCACACACACTTATCTCTCAGAACTGAGCATGTGGAGAGACGTTCGTTCATCCAGTACAAAGGGAACGGGTTTCAGGAGAAACCCTTACTCTGGTTTCTCAGTCTGTTTCCTAGTGCCGGTTTGAAGTGCCTGCCGTTTTCACTGTAAAACCGAGTTGGAGCTTGTACCTCCCCATATATATGTATGGAGTGGAGTTTGCAACTGAAAAGAAACTTTGTGTTCCCTTCAAGCTAGGTGAAGAACGGCTTACACACACACTTATCTCTCAGAACTGAGCATGTAGAGAGACGTTCGTTCATCCAGCACAAAGGGAACGGGTTGCAGGAGAAACCCTTACTCTGGTTTCTCAGTCTGTTTCCTAGTGCCGGTTTGAAGTGCCTGCCGTTTTCACTGTAAAACCGAGTTGGAGCTTGTACCTCCCCATATATATGTATGGAGTGGAGTTTGCAACTGAAAAGAAACTTTGTGTTCCCTTCAAGCTAGGTGAAGGACGGCTTTCACACACACGTATCTCTCAGAACTGAGCATGTGGAGAGACGTTCGTTCATCCAGCACAAATGGAACGGGTTGCAGGAGAAACCCTTACTCTGGTTTCTCAGTCTGTTTCCTAGTGCCGGTTTGAAGTGCCTGCCGTTTTCACTGTAAAACCGAGTTGGAGCTTGTACCTCCCCATATATATGTATGGAGTGGAGTTTGCAACTGAAAAGAAACTTTGTGTTCCCTTCAAGCTAGGTGAAGGACGGCTTTCACACACACTTATCTCTCAGAACTGAGCATGTGGAGAGACGTTCGTTCATCCAGCACAAAGGGAACGGGTTGCAGGAGAAACCCTTACTCTGGTTTCTCAGTCTGTTTCCTAGTGCCGGTTTGAAGTGCCTGCCGTTTTCACTGTAAAACCGAGTTGGAGCTTGTACCTCCCCATATATATGTATGGAGTGGAGTTTGCAACTGAAAAGAAACTTTGTGTTCCTTTCGAGCTAGGTGAAGGACGGCTTTCACACACACTTATCTCTCAGAACTGAGCATGTGGAGAGACGTTCGTTCATCCAGCACATAGGGAACGGGTTGCAGGAGAAACCCTTACTCTGGTTTCTCAGTCTGTTTCCTAGTGCCGGTTTGAAGTGCCTGCCGTTTTCACTGTAAAACCGAGTTTGAGCTTGTACCTCCCCATATATATGTATGGAGTGGAGTTTGCAACTGAAAAGAAACTTTGTGTTCCCTTCAAGCTAGGTGAAGGACGGCTTTCACACACACGTATCTCTCAGAACTGAGCATGTGGAGAGACGTTCGTTCATCCAGCACAAAGGGAACGGGTTGCAGGAGAAACACTTACTCTGGTTTCTCAGTCTGTTTCCTAGTGCCGGTTTGAAGTGCCTGCCGTTTTCACTGTAAAACCGAGTTGGAGCTTGTACCTCCCCATATATATGTATGGATTGGGTTTTGCAACTGAAAAGAAACTTTGTGTTCCATTCAAGCTAGGTGAAGGGCGGCTTTCACACACACTTATCTCTCAGAACTGAGCATGTGGAGAGACGTTCGTTCATCCAGCACAAAGGGAACGGGTTGCAGGAGAAACCCTTACTCTGGTTTCTCAGTCTGTTTCCTAGTGCCGGTTTGAAGTGCCTGCCGTTTTCACTGTAAAACCGAGTTGGAGCTTGTACCACCCCATATATATGTATGGAGTGGAGTTTGCAAATGAAAAGAAACTTTGTGTTCCCTTCGAGCTAGGTGAAGGACGGCTTTCACACACACTTATCTCTCAGAACTGAGCATGTGGAGAGACGTTCGTTCATCCAGCACAAAGGGAACGGGTTGCAGGGGAAACCCTTACTCTGGTTTCTCAGTCTGTTTCCTAGTGCCGGTTTGAAGTGCCTGCCGTTTTCACTGTAAAACCGAGTTGGAGCTTGTACCTCCCCATATATATGTATGGATTGGGGTTTGCAACTGAAAAGAACCTTTGTGTTCCCTTCAAGCTAGGTGAAGATCGGCTTACACACACACTTATCTCTCAGAACTGAGCATGTAGAGAGACGTTCGTTCATCCAGCACAAAGGGAACGGGTTGCAGGAGAAACCCTTACTCTGGTTTCTCAGTCTGTTTCCTAGTGCCGGTTTGAAGTGCCTGCCGTTTTCACTGTAAAACCGAGTTGGAGCTTGTACCTCCCCATATATATGTATGGAGTGGAGTTTGCAACTGAAAAGAAACTTTGTGTTCCCTTCAAGCTAGGTGAAGGACGGCTTTCACACACACTTATCTCTCAGAACTGAGCATGTGGAGAGACGTTCGTTCATCCAGCACAAAGGGAACGGGTTGCAGGAGAAACCCTTACCCTGGTTTCTCAGTCTGTTTCCTAGTGCCGGTTTGAAGTGCCTGCCGTTTTCTCTGTAAAACCGAGTTGGAGCTTGTACCTCCCCATATATATGTATGGAGTGGAGTTTGCAACTGAAAAGAAACTTTGTGTTCCCTTCAAGCTAGGTGAAGGACGGCTTTCACACACACTTATCTCTCAGAACTGAGCATGTGGAGAGACGTTCGTTCATCCAGCACAAAGGGAACGGGTTGCAGGAGAAACCCTTACTCTGGTTTCTCAGTCTGTTTCCTAGTGCCGGTTTGAAGTGCCTGCCGTTTTCACTGTAAAACCGAGTTGGAGCTTGTACCTCCCCATATATATGTATGGAGTGGAGTTTGCAACTGAAAAGAAACTTTTTCTTCCTTTCGAGCTAGGTGAAGGACGGCTTTCACACACACTTATCTCTCAGAACTGAGCATGTGGAGAGACGTTCGTTCATCCAGCACAAATGGAACGGGTTGCAGGAGAAACCCTTACTCTGGTTTCTCAGTCTGTTTCCTAGTGCCGGTTTGAAGTGCCTGCCGTTTTCACTGTAAAACCGAGTTGGAGCTTGTACCTCCCCATATATATGTATGGAGTGGTGTTTGCAACTGGAAAGAAACTTTGTGTTCCCTTCGAACTAGGTGAAGGACGCCTTTCACACACACTTATCTCTCAGAACTGAGCATGTGGAGAGACGTTCGTTCATCCAGCACAAAGGGAACGGGTTGCAGGAGAAACCCTTACTCTGGTTTCTCAGTCTGTTTCCTAGTGCCGGTTTGAAGTGCCTGCCGTTTTCACTGTAAAACCGAGTTGGAGCTTGTACCTCCCCATATATATGTATGGAGTGGAATTTGCAACTGAAAAGAAACTTTGTGTTCCCTTCAAGCTAGGTGAAGGACGGCTTTCACACACACTTATCTCTCAGAACTGAGCATGTGGAGAGACGTTCGTTCACCCAGCACAAAGGGAACGGGTTGCAGGAGAAACCCTTACTCTGGTTTCTCAGTCTGTTTCCTAGTGCCGGTTTGAAGTGCCTGCCGTTTTCACTGTAAAACCGAGTTGGAGCTTGTACCTCCCCATATATATGTATGGAGTGGAGTTTGCAACTGAAAAGAAACTTTGTGTTCCTTTCGAGCTATGTGAAGGACGGCTTTCACACACACTTTTCTCTCAGACCTGAGCATGTGGAGAGACGTTCGTTCATCCAGCACAAAGGGAACGGGTTGCAGGAGAAACCCTTACTCTGGTTTCTCAGTCTGTTTCCTAGTGCCGGTTTGAAGTGCCTGCCGTTTTCACTGTAAAACCGATTTGGAGCTTGTACCACCCCATATATATGTATGGAGTGGAGTTTGCAACTGAAAAGAAACTTTGTGTTCCCTTCGAGCTAGGTGAAGGACGGCTTTCACACACACTTATCTCTCAGAACTGAGCATGTGGAGAGACGTTCGTTCATCCAGCACAAATGGAACGGGTTGCAGGGGAAACCCTTACTCTGGTTTCTCTGTCTGTTTCCTAGTGCCGGTTTGAAGTGCCTGCCGTTTTCACTGTAAAACCGAGTTGGAGCTTGTACCACCCCATATATATGTATGGGGTGGAGTTTGCAAATGAAAAGAAACTTTGTGTTCCCTTCGAGCTAGGTGAAGGACGGCTTTCACACACACTTATCTCTCAGAACTGAGCATGTGGAGAGACGTTCGTTCGTCCAGCACAAAGGGAACGGGTTGCAGGGGAAACCCTTACTCTGGTTTCTCAGTCTGTTTCCTAGTGCCGGTTTGAAGTGCCTGCCGTTTTCACTGTAAAACCGAGTTGGAGCTTGTACCTCCCCATATATATGTATGGAGTGGAGTTTGCAACTGAAAAGAAACTTTGTGTTCCCTTCGAGCTAGGTGAAGGACGGCTTTCACACACACTTATCTCTCAGAACTGAGCATGTGGAGAGACGTTCGTTCATCCAGCACAAAGGGAACGGGTTGCAGGAGAAACCCTTACTCTGGTTTCTCAGTCTGTTTCCTAGTGCCGGTTTGAAGTGCCTGCCGTTTTCACTGTAAAACCGAGTTGGAGCTTGTACCTCCCCATATATATGTATGGAGTGGAGTTTGCAACTGAAAAGAAACTTTGTGTTCCCTTCAAGCTAGGTGAAGGACGGCTTTCACACACACGTATCTCTCAGAACTGAGCATGTGGAGAGACGTTCGTTCATCCAGCACAAAGGGAACGGGTTGCAGGAGAAACCCTTACCCTGGTTTCTCAGTCTGTTTCCTAGTGCCGGTTTGAAGTGCCTGCCGTTTTCACTGTAAAACCGAGTTGGAGCTTGTACCTCCCCATATATATGTATGGAGTGGAGTTGGCAACTGAAAAGAAACTTTGTGTTCCCTTCGAGCTAGGTGAAGGACGGCTTTCACACACACTTATCTCTCAGAACTGAGCATGTGGAGAGACGTTCGTTCATCCAGCACAAAGGGAACGGGTTGCAGGAGAAACCCTTACTCTGGTTTCTCAGTCTGTTTCCTAGTGCCGGTTTGAAGTGCCTGCCGTTTTCACTGTAAAACCGAGTTGGAGCTTGTACCTCCCCATATATATGTATGGAGTGGAGTTTGCAACTGAAAAGAAACTTTGTGTTCCCTTCAAGCTAGGTGAAGGACGGCTTTCACACACACTTATCTCTCAGAACTGAGCATGTGGAGAGACGTTCGTTCATCCAGCACAAAGGGAACGGGTTGCAGGAGAAACCCTTACTCTGGTTTCTCAGTCTGTTTCCTAGTGCCGGTTTGAAGTGCCTGCCGTTTTCACTGTAAAACCGAGTTGGAGCTTGTACCTCCCCATATATATGTATGGAGTGGAGTTTGCAACTGAAAAGAAACTTTGTGTTCCCTTCAAGCTAGGTGAAGGACGGCTTTCACACACACATATCTCTCAGAACTGAGCATGTGGAGAGACGTTCGTTCATCCAGCACAAAGGGAACGGGTTGCAGGAGAAACCCTTACTCTGGTTTCTCAGTCTGTTTCCTAGTGCCGGTTTGAAGTGCCTGCCGTTTTCACTGTAAAACCGAGTTGGAGCTTGTACCTCCCCATATATATGTATGGAGTGGAGTTTGCAACTGAAAAGAAACTTTGTGTTCCCTTCGAGCTAGGTGAAGGACGGCTTTCACACACACTTATCTCTCAGAACTGAGCATGTGGAGAGACGTTCGTTCATCCAGCACAAAGGGAACGGGTTGCAGGAGAAACCCTTACTCTGGTTTCTCAGTCTGTTTCCTAGTGCCGGTTTGAAGTGCCTGCCGTTTTCACTGTAAAACCGAGTTGGAGCTTGTACCTCCCCATATATATGTATGGAGTGGAGTTGGCAACTGAAAAGAAACTTTGTGTTCCCTTCGAGCTAGGTGAAGGACGGCTTTCACACACACTTATCTCTCAGAACTGAGCATGTGGAGAGACGTTCGTTCATCCAGCACAAAGGGAACGGGTTGCAGGAGAAACCCTTACTCTGGTTTCTCAGTCTGTTTCCTAGTGCCGGTTTGAAGTGCCTGCCGTTTTCACTGTAAAACCGAGTTGGAGCTTGTACCTCCCCATATATATGTATGGAGTGGAGTTTGCAACTGAAAAGAAACTTTGTGTTCCCTTCAAGCTAGGTGAAGGACGGCTTTCACACACACTTATCTCTCAGAACTGAGCATGTGGAGAGACGTTCGTTCATCCAGCACAAAGGGAACGGGTTGCAGGAGAAACCCTTACTCTGGTTTCTCAGTCTGTTTCCTAGTGCCGGTTTGAAGTGCCTGCCGTTTTCACTGTAAAACCGAGTTGGAGCTTGTACCTCCCCATATATATGTATGGAGTGGAGTTTGCAACTGAAAAGAAACTTTGTGTTCCCTTCAAGCTAGGTGAAGGACGGCTTTCACACACACTTATCTCTCAGAACTGAGCATGTGGAGAGACGTTCGTTCATCCAGCACAAAGGGAACGGGTTGCAGGAGAAACCCTTATTCTGGTTTCTCAGTCTGTTTCCTAGTGCCGGTTTGAAGTGCCTGCCGTTTTCACTGTAAAACCGAGTTGGAGCTTGTACCTCCCCATATATATGTATGGAGTGGAGTTTGCAACTGAAAAGAAACTTTGTGTTCCCTTCAAGCTAGGTGAAGGACGGCTTTCACACACACTTATCTCTCAGAACTGAGCATGTGGAGAGACGTTCGTTCATCCAGCACAAAGGGAACGGGTTGCAGGAGAAACCCTTACTCTGGTTTCTCAGTCTGTTTCCTAGTGCCGGTTTGAAGTGCCTGCCGTTTTCACTGTAAAACCGAGTTGGAGCTTGTACCTCCCCATATATATGTATGGAGTGGAGTTTGCAACTGAAAAGAAACTTTGTGTTCCCTTCAAGCTAGGTGAAGGACGGCTTTCACACACACTTATCTCTCAGAACTGAGCATGTGGAGAGACGTTCGTTCATCCAGCACAAAGGGAACGGGTTGCAGGAGAAACCCTTACTCTGGTTTCTCAGTCTGTTTCCTAGTGCCGGTTTGAAGTGCCTGCCGTTTTCACTGTAAAACCGAGTTGGAGCTTGTACCTCCCCATATATATGTATGGAGTGGAGTTTGCAACTGAAAAGAAACTTTGTGTTCCCTTCGAGCTAGGTGAAGGACGGCTTTCACACACACTTATCTTTCAGAACTGAGCATGTGGAGAGACGTTCGTTCACCCAGCACAAAGGGAACGGGTTGCAGGAGAAACCCTTACTCTGGTTTCTCAGTCTGTTTCCTAGTGCCGGTTTGAAGTGCCTGCCGTTTTCACTGTAAAACCGAGTTGGAGCTTGTACCTCCCCATATATATGTATGGAGTGGAGTTTGCAACTGAAAAGAAACTTTGTGTTCCCTTCAAGCTAGGTGAAGGACGGCTTTCACACACACTTATCTCTCAGAACTGAGCATGTGGAGAGACGTTCGTTCATCCAGCACAAAGGGAACGGGTTGCAGGAGAAACCCTTACTCTGGTTTCTCAGTCTGTTTCCTAGTGCCGGTTTGAAGTGCCTGCCGTTTTCACTGTAAAACCGAGTTGGAGCTTGTACCTCCCCATATATATGTATGGAGTGGAGTTTGCAACTGAAAAGAAACTTTGTGTTCCCTTCGAGCTAGGTGAAGGACGGCTTTCACACACACTTATCTCTCAGAACTGAGCATGTGGAGAGACGTTCGTTCATCCAGCACAAAGGGAACGGGTTGCAGGAGCAACCCTTACTCTGGTTTCTCAGTCTGTTTCCTAGTGCCGGTTTGAAGTGCCTGCCGTTTTCACTGTAAAACCGAGTTGGAGCTTGTACCTCCCCATATATATGTATGGAGTGGAGTTTGCAACTGAAAAGAAACTTTGTGTTCCCTTCGAGCTAGGTGAAGGACGGCTTTCACACACACTTATCTCTCAGAACTGAGCATGTGGAGAGACGTTCGTTCATCCAGCACAAAGGGAACGGGTTGCAGGAGAAACCCTTACTCTGGTTTCTCAGTCTGTTTCCTAGTGCCGGTTTGAAGTGCCTGCCGTTTTCACTGTAAAACCGAGTTGGAGCTTGTACCTCCCCATATATATGTATGGAGTGGAGTTTGCAACTGAAAAGAAACTTTGTGTTCCCTTCGAGCTAGGTGAAGGACGGCTTTCACACACACTTATCTCTCAGATCTGAGCATGTGGAGAGACGTTCGTTCATCCAGCACAAAGGGAACGGGTTGCAGGAGAAACCCTTACTCTGGTTTCTCAGTCTGTTTCCTAGTGCCGGTTTGAAGTGCCTGCCGTTTTCACTGTAAAACCGAGTTGGAGCTTGTACCTCCCCATATATATGTATGGAGTGGAGTTTGCAACTGAAAAGAAACTTTGTGTTCCCTTCAAGCTAGGTGAAGGACGGCTTTCACACACACGTATCTCTCAGAACTGAGCATGTGGAGAGACGTTCGTTCATCCAGCACAAAGGGAACGGTTTGCAGGAGAAACCCTTACTCTGGTTTCTCAGACTGTTTCCTAGTGCCGGTTTGAAGTGCCTGCCGTTTTCACTGTAAAACCGAGTTGGAGCTTGTACCTCCCCATATATATGTATGGATTGGGGTTTGCAACTGAAAAGAAACTTTGTGTTCCCTTCAAGCTAGGTGAAGGGCGGCTTTCACACACACTTATCTCTCAGAACTGAGCATGTGGAGAGACGTTCGTTCATCCAGCACAAATGGAACGGGTTGCAGGAGAAACCCTTACTCTGGTTTCTCAGTCTGTTTCCTAGTGCCGGTTTGAAGTGCCTGCCGTTTTCACTGTAAAACCGAGTTGGAGCTTGTACCTCCCCATATATATGTATGGAGTGGAGTTTGCAACTGAAAAGAAACTTTGTGTTCCCTTCAAGCTAGGTGAAGAACGGCTTACACACACACTTATCTCTCAGAACTGAGCATGTAGAGAGACGTTCGTTCATCCAGCACAAAGGGAACGGGTTGCAGGAGAAACCCTTACTCTGGTTTCTCAGTCTGTTTCCTAGTGCCGGTTTGAAGTGCCTGCCGTTTTCACTGTAAAACCGAGTTGGAGCTTGTACCTCCCCATATATATGTATGGAGTGGAGTTTGCAACTGAAAAGAAACTTTGTGTTCCCTTCAAGCTAGGTGAAGGACGGCTTTCACACACACGTATCTCTCAGAACTGAGCATGTGGAGAGACGTTCGTTCATCCAGCACAAAGGGAACGGGTTGCAGGAGAAACCCTTACCCTGGTTTCTCAGTCTGTTTCCTAGTGCCGGTTTGAAGTGCCTGCCGTTTTCTCTGTAAAACCGAGTTGGAGCTTGTACCTCCCCATATTTATGTATGGAGTGGAGTTTGCAACTGAAAAGAAACTTTGTGTTCCCTTCAAGCTAGGTGAAGGACGGCTTTCACACACACTTATCTCTCAGAACTGAGCATGTGGAGAGACGTTCGTTCATCCAGCACAAAGGGAACGGGTTGCAGGAGCAACCCTTACTCTGGTTTCTCAGTCTGTTTCCTAGTGCCGGTTTGAAGTGCCTGCCGTTTTCACTGTAAAACCGAGTTGGAACTTGTACCTCCCCATATATATGTATGGAGTGGAGTTTGCAACTGAAAAGAAACTTTGTGTTCCCTTCAAGCTAGGTGAAGGACGGCTTTCACACACACTTATCTCTCAGAACTGAGCATGTGGAGAGACGTTCGTTCATCCAGCACAAAGGGAACGGGTTGCAGGAGAAACCCTTACTCTGGTTTCTCAGTCTGTTTCCAAGTGCCGGTTGGAAGTGCCTGCCGTTTTCACTGTAAAACCGAGTTGGAGCTTGTACCTCCCCATATATATGTATGGAGTGGAGTTTGCAACTGAAAAGAAACTTTGTGTTCCCTTCAAGCTAGGTGAAGGACAGCTTTCACACACACTTATCTCTCAGAACTGAGCATGTGGAGAGACGTTCGTTCATCCAGCACAAAGGGAACGGGTTGCAGGAGAAACCCTTACTCTGGTTTCTCAGTCTGTTTCCTAGTGCCGGTTTGAAGTGCCTGCCGTTTTCACTGTAAAACCGAGTTGGAGCTTGTACCTCCCCATATATATGTATGGAGTGGAGTTTGCAACTGAAAAGAAACTTTGTGTTCCCTTCGAGCTAGGTGAAGGACGGCTTTCACACACACTTATCTCTCAGAACTGAGCATGTGGAGAGACGTTCGTTCATCCAGCACAAAGGGAACAGGTTGCAGGAGCAACCCTTACTCTGGTTTCTCAGTCTGTTTCCTAGTGCCGGTTTGAAGTGCCTGCCGTTTTCACTGTAAAACCGAGTTGGAGCTTGTACCTCCCCATATATATGTATGGAGTGGAGTTTGCAACTGAAAAGAAACTTTGTGTTCCCTTCGAGCTAGGTGAAGGACGGCTTTCACACACACTTATCTCTCAGAACTGAGCATGTGGAGAGACGTTCGTTCATCCAGCACAAAGGGAACGGGTTGCAGGAGAAACCCTTACTCTGGTTTCTCAGTCTGTTTCCTAGTGCCGGTTTGAAGTGCCTGCCGTTTTCACTGTAAAACCGAGTTGGAGCTTGTACCTCCCCATATATATGTATGGAGTGGAGTTTGCAACTGAAAAGAAACTTTGTGTTCCCTTCGAGCTAGGTGAAGGACGGCTTTCACACACACTTATCTCTCAGAACTGAGCATGTGGAGAGACGTTCGTTCATCCAGCACAAAGGGAACGGGTTGCAGGAGAAACCCTTACTCGGGTTTCTCAGTCTGTTTCCTAGTGCCGGTTTGAAGTGCCTGCCGTTTTCACTGTAAAACCGAGTTGGAGCTTGTACCTCCCCATATATATGTATGGACTGGAGTTTGCAACTGAAAAGAAACTTTGTGTTCCCTTCAAGCTAGGTGAAGGACGGCTTTCACACACACGTATCTCTCAGAACTGAGCATGTGGAGAGACGTTCGTTCATCCAGCACAAAGGGAACAGTTTGCAGGAGAAACCCTTACTCTGGTTTCTCAGTCTGTTTCCTAGTGCCGGTTTGAAGTGCCTGCCGTTTTCACTGTAAAACCGAGTTGGAGCTTGTACCTCCCCATATATATGTATGGATTGGGGTTTGCAACTGAAAAGAAACTTTGTGTTCCCTTCAAGCTAGGTGAAGGGCGGCTTTCACACACACTTATCTCTCAGAACTGAGCATGTGGAGAGACGTTCGTTCATCCAGTACAAAGGGAACGGGTTTCAGGAGAAACCCTTACTCTGGTTTCTCAGTCTGTTTCCTAGTGCCGGTTTGAAGTGCCTGCCGTTTTCACTGTAAAACCGAGTTGGAGCTTGTACCTCCCCATATATATGTATGGAGTGGAGTTTGCAACTGAAAAGAAACTTTGTGTTCCCTTCAAGCTAGGTGAAGAACGGCTTACACACACACTTATCTCTCAGAACTGAGCATGTAGAGAGACGTTCGTTCATCCAGCACAAAGGGAACGGGTTGCAGGAGAAACCCTTATTCTGGTTTCTCAGTCTGTTTACTAGTGCCGGTTTGAAGTGCCTGCCGTTTTCACTGTAAAACCGAGTTGGAGCTTGTACCTCCCCATATATATGTATGGAGTGGAGTTTGCAACTGAAAAGAAACTTTGTGTTCCCTTCAAGCTAGGTGAAGGACGGCTTTCACACACACGTATCTCTCAGAACTGAGCATGTGGAGAGACGTTCGTTCATCCAGCACAAATGGAACGGGTTGCAGGAGAAACCCTTACTCTGGTTTCTCAGTCTGTTTCCTAGTGCCGGTTTGAAGTGCCTGCCGTTTTCACTGTAAAACCGAGTTGGAGCTTGTACCTCCCCATATATATGTATGGAGTGGAGTTTGCAACTGAAAAGAAACTTTGTGTTCCCTTCAAGCTAGGTGAAGGACGGCTTTCACACACACTTATCTCTCAGAACTGAGCATGTGGAGAGACGTTCGTTCATCCAGCACAAAGGGAACGGGTTGCAGGAGAAACCCTTACTCTGGTTTCTCAGTCTGTTTCCTAGTGCCGGTTTGAAGTGCCTGCCGTTTTCACTGTAAAACCGAGTTGGAGCTTGTACCTCCCCATATATATGTATGGAGTGGAGTTTGCAACTGAAAAGAAACTTTGTGTTCCTTTCGAGCTAGGTGAAGGACGGCTTTCACACACACTTATCTCTCAGAACTGAGCATGTGGAGAGACGTTCGTTCATCCAGCACATAGGGAACGGGTTGCAGGAGAAACCCTTACTCTGGTTTCTCAGTCTGTTTCCTAGTGCCGGTTTGAAGTGCCTGCCGTTTTCACTGTAAAACCGAGTTTGAGCTTGTACCTCCCCATATATATGTATGGAGTGGAGTTTGCAACTGAAAAGAAACTTTGTGTTCCCTTCAAGCTAGGTGAAGGACGGCTTTCACACACACGTATCTCTCAGAACTGAGCATGTGGAGAGACGTTCGTTCATCCAGCACAAAGGGAACGGGTTGCAGGAGAAACACTTACTCTGGTTTCTCAGTCTGTTTCCTAGTGCCGGTTTGAAGTGCCTGCCGTTTTCACTGTAAAACCGAGTTGGAGCTTGTACCTCCCCATATATATGTATGGATTGGGTTTTGCAACTGAAAAGAAACTTTGTGTTCCATTCAAGCTAGGTGAAGGGCGGCTTTCACACACACTTATCTCTCAGAACTGAGCATGTGGAGAGACGTTCGTTCATCCAGCACAAAGGGAACGGGTTGCAGGAGAAACCCTTACTCTGGTTTCTCAGTCTGTTTCCTAGTGCCGGTTTGAAGTGCCTGCCGTTTTCACTGTAAAACCGAGTTGGAGCTTGTACCACCCCATATATATGTATGGAGTGGAGTTTGCAAATGAAAAGAAACTTTGTGTTCCCTTCGAGCTAGGTGAAGGACGGCTTTCACACACACATATCTCTCAGAACTGAGCATGTGGAGAGACGTTCGTTCATCCAGCACAAAGGGAACGGGTTGCAGGGGAAACCCTTACTCTGGTTTCTCAGTCTGTTTCCTAGTGCCGGTTTGAAGTGCCTGCCGTTTTCACTGTAAAACCGAGTTGGAGCTTGTACCTCCCCATATATATGTATGGATTGGGGTTTGCAACTGAAAAGAACCTTTGTGTTCCCTTCAAGCTAGGTGAAGATCGGCTTACACACACACTTATCTCTCAGAACTGAGCATGTAGAGAGACGTTCGTTCATCCAGCACAAAGGGAACGGGTTGCAGGAGAAACCCTTACTCTGGTTTCTCAGTCTGTTTCCTAGTGCCGGTTTGAAGTGCCTGCCGTTTTCACTGTAAAACCGAGTTGGAGCTTGTACCTCCCCATATATATGTATGGAGTGGAGTTTGCAACTGAAAAGAAACTTTGTGTTCCCTTCAAGCTAGGTGAAGGACGGCTTTCACACACACTTATCTCTCAGAACTGAGCATGTGGAGAGACGTTCGTTCATCCAGCACAAAGGGAACGGGTTGCAGGAGAAACCCTTACCCTGGTTTCTCAGTCTGTTTCCTAGTGCCGGTTTGAAGTGCCTGCCGTTTTCTCTGTAAAACCGAGTTGGAGCTTGTACCTCCCCATATATATGTATGGAGTGGAGTTTGCAACTGAAAAGAAACTTTGTGTTCCCTTCAAGCTAGGTGAAGGACGGCTTTCACACACACTTATCTCTCAGAACTGAGCATGTGGAGAGACGTTCGTTCATCCAGCACAAAGGGAACGGGTTGCAGGAGAAACCCTTACTCTGGTTTCTCAGTCTGTTTCCTAGTGCCGGTTTGAAGTGCCTGCCGTTTTCACTGTAAAACCGAGTTGGAGCTTGTACCTCCCCATATATATGTATGGAGTGGAGTTTGCAACTGAAAAGAAACTTTTTCTTCCTTTCGAGCTAGGTGAAGGACGGCTTTCACACACACTTATCTCTCAGAACTGAGCATGTGGAGAGACGTTCGTTCATCCAGCACAAATGGAACGGGTTGCAGGAGAAACCCTTACTCTGGTTTCTCAGTCTGTTTCCTAGTGCCGGTTTGAAGTGCCTGCCGTTTTCACTGTAAAACCGAGTTGGAGCTTGTACCTCCCCATATATATGTATGGAGTGGTGTTTGCAACTGGAAAGAAACTTTGTGTTCCCTTCGAACTAGGTGAAGGACGCCTTTCACACACACTTATCTCTCAGAACTGAGCATGTGGAGAGACGTTCGTTCATCCAGCACAAAGGGAACGGGTTGCAGGAGAAACCCTTACTCTGGTTTCTCAGTCTGTTTCCTAGTGCCGGTTTGAAGTGCCTGCCGTTTTCACTGTAAAACCGAGTTGGAGCTTGTACCTCCCCATATATATGTATGGAGTGGAATTTGCAACTGAAAAGAAACTTTGTGTTCCCTTCAAGCTAGGTGAAGGACGGCTTTCACACACACTTATCTCTCAGAACTGAGCATGTGGAGAGACGTTCGTTCACCCAGCACAAAGGGAACGGGTTGCAGGAGAAACCCTTACTCTGGTTTCTCAGTCTGTTTCCTAGTGCCGGTTTGAAGTGCCTGCCGTTTTCACTGTAAAACCGAGTTGGAGCTTGTACCTCCCCATATATATGTATGGAGTGGAGTTTGCAACTGAAAAGAAACTTTGTGTTCCTTTCGAGCTATGTGAAGGACGGCTTTCACACACACTTTTCTCTCAGACCTGAGCATGTGGAGAGACGTTCGTTCATCCAGCACAAAGGGAACGGGTTGCAGGAGAAACCCTTACTCTGGTTTCTCAGTCTGTTTCCTAGTGCCGGTTTGAAGTGCCTGCCGTTTTCACTGTAAAACCGATTTGGAGCTTGTACCACCCCATATATATGTATGGAGTGGAGTTTGCAACTGAAAAGAAACTTTGTGTTCCCTTCGAGGTAGGTGAAGGACGGCTTTCACACACACTTATCTCTCAGAACTGAGCATGTGGAGAGACGTTCGTTCATCCAGCACAAATGGAACGGGTTGCAGGGGAAACCCTTACTCTGGTTTCTCTGTCTGTTTCCTAGTGCCGGTTTGAAGTGCCTGCCGTTTTCACTGTAAAACCGAGTTGGAGCTTGTACCACCCCATATATATGTATGGGGTGGAGTTTGCAAATGAAAAGAAACTTTGTGTTCCCTTCGAGCTAGGTGAAGGACGGCTTTCACACACACTTATCTCTCAGAACTGAGCATGTGGAGAGACGTTCGTTCGTCCAGCACAAAGGGAACGGGTTGCAGGGGAAACCCTTACTCTGGTTTCTCAGTCTGTTTCCTAGTGCCGGTTTGAAGTGCCTGCCGTTTTCACTGTAAAACCGAGTTGGAGCTTGTACCTCCCCATATATATGTATGGAGTGGAGTTTGCAACTGAAAAGAAACTTTGTGTTCCCTTCGAGCTAGGTGAAGGACGGCTTTCACACACACTTATCTCTCAGAACTGAGCATGTGGAGAGACGTTCGTTCATCCAGCACAAAGGGAACGGGTTGCAGGAGAAACCCTTACTCTGGTTTCTCAGTCTGTTTCCTAGTGCCGGTTTGAAGTGCCTGCCGTTTTCACTGTAAAACCGAGTTGGAGCTTGTACCTCCCCATATATATGTATGGAGTGGAGTTTGCAACTGAAAAGAAACTTTGTGTTCCCTTCAAGCTAGGTGAAGGACGGCTTTCACACACACGTATCTCTCAGAACTGAGCATGTGGAGAGACGTTCGTTCATCCAGCACAAATGGAACGGGTTGCAGGGGAAACCCTTACTCTGGTTTCTCAGTCTGTTTCCTAGTGCCGGTTTGAAGTGCCTGCCGTTTTCACTGTAAAACCGAGTTGGAGCTTGTACCTCCCCATATATATGTATGGAGTGGAGTTTGCAACTGAAAAGAAACTTTGTGTTCCCTTCAAGCTAGGTGAAGGACGGCTTTCACACACACTTATCTCTCAGAACTGAGCATGTGGAGAGACGTTCGTTCATCCAGCACAAAGGGAACGGGTTGCAGGAGAAACCCTTACTCTGGTTTCTCAGTCTGTTTCCTAGTGCCGGTTTGAAGTGCCTGCCGTTTTCACTGTAAAACCGAGTTGGAGCTTGTACCTCCCCATATATATGTATGGAGTGGAGTTTGCAACTGAAAAGAAACTTTGTGTTCCTTTCGAGCTAGGTGAAGGACGGCTTTCACACACACTTATCTCTCAGAACTAAGCATGTGGAGAGACGTTCGTTCATCCAGCACATAGGGAACGGGTTGCAGGAGAAACCCTTACTCTGGTTTCTCAGTCTGTTTCCTAGTGCCGGTTTGAAGTGCCTGCCGTTTTCACTATAAAACCGAGTTTGAGCTTGTACCTCCCCATATATATGTATGGAGTGGAGTTTGCAACTGAAAAGAAACTTTGTGTTCCCTTCAAGCTAGGTGAAGGACGGCTTTCACACACACGTATCTCTCAGAACTGAGCATGTGGAGAGACGTTCGTTCATCCAGCACAAAGGGAACGGTTTGCAGGAGAAACCCTTACTCTGGTTTCTCAGTCTGTTTCCTAGTGCCGGTTTGAAGTGCCTGCCGTTTTCACTGTAAAACCGAGTTGGAGCTTGTACCTCCCCATATATATGTATGGATTGGGGTTTGCAACTGAAAAGAAACTTTGTGTTCCCTTCAAGCTAGGTGAAGGGCGGCTTTCACACACACTTATCTCTCAGAACTGAGCATGTGGAGAGACGTTCGTTCATCCAGCACAAATGGAACGGGTTGCAGGAGAAACCCTTACTCTGGTTTCTCTGTCTGTTTCCTAGTGCCGGTTTGAAGTGCCTGCCGTTTTCACTGTGAAACCGAGTTGGAACTAGTACCTCCCCATATATATGTATGGAGTGGAGTTTGCAACTGAAAAGAAACTTTGTGTTCCCTTCAAGCTAGGTGAAGAACGGCTTACACACACACTTATCTCTCAGAACTGAGCATGTAGAGAGACGTTCGTTCATCCAGCACAAAGGGAACGGGTTGCAGGAGAAACCCTTACTCTGGTTTCTCAGTCTGTTTCCTAGTGCCGGTTTGAAGTGCCTGCCGTTTTCACTGTAAAACCGAGTTGGAGCTTGTACCTCCCCATATATATGTATGGAGTGGAGTTTGCAACTGAAAAGAAACTTTGTGTTCCCTTCAAGCTAGGTGAAGGACGGCTTTCACACACACGTATCTCTCAGAACTGAGCATGTGGAGAGACGTTCGTTCATCCAGCACAAAGGGAACGGGTTGCAGGAGAAACCCTTACCCTGGTTTCTCAGTCTGTTTCCTAGTGCCGGTTTGAAGTGCCTGCCGTTTTCTCTGTAAAACCGAGTTGGAGCTTGTACCTCCCCATATATATGTATGGAGTGGAGTTTGCAACTGAAAAGAAACTTTGTGTTCCCTTCAAGCTAGGTGAAGGACGGCTTTCACACACACTTATCTCTCAGAACTGAGCATGTGGAGAGACGTTCGTTCATCCAGCACAAAGGGAACGGGTTGCAGGAGAAACCCTTACTCTGGTTTCTCAGTCTGTTTCCTAGTGCCGGTTTGAAGTGCCTGCCGTTTTCACTGTAAAACCGAGTTGGAGCTTGTACCTCCCCATATATATGTATGGAGTGGAGTTTGCAACTGAAAAGAAACTTTGTGTTCCCTTCGAGCTAGGTGAAGGACGGCTTTCACACACACTTATCTCTCAGAACTGAGCATGTGGAGAGACGTTCTTTCATCCAGCACATAGGGAACGGGTTGCAGGAGAAACCCTTACTCTGGTTTCTCAGTCTGTTTCCTAGTGCCGGTTTGAAGTGCCTGCCGTTTTCACTGTAAAACCGAGTTGGAGCTTGTACCTCCCCATATATATGTATGGAGTGGTGTTTGCAACTGGAAAGAAACTTTGTGTTCCCTTCGAACTAGGTGAAGGACGGCTTTCACACACACTTATCTCTCAGAACTGAGCATGTGGAGAGACGTTCGTTCATCCAGCACAAAGGGAACGGGTTGCAGGAGAAACCCTTACTCTGGTTTCTCAGTCTGTTTCCTAGTGCCGGTTTGAAGTGCCTGCCGTTTTCACTGTAAAACCGAGTTGGAGCTTGTACCTCCCCATATATATGTATGGAGTGGAATTTGCAACTGAAAAGAAACTTTGTGTTCCCTTCAAGCTAGGTGAAGGACGGCTTTCACACACACTTATCTCTCAGAACTGAGCATGTGGAGAGACGTTCGTTCACCCAGCACAAAGGGAACGGGTTGCAGGAGAAACCCTTACTCTGGTTTCTCAGTCTGTTTCCTAGTGCCGGTTTGAAGTGCCTGCAGTTTTCACTGTAAAACCGAGTTGGAGCTTGTACCTCCCCATATATATGTATGGAGTGGAGTTTGCAACTGAAAAGTAACTTTGTGTTCCTTTCGAGCTATGTGAAGGACGGCTTTCACACACACTTTTCTCTCAGACCTGAGCATGTGGAGAGACGTTCGTTCATCCAGCACAAAGGGAACGGGTTGCAGGAGAAACCCTTACTCGGGTTTCTCAGTCTGTTTCCTAGTGCCGGTTTGAAGTGCCTGCCGTTTTCACTGTAAAACCGAGTTGGAGCTTGTACCACCCCATATATATGTATGGAGTGGAGTTTGCAAATGAAAAGAAACTTTGTGTTCCCTTCGAGCTAGGTGAAGGACGGCTTTCACACACACTTATCTCTCAGATCTGAGCATGTGGAGAGACGTTCGTTCATCCAGCACAAAGGGAACGGGTTGCAGGGGAAACCCTTACTCTGGTTTCTCAGTCTGTTTCCTAGTGCCGGTTTGAAGTGCCTGCCGTTTTCACTGTAAAACCGAGTTGGAGCTTGTACCTCCCCATATATATGTATGGAGTGGAGTTTGCAACTGAAAAGAAACTTTGTGTTCCCTTCGAGCTAGGTGAAGGACGGCTTTCACACACACTTATCTCTCAGAACTGAGCATGTGGAGAGACGTTCGTTCATCCAGCACAAAGGGAACGGTTTGCAGGAGAAACCCTTACTCGGGTTTCTCAGTCTGTTTCCTAGTGCCGGTTTGAAGTGCCTGCCGTTTTCACTGTAAAACCGAGTTGGAGCTTGTACCTCCCCATATATATGTATGGAGTGGAGTTTGCAAATGAAAAGAAACTTTGTGTTCCCTTCAAGCTAGGTGAAGGACGGCTTTCACACACACGTATCTCTCAGAACTGAGCATGTGGAGAGACGTTCGTTCATCCAGCACAAAGGGAACGGTTTGCAGGACAAACCCTTACTCTGGTTTCTCAGTCTGTTTCCTAGTGCCGGTTTGAAGTACCTGCCGTTTTCACTGTAAAACCGAGTTGGAGCTTGTACCTCCCCATATATATGTATGGAGTGGAGTTTGCAACTGAAAAGAAACTTTGTGTTCCCTTCAAGCTAGGTGAAGGGCGGCTTTCACACACACTTATCTCTCAGAACTGAGCATGTGGAGAGACGTTCGTTCATCCAGCACAAATGGAACGGGTTGCAGGAGAAACCCTTACTCTGGTTTCTCTGTCTGTTTCCTAGTGCCGGTTTGAAGTGCCTGCCGTTTTCACTGTAAAACCGAGTTGGAGCTTGTACCTCCCCATATATATGTATGGAGTGGAGTTTGCAACTGAAAAGAAACTTTGTGTTCCCTTCAAGCTAGGTGAAGAACGGCTTACACACACACTTATCTCTCAGAACTGAGCATGTAGAGAGACGTTCGTTCATCCAGCACAAAGGGAACGGGTTGCAGGAGAAACCCTTACTCTGGTTTCTCAGTCTGTTTCCTAGTGCCGGTTTGAAGTGCCTGCCGTTTTCACTGTAAAACCGAGTTGGAGCTTGTACCTCCCCATATATTTGTATGGAGTGGAGTTTGCAACTGAAAAGAAACTTTGTGTTCCCTTCAAGCTAGGTGAAGGACGGCTTTCACACACACTTATCTCTCAGAACTGAGCATGTGGAGAGACGTTCGTCCATCCAGCACAAAGGGAACGGGTTGCAGGAGAAACCCTTACCCTGGTTTCTCAGTCTGTTTCCTAGTGCCGGTTTGAAGTGCCTGCCGTTTTCACTGTAAAACCGAGTTGGAGCTTGTACCTCCCCATATATATGTATGGAGTGGAGTTTGCAACTGAAAAGAAACTTTGTGTTCCCTTCAAGCTAGGTGAAGGACGGCTTTCACACACACTTATCTCTCAGAACTGAGCATGTGGAGAGACGTTCGTTCATCCAGCACAAATGGAACGGGTTGCAGGAGAAACCCTTACTCTGGTTTCTCAGTCTGTTTCCTAGTGCCGGTTTGAAGTGCCTGCCGTTTTCACTGTAAAACCGAGTTGGAGCTTGTACCTCCCCATATATATGTATGGAGTGGAGTTTGCAACTGAAAAGAAACTTTGTGTTCCCTTCAAGCTAGGTGAAGGACGGCTTTCACACACACTTATCTCTCAGAACTGAGCATGTGGAGAGACGTTCGTTCATCCAGCACAAAGGGAACGGGTTGCAGGGGAAACCCTTACTCTGGTTTCTCAGTCTGTTTCCTAGTGCCGGTTTTAAGTGCCTGCCGTTTTCACTGTAAAACAGAGTTGGAACTTGTACCTCCCCATATATATGTATGGAGTGGAGTTTGCAACTGAAAAGAAACTTTGTTTTCCCTTCAAGCTTGTTGAAGGACGGCTTTCACACACACTTATCTCTCAGAATTCAGCATGTGGAGAGACGTTCGTTCATCCAGCACAAAGGGAACGGGTTGCAGGAGAAACCCTTACTCTGGTTTCTCAGTCTGCTTCCTAGTGCCGGTTTGAAGTGCCTGCCGTTGTCACTGTAAAACCGAGTTGGAGCTTGTACCTCCCCATATATATGTATGGAGTGGAGTTTGCAACTGAAAAGAAACTTTGTGTTCCCTTCAAGCTAGGTGAATGCGGCTTTCACACACACTTATCTCTCAGAACTGAGCATGTGGAGAGACGTTCGTTCATCCAGCACAAAGGGAACGGGTTGCAGGAGAAACCCTTACTCTGGTTTCTCAGTCTGTTTCCTAGTGCCGGTTTGAAGTGCCTGCCGTTTTCACTGTAAAACCGAGTTGGAGCTTGTACCTCCCCATATATATGTATGGAGTGGAATTTGCAACTGAAAAGAAACTTTGTGTTCCCTTCAAGCTAGGTGAAGGACGGCTTTCACACACACTTATCTCTCAGAACTGAGCATGTGGAGAGACGTTCGTTCACCCAGCACAAAGGGAACGGGTTGCAGGAGAAACCCTTACTCTGGTTTCTCAGTCTGTTTCCTAGTGCCGGTTTGAAGTGCCTGCCGTTTTCACTGTAAAACCGAGTTGGAGCTTGTACCTCCCCATATATATGTATGGAGTGGAGTTTGCAACTGAAAAGAAACTTTGTGTTCCTTTCGAGCTATGTGAAGGACGGCTTTCACACACACTTTTCTCTCAGACCTGAGCATGTGGAGAGACGTTCGTTCATCCAGCACAAAGGGAACGGGTTGCAGGAGAAACCCTTACTCTGGTTTCTCAGTCTGTTTCCTAGTGCCGGTTTGAAGTGCCTGCCGTTTTCACTGTAAAACCGATTTGGAGCTTGTACCACCCCATATATATGTATGGAGTGGAGTTTGCAACTGAAAAGAAACTTTGTGTTCCCTTCGAGCTAGGTGAAGGACGGCTTTCACACACACTTATCTCTCAGAACTGAGCATGTGGAGAGACGTTCGTTCATCCAGCACAAAGGGAACGGGTTGCAGGGGAAACCCTTACTCTGGTTTCTCAGTCTGTTTCCTAGTGCCGGTTTGAAGTGCCTGCCGTTTTCACTGTAAAACCGAGTTGGAGCTTGTACCTCCCCATATATATGTATGGATTGGGGTTTGCAACTGAAAAGAAACTTTGTGTTCCCTTCAAGCTAGGTGAAGGGCGGCTTTCACACACACTTATCTCTCAGAACTGAGCATGTGGAGAGACGTTCATTCATCCAGCACAAATGGAACGGGTTGCAGGAGAAACCCTTACTCTGGTTTCTCTGTCTGTTTCCTAGTGCCGGTTTGAAGTGCCTGCCGTTTTCACTGTAAAACCGAGTTGGAGCTTGTACCACCCCATATATATGTATGGGGTGGAGTTTGCAAATGAAAAGAAACTTTGTGTTCCCTTCGAGCTAGGTGAAGGACGGCTTTCACACACACTTATCTCTCAGAACTGAGCATGTGGAGAGACGTTCGTTCGTCCAGCACAAAGGGAACGGGTTGCAGGGGAAACCCTTACTCTGGTTTCTCAGTCTGTTTCCTAGTGCCGGTTTGAAGTGCCTGCCGTTTTCACTGTAAAACCGAGTTGGAGCTTGTACCTCCCCATATATATGTATGGAGTGGAGTTTGCAACTGAAAAGAAACTTTGTGTTCCCTTCGAGCTAGGTGAAGGACGGCTTTCACACACACTTATCTCTCAGAACTGAGCATGTGGAGAGACGTTCGTTCATCCAGCACAAAGGGAACGGGTTGCAGGAGAAACCCTTACTCTGGTTTCTCAGTCTGTTTCCTAGTGCCGGTTTGAAGTGCCTGCCGTTTTCACTGTAAAACCGAGTTGGAGCTTGTACCTCCCCATATATATGTATGGAGTGGAGTTTGCAACTGAAAAGAAACTTTGTGTTCCCTTCAAGCTAGGTGAAGGACGGCTTTCACACACACGTATCTCTCAGAACTGAGCATGTGGAGAGACGTTCGTTCATCCAGCACAAATGGAACGGGTTGCAGGGGAAACCCTTACTCTGGTTTCTCAGTCTGTTTCCTAGTGCCGGTTTGAAGTGCCTGCCGTTTTCACTGTAAAACCGAGTTGGAGCTTGTACCTCCCCATATATATGTATGGAGTGGAGTTTGCAACTGAAAAGAAACTTTGTGTTCCCTTCAAGCTAGGTGAAGGACGGCTTTCACACACACTTATCTCTCAGAACTGAGCATGTGGAGAGACGTTCGTTCATCCAGCACAAAGGGAACGGGTTGCAGGAGAAACCCTTACTCTGGTTTCTCAGTCTGTTTCCTAGTGCCGGTTTGAAGTGCCTGCCGTTTTCACTGTAAAACCGAGTTGGAGCTTGTACCTCCCCATATATATGTATGGAGTGGAGTTTGCAACTGAAAAGAAACTTTGTGTTCCTTTCGAGCTAGGTGAAGGACGGCTTTCACACACACTTATCTCTCAGAACTGAGCATGTGGAGAGACGTTCGTTCATCCAGCACATAGGGAACGGGTTGCAGGAGAAACCCTTACTCTGGTTTCTCAGTCTGTTTCCTAGTGCCGGTTTGAAGTGCCTGCCATTTTCACTATAAAACCGAGTTTGAGCTTGTACCTCCCCATATATATGTATGGAGTGGAGTTTGCAACTGAAAAGAAACTTTGTGTTCCCTTCAAGCTAGGTGAAGGACGGCTTTCACACACACGTATCTCTCAGAACTGAGCATGTGGAGAGACGTTCGTTCATCCAGCACAAAGGGAACGGTTTGCAGGAGAAACCCTTACTCTGGTTTCTCAGTCTGTTTCCTAGTGCCGGTTTGAAGTGCCTGCCGTTTTCACTGTAAAACCGAGTTGGAGCTTGTACCTCCCCATATATATGTATGGATTGGGGTTTGCAACTGAAAAGAAACTTTGTGTTCCCTTCAAGCTAGGTGAAGGGCGGCTTTCACACACACTTATCTCTCAGAACTGAGCATGTGGAGAGACGTTCGTTCATCCAGCACAAATGGAACGGGTTGCAGGAGAAACCCTTACTCTGGTTTCTCTGTCTGTTTCCTAGTGCCGGTTTGAAGTGCCTGCCGTTTTCACTGTGAAACCGAGTTGGAACTAGTACCTCCCCATATATATGTATGGAGTGGAGTTTGCAACTGAAAAGAAACTTTGTGTTCCCTTCAAGCTAGGTGAAGAACGGCTTACACACACACTTATCTCTCAGAACTGAGCATGTAGAGAGACGTTCGTTCATCCAGCACAAAGGGAACGGGTTGCAGGAGAAACCCTTACTCTGGTTTCTCAGTCTGTTTCCTAGTGCCGGTTTGAAGTGCCTGCCGTTTTCACTGTAAAACCGAGTTGGAGCTTGTACCTCCCCATATATATGTATGGAGTGGAGTTTGCAACTGAAAAGAAACTTTGTGTTCCCTTCAAGCTAGGTGAAGGACGGCTTTCACACACACGTATCTCTCAGAACTGAGCATGTGGAGAGACGTTCGTTCATCCAGCACAAAGGGAACGGGTTGCAGGAGAAACCATTACCCTGGTTTCTCAGTCTGTTTCCTAGTGCCGGTTTGAAGTGCCTGCCGTTTTCTCTGTAAAACCGAGTTGGAGCTTGTACCTCCCCATATATATGTATGGAGTGGAGTTTGCAACTGAAAAGAAACTTTGTGTTCCCTTCAAGCTAGGTGAAGGACGGCTTTCACACACACTTATCTCTCAGAACTGAGCATGTGGAGAGACGTTCGTTCATCCAGCACAAAGGGAACGGGTTGCAGGAGAAACCCTTACTCTGGTTTCTCAGTCTGTTTCCTAGTGCCGGTTTGAAGTGCCTGCCGTTTTCACTGTAAAACCGAGTTGGAGCTTGTACCTCCCCATATATATGTATGGAGTGGAGTTTGCAACTGAAAAGAAACTTTGTGTTCCCTTCGAGCTAGGTGAAGGACGGCTTTCACACACACTTATCTCTCAGAACTGAGCATGTGGAGAGACGTTCTTTCATCCAGCACATAGGGAACGGGTTGCAGGAGAAACCCTTACTCTGGTTTCTCAGTCTGTTTCCTAGTGCCGGTTTGAAGTGCCTGCCGTTTTCACTGTAAAACCGAGTTGGAGCTTGTACCTCCCCATATATATGTATGGAGTGGTGTTTGCAACTGGAAAGAAACTTTGTGTTCCCTTCGAACTAGGTGAAGGACGGCTTTCACACACACTTATCTCTCAGAACTGAGCATGTGGAGAGACGTTCGTTCATCCAGCACAAAGGGAACGGGTTGCAGGAGAAACCCTTACTCTGGTTTCTCAGTCTGTTTCCTAGTGCCGGTTTGAAGTGCCTGCCGTTTTCACTGTAAAACCGAGTTGGAGCTTGTACCTCCCCATATATATGTATGGAGTGGAATTTGCAACTGAAAAGAAACTTTGTGTTCCCTTCAAGCTAGGTGAAGGACGGCTTTCACACACACTTATCTCTCAGAACTGAGCATGTGGAGAGACGTTCGTTCACCCAGCACAAAGGGAACGGGTTGCAGGAGAAACCCTTACTCTGGTTTCTCAGTCTGTTTCCTAGTGCCGGTTTGAAGTGCCTGCAGTTTTCACTGTAAAACCGAGTTGGAGCTTGTACCTCCCCATATATATGTATGGAGTGGAGTTTGCAACTGAAAAGAAACTTTGTGTTCCTTTCGAGCTATGTGAAGGACGGCTTTCACACACACTTTTCTCTCAGACCTGAGCATGTGGAGAGACGTTCGTTCATCCAGCACAAAGGGAACGGGTTGCAGGAGAAACCCTTACTCTGGTTTCTCAGTCTGTTTCCTAGTGCCGGTTTGAAGTGCCTGCCGTTTTCACTGTAAAACCGAGTTGGAGCTTGTACCACCCCATATATATGTATGGAGTGGAGTTTGCAAATGAAAAGAAACTTTGTGTTCCCTTCGAGCTAGGTGAAGGACGGCTTTCACACACACTTATCTCTCAGATCTGAGCATGTGGAGAGACGTTCGTTCATCCAGCACAAAGGGAACGGGTTGCAGGGGAAACCCTTACTCTGGTTTCTCAGTCTGTTTCCTAGTGCCGGTTTGAAGTGCCTGCCGTTTTCACTGTAAAACCGAGTTGGAGCTTGTACCTCCCCATATATATGTATGGAGTGGAGTTTGCAACTGAAAAGAAACTTTGTGTTCCCTTCGAGCTAGCTGAAGGACGGCTTTCACACACACTTATCTCTCAGAACTGAGCATGTGGAGAGACGTTCGTTCATCCAGCACAAAGGGAACGGTTTGCAGGAGAAACCCTTACTCGGGTTTCTCAGTCTGTTTCCTAGTGCCGGTTTGAAGTGCCTGCCGTTTTCACTGTAAAACCGAGTTGGAGCTTGTACCTCCCCATATATATGTATGGAGTGGAGTTTGCAAATGAAAAGAAACTTTGTGTTCCCTTCAAGCTAGGTGAAGGACGGCTTTCACACACACGTATCTCTCAGAACTGAGCATGTGGAGAGACGTTCGTTCATCCAGCACAAAGGGAACGGTTTGCAGGACAAACCCTTACTCTGGTTTCTCAGTCTGTTTCCTAGTGCCGGTTTGAAGTACCTGCCGTTTTCACTGTAAAACCGAGTTGGAGCTTGTACCTCCCCATATATATGTATGGAGTGGAGTTTGCAACTGAAAAGAAACTTTGTGTTCCCTTCAAGCTAGGTGAAGGGCGGCTTTCACACACACTTATCTCTCAGAACTGAGCATGTGGAGAGACGTTCGTTCATCCAGCACAAATGGAACGGGTTGCAGGAGAAACCCTTACTCTGGTTTCTCTGTCTGTTTCCTAGTGCCGGTTTGAAGTGCCTGCCGTTTTCACTGTAAAACCGAGTTGGAGCTTGTACCTCCCCATATATATGTATGGAGTGGAGTTTGCAACTGAAAAGAAACTTTGTGTTCCCTTCAAGCTAGGTGAAGAACGGCTTACACACACACTTATCTCTCAGAACTGAGCATGTAGAGAGACGTTCGTTCATCCAGCACAAAGGGAACGGGTTGCAGGAGAAACCCTTACTCTGGTTTCTCAGTCTGTTTCCTAGTGCCGGTTTGAAGTGCCTGCCGTTTTCACTGTAAAACCGAGTTGGAGCTTGTACCTCCCCATATATTTGTATGGAGTGGAGTTTGCAACTGAAAAGAAACTTTGTGTTCCCTTCAAGCTAGGTGAAGGACGGCTTTCACACACACTTATCTCTCAGAACTGAGCATGTGGAGAGACGTTCGTCCATCCAGCACAAAGGGAACGGGTTGCAGGAGAAACCCTTACCCTGGTTTCTCAGTCTGTTTCCTAGTGCCGGTTTGAAGTGCCTGCCGTTTTCACTGTAAAACCGAGTTGGAGCTTGTACCTCCCCATATATATGTATGGAGTGGAGTTTGCAACTGAAAAGAAACTTTGTGTTCCCTTCAAGCTAGGTGAAGGACGGCTTTCACACACACTTATCTCTCAGAACTGAGCATGTGGAGAGACGTTCGTTCATCCAGCACAAATGGAACGGGTTGCAGGAGAAACCCTTACTCTGGTTTCTCAGTCTGTTTCCTAGTGCCGGTTTGAAGTGCCTGCCGTTTTCACTGTAAAACCGAGTTGGAGCTTGTACCTCCCCATATATATGTATGGAGTGGAGTTTGCAACTGAAAAGAAACTTTGTGTTCCCTTCGAGCTAGGTGAAGGACGGCTTTCACACACACTTATCTCTCAGAACTGAGCATGTGGAGAGACGTTCGTTCATCCAGCACAAAGGGAACGGGTTGCAGGAGAAACCCTTACTCTGGTTTCTCAGTCTGTTTCCTAGTGCTGGTTTGAAGTGCCTGCCGTTTTCACTGTAAAACCGAGTTGGAGCTTGTACCTCCCCATATATATGTATGGAGTGGAGTTTGCAACTGAAAAGAAACTTTGTGTTCCCTTCAAGCTAGGTGAAGGACGGCTTTCACACACACTTATCTCTCAGAACTGAGCATGTGGAGAGACGTTCGTTCATCCAGCACAAAGGGAACGGGTTGCAGGGGAAACCCTTACTCTGGTTTCTCAGTCTGTTTCCTAGTGCCGGTTTGAAGTGCCTGCCGTTTTCACTGTAAAACAGAGTTGGAACTTGTACCTCCCCATATATATGTATGGAGTGGAGTTTGCAACTGAAAAGAAACTTTGTTTTCCCTTCAAGCTAGTTGAAGGACGGCTTTCACACACACTTATCTCTCAGAATTCAGCATGTGGAGAGACGTTCGTTCATCCAGCACAAAGGGAACGGGTTGCAGGAGAAACCCTTACTCTGGTTTCTCAGTCTGCTTCCTAGTGCCGGTTTGAAGTGCCTGCCGTTGTCACTGTAAAACCGAGTTGGAGCTTGTACCTCCCCATATATATGTATGGAGTGGAGTTTGCAACTGAAAAGAAACTTTGTGTTCCCTTCAAGCTAGGTGAATGCGGCTTTCACACACACTTATCTCTCAGAACTGAGCATGTGGAGAGACGTTCGTTCATCCAGCACAAAGGGAACGGGTTGCAGGAGAAACCCTTACTCTGGTTTCTCAGTCTGTTTCCTAGTGCCGGTTTGAAGTACCTGCCGTTTTCACTGTAAAACCGAGTTGGAGCTTGTACCTCCCCATATATATGTATGGAGTGGAGTTTGCAACTGAAAAGAAACTTTGTGTTCCCTTCAAGCTAGGTGAAGGACGGCTTTCACACACACTTATCTCTCAGAACTGAGCATGTGGAGAGACGTTCGTTCATCCAGCACAAAGGGAACGGGTTGCAGGAGCAACCCTTACTCTGGTTTCTCAGTCTGTTTCCTAGTGCCGGTTTGAAGTGCCTGCCGTTTTCACTGTAAAACCGAGTTGGAGCTTGTACCTCCCCATATATATGTATGGAGTGGAGTTTGCAACTGAAAAGAAACTTTGTGTTCCCTTCGAGCTAGGTGAAGGACGGCTTTCACACACACTTATCTCTCAGAACTGAGCATGTGGAGAGACGTTCGTTCATCCAACACAAAGGGAACGGGTTGCAGGAGAAACCCTTACTCTGGTTTCTCAGTCTGTTTCCTAGTGCCGGTTTGAAGTGCCTGCCGTTTTCACTGTAAAACCGAGTTGGAGCTTGTACCTCCCCATATATATGTATGGAGTGGAGTTTGCAACTGAAAAGAAACTTTGTGTTCCCTTCGAGCTAGGTGAAGGACGGCTTTCACACACACTTATCTCTCAGAACTGAGCATGTGGAGAGACGTTCGTTCATCCAGCACAAAGGGAACGGGTTGCAGGAGAAACCCTTACTCTGGTTTCTCAGTCTGTTTCCTAGTGCCGGTTTGAAGTGCCTGCCGTTTTCACTGTAAACCCTAGTTGGTGCTTGTACCTCCCCATATATATGTATGGAGTGGAATTTGCAACGGAAATAAACTTTTTGTTCCCTTCAAGCTAGGTGAAGGTCGGCTTTCACACTCTTATCTCTCAGAACTGAGCATGTGGAGAGACGTTCGTTCATCCAGCACAAAGGGAACGGGTTGCAGGAGAAACCCTTACTCTGGTTTCTCAGTCTGTTTCCTAGTGCCGGTTTGAAGTGCCTGCCGTTTTCACTGTAAACCCTAGTTGGTGCTTGTACCTCCCCATATATATGTATTGAGTGGAATTTGCAACGGAAATAAACTTTTTGTTCCCTTCAAGCTAGGTGAAGGTCGGCTTTCACACTCTTATCTCTCAGAACTGAGCATGTGGAGAGACGTTCGTTCATCCAGCACAAAAGGAACGTGTTGCAGGGGAAACACTTACTCTGGTTTCTCAGTCTGTTTCGTAGTGCCGGTTTGAAGTTCCTGCGGTTTGCACTGTAAAGCCGAGTTGGAGGTTGTTCCTCCCCATATATGTGTATGGACCATATGCCGACACAAAAGAAGAGATTGTAGTAAAGATAAAGTGGCTGAAATCAATGTCCGTAATACCTAGCTAAGTTTCCTAAATGTCCCAACTTAACTAACCACAGGACTACCGCTTCAAGAATGGGTCAAATAGCACCTTGTGGATTTTTTTAATAAATAAATAATGATCCAATTCCTACCACCGGCAATTATGATAAGACTGAGTATAATTTCTTACAACAAATAGTTTAGATATCATAATTTCTACTTGATTCAAACCGCTTCTTCTATAAATTTTGAATCTTTTTTCTTCAGACGGATTTGTGCCATTTGACCTATTGATAAAATTTTCAACTGGCTTTTAGTAAAAATATTCACTATAGTGAGAGTTTATTACATCAACTATTCCTTTATGGGAAACCCTTGTGCCTTGTCACTCTCTTTCATAATATTTCCTGTGGAAAATTCAATCCTTCATTCAGGAAAACGCTGAGCAATATTTCTCATGAAAATCCGTCCTAAGCTGCAACCCAAGAAAATGAAATTGACACTGAGCAGCACGTGAAGCCGGCAGACACATGCAGTGCACTGTTGTGTTCCCGCCTCGAATTTCTGTAACCAGCAGGAAAATTTGTATCTCAAGAAATAGACATAAACATTTTTCAGGACCTGAGCACACAGTTTCCCTTTCAGGGTTTAGTGGGCTTCCATTTAATTCTATGAGAAATGTTTAAAACAACAGAACAACAGCTGAGATAGGGTTTAAAATAACTTTTATTTCAGTGAAAATAAAGCCAACTGACTGTTATCATTTTTACTTTATTTGATCTCACTCTCTAACTTTACCTTCCCAACCTCCTCCACAAAATGATGGTGAACATCCCCTCCTGGGTCAGAAATCTAAGTAGAAATTACCAATCACATTGAGGTGTGCTTTGTTGTTTTATTTTTCAAACAACCAAATTTCATTCATATGATTTAATAATTAAGATCAGAAACAAAGTCTACTTAATAAATGGTAGACAACACATGTCGTCATAGCTGCTCATCAGGTTTGGCCCCACATTACACACTTTTACATGGACATGTGACATGTGCTGTCATGGGAAACGGTGAGTGGGGACAGGGCCTCTGCTCTCACAGGGCACACAGCCTGGTGGGGCAGGCGGTGTTCAATCATTGCCCTTTTCTCTTTAATATACTTACAAATTATGGGAAATGCTATTTAAAAAGAACAAAATGAGTCAATGAAAGTGAAAAATACAAGGACAGTATTTAGGCTGAGGGAAGACAGGGAATCTCTTTGAAGATCTGACACTCCACTGAGACCCAAAGGACAACTCTGGCACTGAAGGTGAAGGGCAGGGACACACTGATAAAGGGCTGAAATCCAGAATATACCAAAATTTCTTTACACTCAACAAGAAGGATGAATAACCTGATTAAAAAATGAGCAAAATGCCTGAACACACACCTCATCAAAGAAGAAATCTGGATGCCAAAGAAGCCTTTGGAAAGATGCTCCACAGCACCTGTCATCAAGGGGATGCAGACTGAAACAGCGAGATACCACTGCACACCTGTCAGAACTGCCAAAATGCAGAACACTGACAGCACCGAATGCTGGTGAGGATGTGGAGCACCAGAAATTATAATGCATTGTTGGTGGGAATGAAAAATGGCCCAGGTACTTTGGAAGATGGTCTGGCAATTTTTTACAGAGCTAGACGTAATTCTAACATATGATCCGGCAACTGTGCTCCTTGGTGTTTACTCGATGAAATGGAAACTTATGTTCACACACAAATCTGCATACAGATGTTAATAGCAGCTTTATTCATACTCAACAGGATTCAGAAGCAACTAAGCTCTTCTTCAGTAGGTGAATGGATAAATAAACTGTGGTCCCGCCAGAAAATGGACTATTATTTGGTGCTAAAATGAAATGAGTTATCAAGGAATGGAAAGACATGGAGGAACCTTAAATGCATATTACCAAGTGAAAGAAGCCAATCTGGGAAGTTTCAGCAACTGTCTGATTCCAACTGTATGGTGTTCTGGGAAAGGGAAAAACACAGAGACTGAAAGATCAGTGGCTGCCAGAGGCTAGAGGGGAAAGAGCAATGAATGAGGTGCAGCACGGAGCATTTTAAGGTCACTAAGACACACGACTCTGTATGATGCTGTGATGGTGGATACATGTCATTGTACATCTGTCCAAACCCACAGAGTGCACAACACAATGTGTAAATCCTAGTGTCAACTATGGGCTATGGGTGATGATGACATGTCAGTGTAGGTTCACCCATTGTCACAAATGTACACTCTGGTTCAGGTGTCAATATTGAGGAGGCTGTGGGGGCAAACTGCAGTTCATACACCCAATCCAGCCCCAGCCACCGCTGTTAATAAAGCTCTATGGGTGTGTGGACTATCTGGCTGTTCTGGCATCTAAACAGTAGAGCTGAGCAGCTGCACCAGAGATCAGGAGGTTTTCAGACCCTGAAATATTTACCCCCAAGCCCTTGAAAGGAAAAGTCTGCTGAGCCCTGTTCTAAATGAATCAAGATTCACCCTGATGAGGCAGGACAGCAGGGCCCAAACCAGGCATGGTTAATGGGGCTGAAGCAATGTTTTAGTTCCAACACATTTGCTGAAGTCCTGCAAGTCCAGTGACAGACTAGCCAGGAAGCGTCTGCAGGAGGAGTCGGGAGCAGGCCTTCCCGCCAGGCTCCGGGATGCCGGGGGCCGCGTGCCGCACGGGGGCCACCCGCTTGAAGAAGGTGGACTTGCAGTGGAAGCCGATCAACTCGTAGAGCTCGGAGAGGATGCTGCACGGCTGAATTTTCTCCTCGGAACGCTGAAGCACAGGGAGAAAAGCAACAAGCATCTGAATGAAACACGTAAGTGAAAAAAGACCCATAAAAATGGTTTTCCCTTAAAACAGAGACCCGATGACACAGGAAGGAAGAGGAAGGCTGACTTAGTGCACTGATGGGAACGGATGCAGAAACGCAGGGAAGCAGCACTGTGCAGACACTCCAGACCCCCTCTGGGCCCCACCTCTCCGCATTCCACCTGTCCCTTTACTAGAAAAGCCCGTATTCCCTGAAATAGAGGAATCTGCTACCTAAACATGGGACACAGAGAAGGGAAAGAGGAAAAGGAAGGGAAAGTAAAGGAACAACAGTTCATCTAGACCCTAGGGTCTGGGCGGGAATTTCACCAAACACACAACTTCTCAAAGCACAGAGCGCACAGGGAGAGGCTGACAGAGTGACTGCAACTTCTGCTCCTAAAGCACCCAGCTACCTGTCAGCACACACTGCGCCCATTACTGAATCATTACAATCATCTCAGAAACAACTACTACCCCGGCTCACAGGCAAGGAAATCTGAAACTCGGGGAGGAATTATTATCATCCTGGACAAAGTCCCACAGCCCAGTAGTCTCAGAGCCTCCGGCAGACCCTGGGCTAAAATGCTCCTCATCACCACGGGCCCTGAGACTCAGGCTGAGGCCACGTCAGGTCTGCACGGGCCCAGAGCACAGTCTGTGGGACAGGGAATGCTCCCACTCGAAGTGCCAGGTCAAGGCCCTCAGGAACTTGTGTAATGAAACCAAATCCCCAAACTCATTTCCAACCCACTGCCCTGTCCGGGAGGACTGCTCGGCACAACTGCGCTGTCACCTGTGCACAGGCTGAGCAAGGGGCCCAGACAGTGATGTGACATCCCAGTGGAAGTGGCTCGGAGACCACTTCATCACAGGACAGATTCTCCCGGCTTCCAACGTTAACTCTCCATTCCATTTCCAACTGGAAAGTAAGTTTAGACTTGTTTTCCTCTCTTAGAAACAAAGAGAGCGGTAACATCAGAGGGAAACTCAAGACAGAGGAAGAGTCTCCTGGTCATTTGCAAGGATAGGCCGGGGAGGGAACAGAGACAGGGATCAGAAAGACCCGTGTTCCAGTCCAAAGTCTGCACGTCACTCGCTTTGACAGTTTCCTTTTTAATACAGGTGATAAAATCTAATTATGATTTTTGGGAAAACTAAATGAAATAACGTATTCCACTAGCATAGGTGTAAAATCCTCCATGAGTGTTCCAGAAATGGACGTGATCGTGGTTAGTTACTGTCTGCCAATTCTTGTGTTCTCAGCTCACATCACCCAACCAGAGATGTGCGAGAGAATGCCTCACCAGCCAGCAGCCTTCTCCAACTTGGAAACTTACAGTGTCCGAAGAGCAGGCAGTGTTGGATGCTTTGCGGCACTCTGGAGGTAGCACTCCAGTGATGACTTTAAAAAGCTGGGGAGAATTTAGGGGACCATACAGTTCAAATACAGAGTACTCATTCCATGTCTACAAATATTCATCTCTAGCCATGATGATTAAGAGAGGAAATACATATTCAAACATACATCATTTTCCCACATAAGTGCATCAAAACAATTTGGAAAGAGTGTAACTTTCTTCTCTAGATCACACAGCGGGGATTACAAGGTTTGTACTGACAGCCCTACTTGTAAATCATCTGCAAACGTAACTGGGTCCACTATCAGTCATCATAATTTGAAGGGAATGTTAGAAAAGAAAAAAGCCAAGCTAATACTCTCCAATCTTTTGTTTGGTTACGATGTCACAGAGGAGATGGACAGCTCAATAAGGAACCACTCTGCCGTGATCACGGAGCCGGGGAGCGGGATGTGCGGCAAGATGTATGATGCAGCCGCAACTGTGCCCATGATTCTAGGCAGGTACCCAAAGTCACCTTGACAAGGTGTGAAACGTTTATGCCCACGTCCTCATAACCTGACATGTATTAAGGAGAAATGGAAACGTATAAACGGCCAATACCCTTGGTGGATACACCGTCCAAAGAGCAAAGTCACAGTTTAGCAACTGGCCATCCCGGTACCTTGGGATTCATTCTTGAAGAACCTTAAAAACCACTCCTCTGTCCTCAAGAAGTGCTGCCTACTAGTCCTATCGTTGGCTCATGGATACCACATGTTGAAGTGAACTTCAATGTCTGCACAGATTTGACTGTCTTTCTCCAGGTTCACTTGTCCATTCTGAAGAGGCCTGAGTTAAGTCCAAATTCCTTAAGATTAATTCCCTCCAGTGACAACTCAACGAGCCTGTAATTACAAGCCAACTGAACAGGACTGTCCTCAGCGAAAAATGTCACCAACCCTTCACTGCTTTCTTAAACTCCTCTCCTGGTTAATTGCAACATACTAACACCACCCTCCACCAAGTTCCCCAACTATGTCAAATAGAAAGTAAGGTCCATAAAAGAGGAGACAACTCCATAGTCACCTTTGAATTCCTAGCATAAAGTAATGTCAATAAATAGAACTATGATTATGGCTTCTTTCCTTTAAAACCTTTCTGGTTATTTAAATGAGACCATGGAAGGGAGGTGTTTGAGTCCAGTATCTTGATCAAGAAGACTCTGGAGGCCTTTTTCAGAATGGCTGTCCACTGATTCATTCAAAACACACCTTCTCTTTCCGGGAGGAGCTGTGATTTTCTGCCATGGGTTTGTGGTCACTCTCATGCCAGAACAGCTTTAAACTAAATCCTTACTTTGGATATGTTATTTTTTCCCGCTTCCAAAAAATTTTACTTTCCTTACTTCCTTGCCTTGAGGAATGCTTTTATTCTTTTCTTTCTAATTCAACCTTTTATAAAGCAGGATTCTCAGGATGTGCTTGGCCTTATATAAGAACAGCCATCCAACTCCCAGTGTGAGAGGCCACAGGCTCACCTCCTGCCCTCCTGCCAGGGCAACTGAAACTCAGTTCAGGAGCCAACTGGCACCCCAGGGCTTCTAAGGCTCACGTATCTCCCAGAATCCCTGCTTTCTGGTTTGTCTTGGCTTCTGAGAATTTCCCCTCACTTTCTTGACAATTAGCTGTGCAGCTTGAAAGATGAGGAAGGAAGGTATTATTTCTTAATCAGAATTTAAAGGAACTTATGTAATGAAGCTTTTCACGAGTTTCTAGAACCCTCCATTGCTGAGACAGAAAACACACAAGATATTTTCTAAATTTAGCTATCATGTGCATTTTTTCTTTGCTTTTGTTTTGTTAACTGCTAATAGACATTTTTTAATTAAAAAATAAAATAAGGTCCCAAATAAGATAGAAAATTGAAGGGGCAAACAAAATTAAAGAGCAAAGACAGAAAAATGATAAGTACTCTACAAAGTTAATAGAATAAATACACTATGGATCAGACCAGCAATTCTCAGTAACAGCTAATTGAAACCTGACCATGAGGTAAAATGTCTCTCCTGTCAGGAGATGAACAACAGAAAATAGAATTAAATCAACAACCTAAAATTCTAAGTCTGGCGAGGTATAGAAGTCTACCAGCTAAGTGTGTCTTCTTCTGGAAAAGAGGGAGACTCACCAGCTCTTTTCTGTGGAGCCTGAGCCCAGGGGAGGACAGTGAAGTGTGTTCTGTAAGTACCCAATTAGCAAAGTGAGTGATGAATAAAGAGATGTGAGCTTTGATGAGAGATGATACTACTATTCACTTGTCCTGTAAAGTATGTCTTCGCGTTCAGAGATCAATATCTCAGCAGGAAAATGCACAGCCCGGGACCAGACCACTTCTGTGATTGTGACACTGCACTTAGATGTCTCAAGGGCACCTCCAACTCCACCTGCAAAGAGCTAACTTCACGGTGTTCCTCCCATAGCCATCCTGCCCAGGGCCCTTGGTCGGGGGCAAGGTCTCCCTGCCTCTCCCAGCTCAGGCCAATCACTCACAGATGTGACAAGACCCCTCCTTCAGGGACAAATTTCCTCAGTCAACGAGATCCACCACCCACACCTGTCCTACCAGGTACTCACTGGCACTCCCTCAGCACTGACTCTGTGCTGGGGACCATGCTCCACACTGTGCACACGTTATCTCACTGGATCTACACAGCAGTCCTGGGAGTTCGGTACATCACTGCTTCTATTGATTAGATAAATTGTTTCACTTCCTTGGGTGTGTCATCCAAAGTGACACGGCTACTGAGCCACAAACCTGGGACTGAAAATCACTTGAAAATTGAACACTGCTACACCTCGCAGCCACCCTACTCTGACTCATCACATCACCTCCTGCCGAGCCTTCTAAATGTTTCTAAGCATTCTACAAGACAAAAGTGATCTACGAGAGCATCGCACTAGCCTACTTAAAATCTGTCAATGACGGTCCACTGCTCTTAGGAGAAAGCCCCACCGGGCCTGAGCACAGCCCAACGGCCCGGCATCCGCTTTCCCTGCGCGGCCGCGCCGCCTCACCCACCACGCAGCTCTACACGTGCAGCGTCCAGGACAGGGATGCTGACTCCGTACAACCCGGGGCTCGTCTCACTCAAACAATGATCCCCCTCTTCAGTGGTTACCTTCTTCAATACTGAATCTCAGAAAAATATTTTCTCTGGATGAATCAATATCTTTTTCCTTACAACTTCCCATCATTGATAATGAGCTCCCCCCAAAAGAGAGAAGACCTAATCCTCAGTCTCCTTATCTGTAAAGTGCAAATAACAGGGAAATATGAGAGGTTTTATTAGAAGTAATATTCATGTGAGGCTGAGGGACAATTCCCAACATACAGTAAGTACTCAATATGTGCTTACTTAATATTAATAAGAATAGATTACATTCCAGCAACCTTAAATCAATGCTTTATGGCTTTGTCTAAAAGACTACCGACAAACTGTTGGACGAACTGTTTTGAGCAGATCAGCACAAGTGTACTGGGCGAGGTAAGCGCTGACTCCAGTTACAGCTGCAACCAACCAGCACTACGGGGCGGGAGCAGTTTGCTCAAACTCTTACATGTTGCTTGAGCATTTAGTTGTAGTTATTGAATAAAGACAGGTATTATTTACTCAAAGCTCCTGAAACATAAATCTTCAAAGATTGATGAAAATTATGTTTCAAGTACAACACTCTCACTAGAAATTACTTGAAAATTATAGTCTTAGCTCCTCCGCACATCAAAACAGCATATTCCTAATGTATCTGACTATATACTCTGAAAGGATTGTTTAAAAGAAATTAAGATGAAGCCATCCTGAATAAGATCTCAGTATCATCTACACAAACCCCACCCAAAGGTCTCATTTCTCACTTCCACATAGGTGTTCAGATGTCTTAAGCTGGGTCTTGGTTTCTTATGACACGGGGGTGGGAAGAATTGTGGATAGATCAATGTAGCAAATATAAACCTAGTGTATTTGCTATGTAGGAATCCTAGAAATAAATAAATTGATATATATAGTCCCACCCTTATGAAGCTAAGCCGTTCCATTTACAACTGCATAAAAGATAAAATGAGAGATACATTTAACAAAAGTTTACAAGATTTGTACATTGAATATTTTGAAGTATCACCAAAAAAACTTTAAAATATCTTCATATATGGAAGGCATCCCATGATCATGCAATGGTAGAAAATATTGTTAAAATTGTTAAGACTTCCCAAAGTAATCTACATATTTAATGGAATCCCTATCAAAATTCCAGCTGACTTCTTTGCAAAAATTGAAAAACTGATCCCAAAATTCATATTGAAAGCAAGGGACCCAGGTCAGCCAAAACAATCTTGAAAAAGAAGAGCAAATTTGGAGGACTCACTCAAAGGTTACAGCAAATCTATAGCACTCAAGTCATTATGCTTCTGTCATAAGTTTGGATGCAGAAATCTATGAGACACAATAAAAAATCCTGGGGGGAAACTTACATTTACAGTCAGTTTTCCAGAAATGTGCCAACAACACTCCATTGAAGGTATAGTCTATCCAACAAATGGAGCAGAGACACCTGGGTATCTGAAGGCAAAAGAATGAATCTGGAATCTGGACCCCGTATTTTATATAACAAATATTAATTCAAAATGAATCACAGACAGAAATGTAAAAACTAAATATATGAACTTTCTAAAAGAAGACACAGTATGAATCTTTGTGGTCATAGGATAGGCTATGGCTTCCTAGATACAATACCAAGAGCACAAGTGATAAAACAAAATAGATAAAATGGACTTCATCAAATTAAAATCATTTGTTACAAAGGACAACATCAAGAGTGTGAAATGAAAGGGGAAAGGGGTAGCTCAAATGATAGAGTGCATGCTAAGGAAGAAAAACAAAATGAATAAATCTAATTACCTCCCCTATAAAGAAATTGTTTTAATGTTTAAAAAAATTAAAGTGAAATGACAATCTGCAGAATAGGAGAAAAATCTTGCAAAGCATATATCTAATAAGAGACTAGTATCCAGGATATAAAACAAATGCTTACAACTGAACAATACAAAGAAAATCGACCCAATTTTTTAATTTGCCAAGGATTTAAATAGATACACAATTGGCCAATAAGCATCTGAAAAGATGGTCAGCATCACTAGCGAAATCAAAATCAAAATGAGATCTCATTTTAAACTCACTAGGATGGTTATAATCAAAACATGGACAATAACAAGTGTCAGTCTGGAGGCAGAGAAATGGATACCCTCAATATGCAGCCGTTGGAAAGGGGCAATGGTGCAGCTTCTTTGGAAGAGCCCAATGTTTCCTCAAAAGGTTAGAGTTATGTGGCTGAGCAATTCCACTCCTACATGTAGAGTCATCCTTCAGTGTCCTCGGAGGGTTGGTTTCAGGAACCCCCCACCCTGGATACCATAATCCAAGGATGATCAAGTCCCTTTGCAATCAGCCATCTGGATCCATGAAGTGGAAACTACAGATATGGTGGGCCAACTGTACAGCCAACAGAATGGAAATGTATTCTCACAAAAACTTGCACATCAATATTCATAGCAGTATCATTCAGAGTAGCTAAAAGTCACTAAAAATATCCATCCATCAATGAATGGATAAACAAAATTACCAAGAATAGTCCCACAAACTTTTGGTAATTGAATCTTTGACAAAGGAGGTGAGAACATACAATTGAGCAAAGACAGCCTCTTCAGCAAATGGTGCAGGGAAAACTGCACAGCTGCATGTAAATCAATGTAGTTAGACTACCCTCTCACAACATACAAAAAAATGAATTCAAAATGGCTTAAAGACTTAAAATTGTAGACAAGACACTATAAACCTCTTAGAAGAAGACATAGGCAAAACATCTGACATATATCTCAACAATATTTTCCAAGAGCAGTCTACTCAAGCAATAGAAATACAAGCAAAAATATACAAGTGGGTTCTAATTAAACTTACAACCTTTTGCACAGAAAAGAAAACAAAAATTAAAGCAAAAAGACAACCTATGGAGTGGGAGAAAATAGTTGCATTAAATGAAAGTGACAAGGGCTTAATTCCCAGAATATGTAAACAGCTTTTACACTTGATAAAAAAGAAAAACAAACAATTCAATCCAAAAATGGGCAGAAGACCTAAAGAAACATTTCTCCAATGAAGACATACAAATGGCCAATAGGCACATGAAAAAATGCTCAATATCATTATCAGAGAAATGCAAATCAAAACTGCAAACAAGTATCACCTTTCACCAGTCAGAATAGCCATCATTCAGAAGTTCATAGACACTAAATGCTGGAGAGGCTGTGGAGAATTGGGAACACTCCTACACTGTGGTGGGAATGCAGTTTGGTGGAGCCATTGTGGAAAACTGTATAGAGGTTCCTCAAAAGACAAAACCTTGGGGGCCCAGATGACACAGCAATCCCATTCCAGGGCATATATCCGTAAGGAAACGTAATTCAAAAAGACACTTTCACCCCAATGTTCACAGCAGCATTATTTACAATATCAAGACATGGAAACAACCTAAATGTCCACTGACAGACGACTGGATAAAGAGGTTGTAGTATATATGTCCAATAGACTACTATTCAGCAATAAAATAATAATAAAATAATGCCATTTGCAGCAATATGAATGGACCAGGAGAATGACATTCTAAGTGAAATAAGCCAGAAAGAGAAAGAAAAATACCATATGAGATCGCTCACATGTGGAATCTAAAACAAAAAAAAAAAACAAAAACAAAGGAACAAAAAGATAAACTTATCTACAGAACAGAAACAGACACAGAGACATAGAAACCAAACTATGGTTACCAGAGGGGAGAAGGTGTGGAATGAATAAATTGGGAGTTCAAGATTTGCAGATGCTGAGTATGTATACAATAAACAGCAAGTATATACTGTATAGCACAGGAGAATATATTTAATAACTTATAGTAACTTATGTTTAAAAAGAATATGAAAATGAATGCAGGTAGGTTCCTATTTAACTGAAGTTTTGTGCTGTACACAAGAAACTGACGCAACAGTATAAACTGACTAGACTTCAATGAAAATATTTTTAAATAGACCAAAAACGAAAAAAAAAGGAAAAGGATATTATCAAACAAAAAGAATAATGTACTGATTCAGGCTACAATATGAATGAACTTTGAAAATTTATGCTAAAATAAGCCCGTCACAGAAGGGCAAATAGTGCCTTTTAAGGTGAACTGTATCTAAGCATTTATTGTACTACTCCTGTAAATTTTCCGGAGTTTTGAAGTCTATCAATATCAAAATAAAATGTATTATTCATTAAAAACTTAAAACCCTTCCTCACAGGAGGGCTTTAATTATTAAATGCAGAAAAGCATGTAAAACTCTTGGAACAACAATTTTCACGTCCACACACAGTCACTGCTGTCACTGCCACTCAGAGTGTGGTGCCAGCGCTGATGAGAGCTGCCTCCACTCGCTCCCCTGCAGACAGGAGTGAAGGCCTGAGCTTTGACAGGCAGGGTTTGCGTGAACCTGGGTCAGCCACAGCCACGTCCCAGAATCTGCGTTACCCAAATTTCTTATACAAACTGCAACATGTAATGTAAACACTCTAGAGGGATGTATCTTACAACACAGGGAATACAGACAATGTTTTACAGTAACTATAAATGGAGCATCTATTGTACACCTGAAACATATATTTTAAATCAGCTATGTCTTTATAAAAAATTAAAAAATAATTTAAAAATATTATCCCTTTAATATTCAATTTGGTTTTTAATTAACTACTAAACAGCTTAGAATATATAAAAGCATTTAAGTGTGATGTTTGTTTACATATTTATTTACTTCAGCCTCCTGCTAAAAGAGAAATTAAACAATTTTTTAAACACAGCTTAACAACCATAACAACAAAAAGGCAAAACTGAGAGTGAAGAGAAAATGGAGATTCAATACTTAAATGAAACCAGGGGGAGGTAAACTCATAAAAATGGATTCCATGAAGTCAGGGCAAGTGTTAAAGGCCGACTAGAAATTCAGCTGTAAGATTCTTGGCAGCTAAAGCAAAAAGAAAAAGATGATGGGGCAGGTGGTAGAGCGTGTGCTTAGTGTGCACAGGGTCCTGGGTTCAAGCCCCAGGGCCTCCACTAACAGATAAATATACCTAATTACCTACCCCCCAAAAGAGCCCCAAAGAAAAGAAAAAGAGAAATTTCTTTCCAAAAAAATCCTGATATTAAATTTGGATTAAATACTTTAAAAATAAAAGGAAAATAGAAAAGATGAGTGACACTGTGAACAAAAACCCCAGCTGGGCTTACAAGCTAAGTCACAAATCTAAGTGTGATAAGTGTCGGTTTACTGATCTAAGTTTTGCTGGGCTAACTCGTAAATCTGAAGTTCAGTGTCAGTTTACTGGGCTAACAAGCTAACTCGTAAATCCAAGGTCAACAATTGTCAGTAACGGGATCTGTTCCAAATTGATAAGCTTCAGTGTACTGATTCCTTGCTTTTTGTTGTTTGAGCCTTATTGGCTAAAAGCCCCATACTTGTAATTAACCCTATAAAACCTCATGTGCACGTCTTGGATGTGCTCAGGGCTTGGGAACAGAAGCCCCTCTGAGCCCGCTGGCATAATAAATCTCAGTACTCCCACCCTCTGAGTGCTGCTTATTTCTTGGCTGGCCTGTTGTTTCCGTAACAACACAAGCGATAATGCCCGTGAGATAAATCTGCGATGGCTGCTGGCAGGTCCCCATGTCTCATGTGGGAAAATCTGAAACATATTTCTCACCACTCAGAGTCATCCTCAGCCCACCCCACATCTCCCGCTGTTAAATGCAGGAACACACGCAGGGCCCGGCCTTTGCTCTCTCTGTGTCATCACAGTGAGACAGGATGGAAGGGCACAGAGCAAGCCATTCAAGAAAGACCACAGCAATTAACATCAAAATGGTGAAGAATTCAACCCCCAATAGGTCTTGAGGCTCAGGATGAAGAGATTTAACTTCTAGTAGGTCTTGAGCTTCATTATACACCCATTGTAATAGTAACATGGTGAATAACACGGCCCCAGGCACCATGGCAGTCACAAGGCTAGCCACAAAAGGTCAAAGGGTGGAAAATGGCCAACTCCCTGGAATCCCAGCCCCTTGCCCTAAGGCTGGTCCTTCTACTTATTAGCATATGAAACCACGAAGCCCAAGAAAAGGAGCAACACAGAGCCACCTCCCAGGAACCCCTCTCTCTACCTCTTCGGAGAAGGCCCACACTATTTCTGTGGAGTGTGTGCCTACTTTTAATCTGAGCATCAAACCCCCATACTTCGTGACGTTTCTCATGCCTGTCAATGTATCTCTCTGAATAAATCTACCTTTACTCAACACTGGCTTGTTCTTGAATTCTTTACTGCATGAAGCCAAGGAACAAAATCTGGTGGGGCACATCCCAGGGGCTCAACGGAAGCCTGGGACACCGCCCTTCTCATGCCCCACATATTTTTTCTTGTATCAACAGGACTGGGATGTGAAGTGAGGTCTGAGGCCCCAGCTAAGGGACAGAAGCAGCCTCCAGGTCTCCAATTGGTGGGCAGCCTCTCCCCCATCAGGGGCCATGGGGTCTGCCTGGTTCTCTGTGTTTTTTTGTTGTGCTGACTCCCCAGTCAGAGAGATTTCTCCTTAGGCCTGGCTCCACAAAACCCTTCTCTCCAAAATACAAGCACATCATGTCACAATCCTCTTGTTCAACCATGAATTGTTCAGCCAACTTTTTCCTTCCCCAGTTAAGTACCTAAATGTCCTCCCTGCCATCCCACCACTTCTTTCTTTTTGACAACTCTGCACTCCCCACACACCATCCTGAACGCAGGTGCCTTGCTGGCTGGGACCGAGATGTTTCAGTCTCAAACATCCTGAGTCCTTTCTCTTTCCACTTTCTAACTTAAAAAGGCCTTCCTGTGTCTCCCACCGCTCTGATTCTGAACGTCATAAAATGCTCAGGTTACATTCACTCTGTGAATACCTCCCAGGTTTTGGCTAGGTTTCCTTCCCAAGATCTTCATTAAGGAGCTGCATCAAGAAGTTTAAAGGGGCTATTCTTACATTTGAGTGGAGGAGTCTGCAAGAAATTTAAATGGCTTTGAAGAGAGAGTTAACCAGGGACAGAGAGGTCGCAGGTCCTAGTCAACAGTGTCATGAGGCAAAATGTTCTTCAAAGGCTCAGAGTGGCTTCTGAACACGGAGTCAGCAGGGAGGAGGTGACAGGCAGTGAGTGGGGTGAGAGACACAGGGTATGGTCCCCCAGCAGGGGAAGAATTGGTTATTTTCTTGTTTTCCAATTTCTAACTACCTTTTTCTCTTATTGCCACATACCATTTCCTACGAATTAAGCATATCAATGTCAGTCATTTGGGCCACTTGGGATAAGCTGCACGATGCCATTCACAGGGCTGGGACATGACAGCCACACCAGTCTAGGTTGAAAGACCAGTGGGGGTATTTCCATGGTAATCACGGGCATGCAGCAAACTCCCCAGCTTCAATGACCTCCTCTCAAAGTTGGCGCCAATAAAACTACCAAGCAAAATGCGTGATGATTCTGGCCAACATCTGTTTATTAGTTAAGTGCCTGTGACACCTGCCACTTAATAGGGAATGAGTACGATCAACGAGGCCCTGTCTACCTGGCCACACGCGCCCTGCCTTCCTGCCTTGGTGCAGCAGCACAGCTTGTTTAGCTGAGATGAGCGCCCCCAGAGCAGCCCCGACGGGAAAGCTTCCAGCTCTGCACGGCCAGACGTGTTCCTTTCCTTCTCAGAGCTGATCACAATTTGCTGTCGTCTGTTTGTATGTTTTTTCCCTTTTGTAACTGCCTCTCCTCCGGAGATTTTGCTCAAGCAGCACAGGACCAGGTGTGTCTTGTGGCCTGCCGGATATTCTGGGCTGGGAAACAGCCGAGCCCACATCTGGCTCTGGTGCTGAACGGAGAGAGCAGAAGGCCCAGGAGCCCATGCTGAACCGAGGCCCCTGCACACAAAATTATGGTCTGACTTTGGGCAAATTACACAGTCTTTTTTACCCTGAGATTCCTCATCTGTCCATAAAAATAACTGCCCATGGCACACAGAGTTACAAGTATTAAAGGAAATCACCAAATTCACAAAGTAGCCAAGGGGCTACCAGTGCATCCTAAACAGACACATGCTGCCTTTAAGGCTCTGACACACACCAAGCGTGGTGGTCGAACAAAGTGTACACTGCAAAGTGTCAGTGTGTTAAGTGCTTCATGTGTGCTATAATAATCTTCAGAACTTACAACAAGCCCAGGAAGTAACGAATATTATCATGCCCATTTCACAGACTCACCATCAGTTTAAGAGAGGTTACATTCAAGTCCAAGGCGCTATGGTGAGTAAATGGCGATTTCAACCTGAATATGGGCCCAGGCCTGGGCTCCATCTCTGTCCCATCCACCTGACCACTGCCTATGAATTCCACCTGTCCAATACCCAAGTTGAAGCCAGCCAGCTCTTAAATGCAATGTGTGTCACCGTTTGTCAATGTTGGTTCATTACCATAAACAGTTCTCAGAAAGCACTTCAGAAAGGAAAGTTGGATTCACATACCTGCCCACAAAGAAGAAGAATTCTGCCTTGCCTTCTCCTGTAACGTGCAGAAACCCTTCCCATTCACCACCGAATCCTTTTGTATGCTTCCTCCGTGTTCATGTTTACACATGGCTTATTAAAGTAGAAGTTACCTGCAGTAATTCCATCTCGGTTCCATTCCAAGCTTCCAGATTATCCATAATCAGGGTAATACCATAATTTTCTGTGAATGAAAACACTACAAATTGAATGAAAATATTGCAACCATGTCACTAAACAAAGAATGCTGAAAACAAGTCATCAGCGGCTGCCGCCACCCCCCAGTGAAGACGGGCCTGCAACCATTCACAACGGTGCCCTCTGAGCAGACTCAGAATAAGAAAGGACAGATTACTGGCCCTAGATAGCTAGGTGCTTGTCTAAAGTATATATTCAGTCAGCCCAAATGTTGGCTTCCTCCCATATATTGAAAAGCATTAAATTCATGAACTTGAGATACCTGGCTTTCTTTAGATAACAAGCAATGTTTTATTGTTCTGACTACCTGGTCTTTGTTGTAAAGCTCCTATATAATCCTAGCTTCTCCCCTACTCTTGCGAGCAGTCCCTCAGAGTGTTCTGAGAGGCGGTCATCCTGGCTCGAGTCCTTCTGACAAATAAAACATAACTCTTAATATTCAGGCTGCACGTTTATTTCAATCAAGTCCCAGAATAGACACAACTCATCAATTGTGTAATGGGACACACTGGATCAGGGACCAAAAGAGTGTAGTAGTCCCTAAGAACTACGGCTCCCTCTTTCTTCCTGTCATTATACAATCCCACCAGAACTCATTACATTGCTGTCTGCTCCTCTGGCAACCAAACTCAGAGAAGAGTCAACTCAGCAGAGCGTCCTGCTGAGGAGAACCCCCAGAGCAGCACTGCAGGCTGCCTGCCCTCCCGCACGCTCTGACGACTGCTAGTGTCCTCCGTGGAAACCAGGCCAACAGAGCTGTTCCCTACAGCTACAAAGTCCCAAATATTAAATAAAACCTTTCATTTTATACTATATGTTACATATATACCCATCTCTGAAAACAGCTTTGCCAGAAGCCCAAATCTTCAACATTAATCTGCAAAGGCAAATAAGGTCCCCAAGGGAAAACAAGTCTTAAGACGATGCTAAGACCTCCAAAGTCCTCTCCACGACCATAAACCAAACTGCCTGTAGGTCTGCAGCTGCAGGAGGCTACATGTCTGCTTTTAAAGCAACCCCTTCCTGCCCTCGGGTGCTACAATGCCCTTCTACGCCCTCCCATCTCAGGGTAAGAGCACCCACTGCAGAACCTTGCAGGGCAGCACTGACAGGACTGGACAATGAGGATCAGAGCTAAACTAAGCCTTCTGATGACACGAGTTGTCACTCTGTCACTTTACAGATGAAGATATATATAGAGAGAGGTGGGGTGTTATTGTTCAAAGTCACACAGATAAAAAGTGACAAAGTCTATAACTCTGCTCTTCCCTCTGGTGTGACGCCCCAACTGGGACAACCACAGGGTTCTTTCGTGCCTGCCTGACCAGTTCTTTCCTATCACTCATGACCCACCACAGGGTCTGAAATTAGCCTGCATTTGCAGCATCTTTTCCCTCCAGTTTCTCAGGAACAAGGCTGTTCGGGCCACTTTATGACTTCCAGGTCCCCGAAATCTCCGTGCTCAGGCTGCTCTTGCCTGTGCATCCGGCCCGCTGCTCAGAGGCTCTTCCTCCCCTGCAGGAGGACGTTTCTACTCTTCACAGGGACACCCCCTTAGGGGATCCCTCCTCTCGCCCTCAGCATGGCAGGTGTCCCAGGCCACATCGCGAGATGCCCCAATAGGACTGCATCTGCCCAGGTCTGCTAGTCAGACCAGCAGCCTCAGAGCCAGGGATTATGCCCAGGTCACACTGCAAACCTACTGCCCGCCTCACAGACCCCAGCCAGCAGGTCACCTGGAAGTCACAGCAAGTGCCCCACCCAATCCAGAAGCCTCTTCATTTCCCAGCACCACTGATGACTGGTTTCCAAACTTTGGTCAGTTTCGCACAAAACAACACCTTCTACTGTGTAGCGGGTGGTTTTTGCTTCTGCACCCCATTCTTACTGAAAACGTTAAGGGAAACCAAAAAGCCTCTTCTCAACCCTTTTCTGATGATACCCTCCCACCCACAATATACATATGCTCAAGAGATTTGGATCCACGTGATTTTGTTTCCCTTACGATAAGTGGCTCAAAACACTGCGGGATTATTTTTCCTTTGAGGGTATTAGGACTCAGTTTCTCGGCTTTAATCTGTTTTTGTCTTTGTCTTCTTTGTTCCTAGCAGTTGCCACCTCTTACTCCCTTCAGCAGCCTCCCTCCCAACTTCTAGTCTAGGAAATCAGCTGTGATGAGGGGCACGGGGGCATTCACAGAAGATGCAACAAAGGCAAAGAGAGGCTATATAATTTGCCAAAGATATCACCTTCAACCCCCAACAGAGTGTGTCATGTCCCTGTGTTTAACTCTTATTCTAAGCAAGTTAACTTTTTGTAGATTATGTTTATAAAGATGAGAAATCAAAATACATACAAGGACACACATCAAATCTAAGATATTCATTAACTCCACTATTTTGTTTCTATTTATTTTATTTGTATTAAAAAATTAAGAACCCCTGCAACCAATATAGCAAAATGTTACTGGGTTTTAAATACAGAATATAGAGGGGTTAAGTGTGTCATTACTCATCCTTATATGTATGTTCACAAGATAAAATTATTTGAAAGTCTCTCTCCCCTCTCCCTACTCACTACTGGCTCTCACCTGAGATCCCAGACCACACATCTAACAACCTTTCACTTTACCCACAGCTGAACTCATCAGTTTTCCCCCAGAAATCCCTCTGCAGCTTTCCCTCCTCAGAACACAGCAGGACCATCATTTAACTCATTAATCCACCCAGAAACCTGGGCCTTACTCCATCCTACCTTCACAGACAGCTTTAAATCTTTCTTTTTACCATCTAAACATGCCTTCAATCTGTTCGCTTTTACCCACTATCCTACCGCTCAAGTGGAAGCCACCAACACTGCCCACCTGGACTCACGAGTCTCCCAAGTGGCCCCACAGCCACTCTCCCCTACTTGAGACAATTGGGATTGTGTCACTCCCATGCTTTTTGGGCTCTTTTCAGACCCACTGTTCATAGAAGAAACTCCAATTTCTTCACCTTGTGAAGGTGTTTGCCATGAAACTGTCAGCTCATGGAGGGCAGGGCACGCCCTCTCCCCTCAACCCCACTCTCTGGCAGAGCATCAGCTTGGGAGGACCCGCTGAGCTACATCAGCCTGTATCCTAAACCTGGTCTTGGGTTCTTAGCAAACTGCTTCACTTATCCATACATATCCAAGGTAGATAAGAAAGATTTTAGATGTTGAGCTAGACTATTCATTTGGGGATTTTGCACTGGCAACCTGCAGGTATATGTTCTAATGATTGTGTCTTGTTAAAACCACACCTAGATTAAAGGAGTATTTGTGGAATGTCTTCGGAGTAAAAGGGTTCTGTACTTTTACAGATTTTATGTTTTATAACATGAATAACCCGGACAGGGTCACAAATGGAACCGCCTCACAAGTGACAGAAGACAGGTGAGACGCATATAGCAACAGGTCACAAAGATGGTAAGAGCAAAGTTGTTTCTCCAAACCCCAAAAAAATTCCTCCAAGAGCAGAAAACTCAGAATTTTGAAAGTAAAATACTATCATATAAGGAAAGAAAATAAATAATCCTCTTCATCAGGGTTTCAAGATCTGACTGCAGAGTTATTAGCAGGCTATACTGAATCCTAGCACAGAAAAATCAGATGGACTACTGGTGAGTAAGTTCCAGGAAAACGGCAGTAATTCCTCCACTTGAAAGAGGACACAAACTCACTTGTTCAAGGTGATTGTAAACAACATTCTGCAGAAATTCAGAATATTCAGGCACCGCTTCTAGATGGTGATGACACGGAAGGATGGCTTGGATGCATGCTTCTAACTGAGTCACCGGCATTCTTACACTGCAGGGGAAACGGAGGCCCTCAGCCAAGAGCAGAGATGTTCCTGTCATGTATCCCAGGTCGTGCCTCGGGGACTCAGTGTCCTGTAGCAGTCCGGCCCCAGGCGAGGACCAGCAGCGTGGCCCACCCAAGCAGGAAGGGCACTGTGCTTGAGAAAGCCCACACCAGATGGGAGCAAGAGTGGCTGGTGGGGTTTTGTGAACCTATGAATGCTCATAGAAAAACACCTGCATACATTCAAGTGATACAATTAACAGTAGCATTCTTTTTAACAAAATTTCAAATGTCAGTGGTAATTTTACCATTCCTTTTCTCTTGTCCCCTGCACTCTGAGACAGGCTTAGGCTCTCTCACACTTGCAGCTCTGATGCAATAGTTGTGAAGTTATTTTACTTTACTGCAAGTGTCTTCGCTCCACGTGTCACTGTGACTGTCATCTCTTAACACAGTCAGATATCTTCCTGGATCTCTCCATGAGTTCCTTGCTCCTGCTTCTCAGATGCTGAGATAAAGAACAGGTGAAGGCACATGACTGGAAAAGTCAATGTGGACTTGAGCAAAGTCCTCAGTGACCCCCTAGGTGAGTGTTGACCACCCCTTAGCTTCGATTCTCAAAGTTCTGCCCAGGGTGACATCCAGACAGGAGAGATTCCTGGGTCCAATTAAGAGCTGTGTGGCTTGGGTGCGGGGAAAGGTGCAGGAGCTAGTTCCGTAGCCGGGACCCTCCACACCTCTGCTCCTCTCTCTCCCGAGGCCCCGCTGCCAAGCCCCCACGTTCCCTGATATTCTGTCCTTCTCTTCTACTCTACTTCAAGCCCTTTTCCTCTTCCTTTATTCCCTGATTATCTGCAGCTGGAGAGATTTTTCCATCACAAAATCTGAAAAAATTTCCTGCAGCTGAAAAAGAGGTCTCCAGAGATCAATGCCCATATGGTGGTTCCTGAAGAGAGCCCCTGGTTAGGGGGACCCTCACCAACACTCACGGGACATCAGGTATGTTACAGGGTCGACCACCCCCAACAAGAGTTTGCTGTGACCCCAAGGCACGCACAGCATCCCTGCTCACTAAAGTGTAGTTGTAATCCGTTATTAAGAAGCAAAAATAAAAAAAATTTCTCATGTTTCTTACTAAAATTATTTATGAGTTAGAAAAAGAAATTGTAAAAGAAAAGAACAAATTTGACTCCATGTTAGATGTGTTCGTTTGGCTTTAAACCTGTACCTTGTTTTCTAGGCTCCGACTTGCTATCTCTGCACCTTTTGTAAAAAAAGTTGCCTTTAGCCTGAAATATCCAGGACAGCCTATTCTCCGGGCTCTGATCTTTAAGGATATTAGCTCTTCTACACTTATGTACAGATGGCAAGTTGCAAAATAGATAATAACCTTTCTTTTATTTGGAGGTTTTACGGGGGCATCTTAATTTGACCCACCATGAACAGCTGCAGGAACAAAGGATTCCAAGGACAAACAATTCGTACAGCGAGAAGTTTGCAACAACCAACCACATCCCCGCCGCTTTTTAGTATAAAAGGAGACTGAATTCTGCTTTGGGGAAGAGAGTTCTACTGGATATCAATATGCCATTTTCTGGGTCTGCCAGATTTTCAAATGAAGTCACTATTCCTTACTCCAACATCTCATCTCCCCATTTATTGGCCTGTCATGCAGCAAGCAGAACGAGTTTGGACTTGGTAACAAAATGACTGCATTAGAGGTAGTATGTCTCCACTGTTTCCTCATTTCCAGTATGTCACAACCTATCAAATTTATATGCTGTTTAACAACATGACAAAGACCTATTATACGGAATTGATTCCACAGAAATAAAATTATTTCTACTCCCTCAAGACTCTTTTCTTTTCTATTTTATTTTGTTTTGCTTATTGAAAAGAAAATAAAAGTCAAATCATTTTATTTCATGTATTTTTATAGCTACATAATGTAAATACTACAAAAATATTTAAATTGCAATAAAAATTGTTAATATATTTGTATAAAGATATATAAACAATCAATGCAGATTAGGAAAGGAGTAGATATTTACTAAAAATCTACTACACATCCAGTCTTTTACAAGCATATCCTGGAATATAAGCTCTATTATCCAGGGGTCCCCCACCCCCATTCTCACTGCCGATTCCCTTAGTAATCAACTACCAAGGCACCAGCATAGAACCATGCGATCGCTATTTTAGGTATAAATGAATGAATTAGCTCATTCAATTCTAAAACAGAAACCTTAAAATAAATACTGAACTTATTTACAGATAAACAAATTTGGACACAAAAAACTACAGTTTCTCCCCCAAGACACAAAGATAATAATTGGTAAAGGCAAGATTTGAACTAATCTGCCTGATTATAAAGCTAAGGTGGAAATCCCCTTCGACTGTGTAGGTCCAGCAGCACAGCCCATCACCCTATCTTTGTTCAGATCTGGCTTTAGACAGCCTGAGACAGCACCCCATTTCTATGGAACTCGAGGGGAAACGATAACAATAAGGATTTTATATTCAGTAGTTTCTTAGGTCTCAATTATATAAAGTGTCAGCAGGTCAGCAGAAAACTCTGGGAAATATGAGTGGGTCCAGAGCTTTTCGCTGATAAGAAACTCAATCTATCAGGACAGAGTGACCTTCCCATGAGTGGCCTCATGAACATAAACTAAAGGCAGCTGAAATGAAAACTAGCAAGAACATGGAAGTGAAGCAGGAAGGATCCCTACTATCCCCTGCCCAGTTGCCTCTTCACCCGCGTGGACGAGATGGCAGAAGACCCAGGTTCTTGTCTAAGTTACAACATCATGGATTCTCACCCATAAAATGTTGCGACTCTATGCTGTCTTAAGTCCTTTACAACTAAAATATGATGACACCAATATATCAGCGGAATGTCTATGTCTCCAATTTCTCTCTTCTATTAGGAGACTATATCTATGGCCACAAACAGAAATTCAATTAAAAACACCATGCACGAAGCCTGGTGAAAGTCTGTGTAAGAGACATTGTTCTCACTCTCTGTGAATGAAAACTCAGAAAAAGTGGACCTTCTCCCTCTGCAAGTGGGAGGTAGACTGATTTTGTGTGTGTGTGTTTGCACGCACATGTGTGTGTGTAAATCATATAAAATATATTCTGGGATTTGCACAGTTTTTTTTATGATACTATCATTTCATGAGGATGAGCCAACCTTTAAAGTAATTTGAATCTATTTTTCTGAGAGGCTCTTTTGGTGGAGGATGGGAAAGGGGAAAGGAAAGGAGGAAAGAAGTAAATGAAGCAAAGCTGTAAGAATACTGCTAGGGAAAGGCAAGACATTAATTTTGTTCCTACTTGCATCACACACAAATTAGGGACTGGCTTTCCCCCATGTCTTGTCAAGCACTGAGCTGCAGAAGAACAGGCGACAGCCCATTTCTCACTGAGCTTGTGACTGTATGTGACATCTTATAGACACAAATTATTTAACCTGATCAAACACTCTAGCAGCAGGATGTAATTCTCCTAATTTGAGAGACAAGAAAACAGGAAGTGAAAGACGGTATATAGCTTGACAAAAGTGAGAGGACAAGTAAACAAAAGAGGATAAATTCAAACTCAGATCTGAATGCAGAGTCTGATATTCCCACTCCCAGGGCTGGAAAATCCTTAACACAAGGTTCCCCAGCTCCTCTGCATTGTTCCTGGCACCAAGCATTTCCCATGGCGATGGTCTCCAATTCTCAGACACAGTGCTCTGTGCAGCCAATAACCTCCATTCGACCTTGATCATCTACCTGCCACGCCTACCAGGCTTCACCATACAGGCAGGAAAGCTGGATTTCAAGTGCATACAAAGCCACCCTGGTTTAAGCTGGACTGTTTATCAGCTTTTCCAGCATAAAGGCAGCCATGAAAGTGCTCACAGTTTGTACATGAGCCACACTACCTCTCTCCATCTGTCTCCCCACCTATACTACTTAGCTATGACCATTTTGAGAATCTTGGAAACAAATTTTTAAAAACAGAAAAGAAAGGATTCTGTAACAAGTACTTAATACTTACAATTTTAAATGAGAAGTTACAAAGTGAGTATTTACAAACCGAATCTGCCTTCCTAGGTGTCAGTTTTAACAGTTAAAAAACATAATAGCAAAAATTTCTCACTTAAAAAATTAACAAAAACATCAACAATAATCTGGAATAAACTCAAAAACAATGCCCATGTTGTACATGGAGAAAGTACAGGACTGTACTGAGGGGTAAAGTAAAAGTGTGAAAGTAGAGACATCAACCTTTTGTATGGAGGAAAGCAGTTTTAAAGATGTACGTTCTCCTAAAGATAATTCAAAATTACTAAAAAATCCCATGACAACACTTATCTGTTTTTTTTAACTTGAAAAAATTATATTAGAATTCTTCAGGAATAATAAAGTCATAATACAAGCCAAGAAATTTAGGGATCGAAAAAAGAATCAAAAAATTCGCACTGTAATATATTAAATAAATTTTTACAATATGTAAGATATAGTGCTAGAGTAAGAAAGTAAGATTGACAGAAATAAATCATGAGCTCAAAAAGAGACTCTAGTATACATAAGTATTTTTTACAGGTGGGATTTCAAATTAAAAAGCAAAGTATGAATTTAATAATTGTCTTGTTACAATCAGAGAATACCTGGAAAAAACAAATTATATTCCCGTCAAAATGACCACAAGAAAAATTACAGAAAATGATGTAAATATTAGAAAGTACTAATAAGAGCAAATACAACTCTTTGCTCATATCAATTCAGCTTCTCCTCACTGTAACAAGTACCATTATCATCTCCATCTTAGAGATTAAAAAAACCTACAGAAGAAATTTATACCATTATAAGAAAGCATTTCTAAGAATAAAACCCAAAAATAAGACATTTACTATCTTAAGATTATTTTGGGCCACAACAATAATGAACCTACTGAACAAAATGAAAGGCAAGAAATGACAAGTAAAAGCTCTCTGATACATGTTGATGAAGACAAGGGGTTAATGTTCATAATACACATTGAGCTGTCACAAAGCAGCAAGAAGCTCCCCCACTTAAATGTTTGCAAAGGACAAAAGGGATCATTCACTTTTTAAAAGTCAGATGGCTAATGAGTGAAAAATGCTCAAAACCTCACTGGTCATCAAGTGCAGACTAAAATAATGAAAATCATTTTGCTCGTCATATTGGCAAAAATGTTTAAAAGATATTATAGCTAATGTCCATCTTTGAGACAACAAACTGTGAGCGATCTTTTGGAGGATGACATGTCAATGGATATGTAAACTCTGAAAAACGTGTGTGCACACAGGCTGAACTCCACTTTTAGGAATCGTTACATTTAGGAAAAATCAGTTCAAAAAGATGTACTCATCAGAACATTTGCACAGCACTGTTTACAATGGTGGGAAGAAATGCTGAAGTGAAATCATATCCAGCGATAGAGAATTGGTTACATAATTTATTCTACATCTTTTCATTCCCCACAGGAGAAGGAATTTCAAGATTCACTTGAAAGCATCCTGTGATGTATGAAGTTGTCACATCCAAGGACTAAATTTCCAGAAACCTTAGCTAAAGGAATACTCATACAAGATCACAGGAATGTTTGTACAAGAAGGATGCCAGTCAAACACCCTTTCTGACAGTGGAAAATGGAGAAAACTTAAGTGTTCACCATCAAGACAATGATGCGGTAAATCACGGAGAGCTGTGGGCACTAAAGTTGCAGCGTTTCGGCGTGGTCCAAGGCCTTGTCCACAGTACTCTCCCACGAAAGGTGTCGTTACACAAGAGACCAAACCTGCACATCAGGAGACCCCTTTACTCTATCTGAAAGGACCGGGTGAGTCTGGAGTGGGAGGAGGTCTATGATATATACGTTAGTGAATAAACCGAGCTACAGAAAACATATAGTATGGCCTTATTTTTCAATAAAGCATATATACACACACATATACATAGATTTCTCATATACGTGTATGTATGTGTGTATATATATATGACAAAGGCATAAAGGTCATGAAATATATACTCCACATTGTCAGCAGCTTTTACTCTCAGGAAAAAAGGGGAAGGGAAGTAGGGGACTTTCGGTACCACCACAGTTCTCTTTTCAGAATTTCAATTAATTATACTTGGAATTTACTTAAGTACAAAGTAAAATGGACGATGCCTCCACAAGACAGAATGCTATACTGGTCATTAAAAATCATGTCAGGGGAGATAGAATATTGTAGAAAAATGTGTAATAAGCCGAATGGAAAATGGAGGTCTCCACACAGTAAACAGGCACACAGTGCTCGCTGGTTTTTATGACAGAGCTGATACACACTGATGAAAAGAACAGAAAAGAGATGTTAAAGTGTTAATTATTATCTTTGAGTACTGGGACCAGGATAGACACTTTTGACTCTTTTTTCAGACTTTTATATTAAATACACATTATTTTTCATCTGAAAAATGCATTTTTAGATGTCTAGTACCACACATTGGAAAAAATACATGAGTAGTTACAGAAACAAATAACTAGGAGACACCGCAGCACCGTCACACAGTGTAGAAAGGGCGATCCTGAATAACACCACGCAGTTACATAAGGACCCACAAAGTGAGAGCACCCGCTGTAACAGGACGTGGCTCCCTTCCATTTGTCAGTTGTGTCTTCAGGGCTGAGGCATTTCTGAGCACGGCCAGTGTCAGTGCTGTTGTCTGGATGGATGCCACTGGAGGTGAGGGCACCTGCAAGCCGAGAGGAAGAACAGAAGTAATCCTCTGCTTTTTCTGTCTTGTTTCTTTGTTACTTTTAAAGAGAGGCGGAAATAAGATAAACTGAATCTTCCTTACTGAAATTTCAGTAATGAAGCCATTTTTAAAGTGTTCACAACTTATATTCTGCCTATAACTGTCTTTTCAAAAAAGCCTCATATTTATTAAATGTTAATTAACTCAGTTAATTAACTACCTGTTGAAACCTTTTAAAAAACATGAAATGCACTACGTGAAAGCACCACAAATGCAGTGACTAGCTCAGCTGTCTTTACGGCAGTGCAGTCAGCCCCCACCATCCCGAGACCCTGAACTCCTGATGCTGGGAAGAGAGCACGCTGCTTCCTCAGATGGAGAGAAACGGTAAAAGCATTTTCTGAAATCTACAGCACTGACAAAACATAACTGCTTAATCCCAGGCTCCTTTGAGGCTGTCATTTTCCGTTTCTGGCCAACACCCGTCAATGAGCAGAACCACCCCATTCCCGAGTCATGGGACTCACGTGGGCAGCAGTTTTGGAGAAATTTCCAGTTATAGAATGTTAACCAACTATACATAAAACTCTGAAAAAGAAAAGATGCAATACTCAGATTTTGGAAGACACTCAAAATATTCTCCTAAGTCTTAGTATTTGGAAAGGCTGGGCTTCTCCTAAGCCACTTATTTATTTCACAGCCAGTGAGCATCTCCCACAAACCCTGCTTCCCTGTGTGTGCTGGGAGCCTCAGGCACATTGATGCTGTCTATCTTATAAGTCACAAGGCAGAGGCGTGTGTCTCACGCCTGCAACTCTCACACAGGCTCAACTCCGAGCCTCAATTTGTGAACTTGGCCCCATTTTCTCACCTGTTTATTTGGTATCTGTTCTTCTGTAAGCTGCCTGAAATGCTTCTTGGAACAAGTCAGAAGAATGAGTGGGTAGAGAAATGGACAGATGGACAGGTGAGAGATGGGCAGACAAACAGGGAGACGCCAAGAGAAGGGGAGCAAACAAAATTTCCTATGCAAAACCCTCTTCTAGTCAAGGAAGAAAACCATCACGAAGAAGTGTGAAGAGGCAGGTGGCTTAGGACTGTTTCCTGGATTCCATCAAAAGTCACACCACGTGATGAGAGGGTAGAAGTATAAATAATAAAAGAAAAAAAGCATGCATGTTTGAAAAATATATCTACATTATGTACTTTCTAAAGAATAGATTTATATCAGCAAGGCTCAATAACACAATCTTTGGGTATTTACAGAAGTGAGAATCCCATCTCCAATCCGCAAGACATCCCTTCGGAGCACTGAGGGTCTACACGGTGCGATCATAAAGCCGTAACCGCAAAAGCTGTGCTATCCTGCACTTACGAGGAACGAGCAGCTGTGCTTGGCCTGCCCACGCGCGTCGTTTACAACCCACAGCACCTCTACGGGGGAGGGATGACTAGCGAGCCCTGTCTCTGCAGGAAAGAAAAAAGTCCGGGAGAGGCTAAGCCGACCTACAAGTTCTCCATTTCACAGGACTTGTCACTCCAGAGCAGGACTCGAACTCGGCCCACGTTTGTAACCACAGTACTACCGTAATTTATGTGCTTTCTGTGTGTATAATACATTTGTTTCTGGCATGAAAGTGTATTTAATAAATGATCGGTTGTCTTGTATATTTCATTAGCTCACAATCTTTATATTTTTGAATTGTACTCTTCCCCTGGAGAAATGAACGGAAAGAGCAGTGGTCAGAATGAGGTGGGGCTTCATTCTTTATCTGTTACCTCATCTCATCCAAGTCCCCAAGCAGGGAGAAGGAGCAAATGTTCTCTTCATCTTTTAAAGAGAGGGCTCCAGTGATGGTGATTTACTCAACTCCAAAACTAAGTCTGGGGGAAGGGCACATGCAGCAACCAGAGCAGTATCACCTGTAGGAAGGCGAAAAGAGCTCAGGGGATGGCTCAATGGGTCAGCCTGATTTAATTTCAATTGATAATTCAATAACACACTCTAAAAATACTAGCATGCAATGGATTTGCTCTTTCTTGACATCTAGCAAGTTTCCACAGCCGACATGTAACATTATCATGAACTAGTGAAAAGAAGAGTCCACAGACAAGGAAAATCAATGCCACAGGCAGGCTGAAACCCAGGCTGGAGGAAAGGAAGAGAAAGGGCATATTTAAGAAGAGGGGAAAGTCTGGGAAAAAGACATCATCACAAGGACTCTCAAGCGTCATCCAGCAATCATATAATCATTCTTTCAAGAGAGAGTTACTTAGGTCCTATTTTGTGCGAGATTTTACAAAGGGCAAAGAGAGACCACAGCGTCCATGGTGGCAGCAAGTTGCGGGGCTATAATACAATTCTAATCTTGGTACCTTGCACAATTGTCCTCAGTATAAAGGCAAAAATTAAAGTAAAATAATACTATGTAAACCATACACATTGCTGAAATAAATTAAAGAAGACCTAAATACCTGGAAAGACAAACCACGCAAATTCCTGGATCACATGACAATATTCTTGGGATGGCAGTGCTCCCCAGACTGAAGCACACATACAACGTGGTCTTGATCACAATCCCAGCGGGCTCCTCAGCAATAACTGACTAGCTTCTGCTACAATTCATATGGGAATTCGAGGGTCTCAGTAACCAAAACGTACCTGAAAGAGTAGAACAAAGTGAGAGGACTTGTAATTCTCAATTTCAAACATTACAACTGTATCTACAAGTGAGATTAGAGGCCATTTTTAAGGTATTATTGTGTTTATCCTTATTTTCTAAATTCTGTACAACGAATATATCTGTTAGAATAAGAAAAATAAAAACTAAAGTATCTTTTAAAACATGCACACCGATTCATTCATTGGGGAAAATTATTTTAACTATAAAGAGGTAAACAAATATCTAGTGAAAAAGGACTACTTAAAAACAAGTCTGCATTTACAATTTTCATAAATTGAAAACTGAAAAGCACAAACACATCAAATTTCTAGGGAGACTGGTGAAACATATTAATAATTATTTTCAAAAATTCTAATTGCACAATGAAAACACAAGAAAGAGAAAATCGTGATTGACAGGAAACTGCGAACACGTGGAGAGCAAAGGCCTTGAAATCACTGTTCCTTTAACTCTGCTACTAGCTCAATAGGAGAGGAAATTCCTCACTGAGGGGACAGTGGAATCCCATGCATAAGATAGGATACACAGTACAAACTGCAGTAGTATAGGGAGTGAATATGTTAGAAGAATTCTGAAGTTACAACATTGCTGAAAAACTATAAAAACACTGACAGACAGATTAAAATGCACAGTCATACATATTATATAGAAACATGAACTCTGCTCCCATGTTGCATAGAAATACAAACATATTTATTCATTTATGGGCACTGATTACTTTATCCCAGGTAGAATATTTCAACTAAAACAAATAATCAATATTGCACTCCTATTGTCAAATGTACTTGATAACTTACTCTGCTATGTAACCATATGTGTCTAAGATAGATCTAAAATTAGTGAAAAAGAGCTTTGTATGGTTTCTTGAATTCTTCTCAAAATTCCAAGCTTAATTTTAAAATAGATCTGAGCAGTATTTCTATATTATCTTTTCCCTTGTGAAATGAACAACACAGTCTGTTGTCAAAATTCTGTCCTTACAATGATTCACAAGCACCATATCCTCACAAAACTGCTGGACAGCAAGTCACTATCCAGACACTGTGACCAAATAAATGAAACAGAAGGAAGACAGTGATCCTATTCTGGAGGGCTTATAGTCTGTGTCAACACTGGGGTTTTTACTTGATTGGTTTGATTGGGTAGCAAAATAAAATCAATCAAGTACATTCTTTGAGCATTCTATAAGTCATGACTGTTTTTAGTGTCATTAGCAGGAAAGACTTAAGCATGACTTGGTTAGGTCAACTAGTAACAATCATCACTGGAGAGTGAGTAATAAAGAAGTTAACTGATAGCAATGCTTCTGCCTACATGAGACCTAAAATAAATCTATATTGATCTCCGAAAGGAAAATGAGGAGATGAGGTCCCCAATGAGAAAACAAACTAACAAGAAATCAAAAAATGAAAGTCATTTTCATTAACGATTCCAGGCAGTAGTGGAGCATGGAGGTGAAGATCACAAATGCTGGGGACAAACATGAGGGTCTGAAATCCCACAGCACTAGGTAGAGGTGACACTGATATTTCAGTGAAATTTTCTGCACCTCAGTCTCCTATCCATAGACTGGGGACAACAACTGCACCCATCTCCTATAACGGTCCTAAGAATTAAGTTATTTTATATATAAAAGCTTAAATAAAATACCTCAGAGTTTAAATAATACCCCAAAAGCACAAGAAACAAAGAAAACAGAGACAAATTGCAGTTCATCAAAATTTACAACTTTGCTACAAAGGGCACCATCCAGAAAGTGAAACAACAACACAGAGGAGAAAATTTTTTCAAATCACTTATCTGGTAAGGAATTTGTATCTCAAAATGAAGAAAAAAAAAACCCTACAACTCAACAATAAAAAGGCAACTCAATTAAAATGTTAATAAAGTATCTGAAAAGGTATTTTTCAAGGAAAATATACAAATGTCCATAAAGCACAATGTAATGATGTTCAATAGCATTAGCTGTAAGGGAAATCAAGTCAAAACCACTAGGAGAAACAGCTTCACACTCACTACAATAGGGTATAATAAAAAAAAAAGCATAACAAGCACTAAAGAGGACACAGAGGAAGCAGAGCACGCAGCCCTTGCTGGTGAGGATGTAACACAGTGTGGCCACTTTGGAAAACAGCCTGGCAGGGCCTCAGAGAGTTGAACATTTCGTTTCTGACTTACCCAGCAATTCTGCTCTCTGGGCACACACGTAAGAGAACTGAAAACAAATATCCACATAAATAATACCACATGAGTGTTCACGGCGACATTACTCATCACAGCCAAAAACAGAAACAACCCAAATGCGTATCACCTGATGAATGGGTAAACAGTGGGGCCCAGCCATAGAGTGGAATGTTATTCAGCAATAGCATAGCATAGAATAGTGACTAAGGCCACAACATGAGCAAATATTGAAAACGTTACTCAGTGTGAAAGAAGTCAGTCACAATAGACGTTTCCACTTATATGAAGTGACTCGATTTACATGAAATGTCCAGCACAGGCAAATCCACAGAGAGAAAAGTGGCTCCTTGGGGCTGGGGGAGGATGGGGAAGATGGGATTGTCTGTTTATGCGTACAGGGCTTCCTGTTGGGGGGATGAAAATATTCTAAGATTGAATGGGATGCACAATTCTGGGCATAGAGTAAAAACCGATGTACATTTTAATGGGTGAATTGTATTAAAACTCTTAAGAACAAAAGGACCTTGGGCCAGTATCTTCCATAGTAAATGCAAATTGCTAACTTTTATTAGAGGAAAAAGAAACTGCTCTCAGCATGAAAGCAGGAGATCAGCAAATGTGAGTTAACCGAAATTGGACAAGAGCATTTCACTTGAAACAGTTGCTGAGTGTACACGAAATATTCAGAAATAGGAAAATCACCTTGACATCACGAGGAAGCATTCTGTTTCAAATACAGATCAAGGATTCGGCAAGCCCAGCTGCCAGAAATGACCAGAGAAGAAACCTGGTTTATAAAACTAGCACCAGAGACAACAAGGAATGGTGATGAGGAAAGCAGGCGGCAAATATCTGGAACAGTTCACTACAAATAATTTCTCCACCAAAAATTGAAAAATAAAATGAAAGTGATGAAATGCTCTGTTGACATCTCGAGAATGGGCTTCCTTCGGTGCTCGACTGTTCTGTAACCCCGATTGAGAGACTAAGGAGAATCAGCATGGCTCCTGGGGGTCCCCAAAGGACTGCCCACCAACACGCTGACCACCATCACATCTGCCAGGTTTGAATTGCAGAGAAGAGACCAAGTTCTGAAAGGCACAGGAAATATTGACAAGGGAAGAAAACGCTGAGGTCAGTCCTGGGACAGAGGCCCTCTGAGCAGAGGCCAGAAGGCTGCAGGTGAACTGCAGTAGACCTGGGGCAGGAAGGGATCACGGGGGAGCATATCTCAATTCTCTTCTGTCTCTGCCTCCGGTAGGAGTGATAAAGCCTGCATCCTTCTCACCTGGAACTGTGGGTTCTGGCTGGAAGAAGTCTTACTGACAAGGAATGATTATTCAAGACTCTGTGGAAAAAGTCAAGAAATCGAGAGAGATTAGGGAGCCATCTCCATGAGCCTCTCAAATGCTCCCATATTTATAGGGTATAATCAAAGGAAAACTTCGTCAACAGTTGTGAGATAGTAAGGAGGAAATTCGGGAAAGACAGGATGAGGCAGAGATTGTAGAATACACAATGAGTACAAAGGATTAGTGTATCTTTAGGGAAGTCATGGGGTGAGGGGAACAAGATACATTTTTAGATATGTTCATTAAAAAGCAGACCACCAGTCCAGCCAGGTCCTTGTTTTGGGGATAATACATTATCTAACAACACACAAGCCCAGCGTTTATAGCTGAGGGTCTCGGTCCTTGCTTTACAACCAGCAGAGTGCTATCTAAAACCTCAACTACACAAGCAAAGCATTGTCTCTGCTTTTTAAGGCAAGGAGTCTGGAGTGAGGATGCACAGGAACTTGCTTGTAAAGCAGTATCAAAGCATATTTTTTCTTCTTAAAATTCAGAGGCGACTGGGGTGTGTTACAATTTGTTAACCCAATCATCTGCTTCCACATGGAACCATTATGGAGGACACCCTAGGATGAAAATCCTGGATGTGGGTCTTTTCCTGCCATCTTCAGCCACTCTATCAGGGTCTAGGCACATCCGTGAATAACGATCCTACAGTACCACTCACTCTCTTAACTCCTGGTGATTGAAACTTAATTTTAGCTCTACACAACTTAACGTAGAAAAGTTTCAGCAATAAAAGATATAATATTCCATTTATATCTCATCATATTACTGATTTTCTGATTGCTCTAAGCTGCTTCTACTTGGTAAAGCACCTCATTCTGAAGCTGAATTCAGTAATTTCCATTGTGCATTTCTAGCCAGTTTGGGCTCGCTAACTTCTTTTGGTCAAATATCGATATACTTAATTGATTTCTTTGTTTATCAATTTCAACCAGGAGGAGAGGGAGTGTCACTCTTTTCCTCAGCCCACCCTCAACTCTTTTCCCATCAACTCAGGCCTCCTGAAAACAAAACAAAGTATTTTTTCCCTTCTACTCTTTCCACAAACCCAACAGGAAACATCAGCCTGGAGAAAGAATTCAACACAAATGTTAAAACAAAAATCTATAAACCTGAAACAATACCATCTCCGAATCATGATACACAATGACATGAGAGTAAGTGTGTCAGGCACAAAGCATGAGGGAGCCTGACTACCTGATTTCTATTCTTCAAAGGAAGGAAGGTTTTCATATTTTTTATTATCATTCTTGGTCATTGTTTCTGATTATGCCAAAAAAATTTATGAAATAATTATGCACTGCAATAACTGATTTTTATTGTATCAATTTTAGAAGGCATTCAGAGGGGATAGGAAAACCCACCTCTGTAAAAAATGCAAAATTTCTTCCCCTGTTAAGAACACGTATACAAAATGCAACAGAGAATTCAAATTCTTGTGGAGAGGAGCAAAAGACACAGAATCAAATCAAAGTCATTACAATGAGTCAATTTAAAATTCACTGGACAAACATGCTCAATGCATACAAATAATTTTAAAGGCACACTGCAAACCATTCACTTAATGATCTGCAGGCTAGAGGAAGAATTTCACTCTTTAACAGACAACAGAAATCAATAGGGTGACCCACCAAACAAGGAGCAGTGAACAATCAGGTTTTTAACAGTTCTGAGAAATCAGCATGTTCTAAAGATCAAAATCCAGAAATTTTAAACATTCATTCAAACCACAATGAAAAAAGCACTTAAAGAAAAAAAAAAAAGAAAGTAAGCACATAGATCATTGCAACAGAACAATGAGAATTTCTTGTACCGCTAGAAGAAAGAACAGGCTATAGCCTTTTACTTGAAAAGAGACTACTTTTAAAAATAACTGCTAAAACACATTTCATCATTCATGTTGCATTTAAAAATCTGAGGTACATGTATCTGATCAGAAAAGCAATTATGAGTAATAGTATGTTACAATTCAGTGCCAGTTTGCTTTAGAAGAAAAGAGAAAAGTTACTGTTTCTAATTCTGCACAAAGTTTAAAGAACCTCCCTGCCTCTATCTCCTCCCATTTCCTAAGCTCATGCTCCCTAATCCTTCTGAAACAAGTATGAGAAAGTCTTATTCCCAATATGCCAAATGACAACTGAATATCAATTTATTAGTGTAAATATATGCCAACACCTTGAAATGGAGGAGAAAGGTATCAGAAGTCTATATGGAATTTCTTTCTACCTTCCTGAAATCACACACACCAACGTTCACACATACACAGACACAGACACAGACACAGACACAGACACATACCCCCTGGATTACTGGGCACTTCACAAGCTTAGTACTTACAACTTGTAGAAGGTAACTTTGTAGTTACTTTAAAATACAAAACTGTCAGCTTTTGAAAGCCTTCATCATCTGCTAAACAATCTAAATATCAAAGAGACCCAATTAGCCTTCTCTGTAGAATGTAATTTCCCTTGATGGCAAAACAGTCTCTAAGAAGTACTGGATCAAAGATTCGTGTTTATCACTACCTATGATCGTTTTTAAGCACATTAACAGATTCAGAAATGTATGTCTCAAAAACATTTATTCCTATTGAAATAGTATACGTGTTCAATTGTCTATACAGTGACTAGGTCCCATGATGGTGTTTAAGAGCTATTTTGTGTATAGCAATATTTACCTTCAAGTGCAGAAAAGGAGGGTGTGTATTACTCAGTTGTAGAGCACCTGCTTAGCATGCACAATGTCCTGGCTTCAGTCCCCAGTACCTCCAAAAAAAATAAATAAAAATAAGTGCATATTTAAAAATAAGAATAAAGTTATAAAAAATGCAGACTAAAAACCACTGCAATCTAGGTGCTACAATTATACTAAAAAAACAAGTGTTTCTATCAAATATTAACTATATGCCAATCACAGAGACAACCAAAAGTCACACCTGAAGCATCACGTGTGATTCTCAGCAACCCTACTAAGTAGACACGGATGAGAAACCTGGCTCTGCGGATGAGGAGACGGAGCTCGGAGGAGCCGGGGACGCTGACTGTCCTGCTCCCCGTGACACCGCGTCAGCCCAGGGCAAGCGCTGACAGAGCTGCACTGAGGGGACACCCAGCTGCATGGAACCTTGGGGCACTGGGGAGTCCCAGAAAACACTAAAAATTTTCAGTGAAAAACCAGCTAAAATATATTACACTGTGCTGCATCCTTTAAACAGGGAAAGTGACTGAGACCTTTTTGATGCCTCCGTGTCCTTTCTGCCATTATCAGTTACTTGCCCTCACAGTGCGACCAGTGATGATCTGGACCCCATATGAAGTGCACTCAGATGGAAGAGCTTTTAAAGCTGGTTTATGAAGTTTGTAAGACTGTCTATGACTCACAAAGGCGGTCATTCATCACTTCTCACCGGTGTGGACGTACCACCTGAAATCACTCCTTTCTGCTTTTTAAAATCCCTTCATCTACTCCAGACTTTTCAACAGCAAAGAAGTAGCTCAACCACAGACAGTGGACAGCTTTTCACCAAATGGCCTCGAACAGCCCATCTGACAACCTGGAAGCCCTTGTCTTCTATTAAACTCACTTCTAGGTACTTCATCATTTTCTGATTGGTGGACTCGGCCTCTGACTGGCCTATTCAGAGAGCTCCCAACCTCACATCCAGGGGTGGGAGAGGACCATGCTGTTGGGGGAAATCAGTGAGGAAGCTGGACATCCTCCAGCCACGTCTGCACGGGTAGAAGTGCCTCAACGTGCTCAGAAATTATACCGTCATCATCCCTGGGCTCCCATGGTCTGGTTTCATATTAACCAAGCTCATGAGACACTGATGCAAGAAAACCAGAAACTTAAATTTTTAATGTAACAGAAGACGTGAATCTATGAACCAGACTGAAATATCAGAGTTCAACCATGAGTACATTTTCTCCTCCACGGCCCAATCACGGGCAGTCAGTCACATGGCAAGCATGGACAGAAACGGAGCAGGAAGGGTTTCTAGATTAATTCAATGGACTATATTTCTATTATACGAACAGATCTACTGCCCAGAAGTCAATTAACGCCAATCACGGTGCAGTCTCCGTGGACAGCGGCCAAGAAATGACTATGAGCTCCTGTGTAACACTCCTTTCCCTGTCCTTTCTAGGCTAACTGATGCACAGAGGTATAAAGATTCAGGGATGTCGATAATGCTAAACACCCAAAGCCCATCTCTGGGAACCTCAAAACCAGACAGCCAGGGTTTAAATACCAGCTCTGCCAATTACTAGTTCTGTGATTTTGCCAACTTAATTACCCTCTGTGTGCCTCAATTTCCACACTGTAAAACTGGGATAACAATCAAACCTTCCTTACTCGCTTGTTGAGAAGATTGAAGGATTCATTTCTGTAAAATGCTCAGAAAAGAATGTAGCACATTTTGGGTGTTCAACAAATGTCAACTTAATATCAAATTGTTTTACAAGTCTCCCCTCTAATCATCTTATCTGTTTCCTGGCTAGCCTAAGTCCCAAATAAAATCCTTATTTCTCCTTTTACACACTCTCGGGGAGCACACTTATGTTCCATCCAACCACCTGTTTAAACTGAGGGAGTGGATGTCTCCTAACCACTCCTCTGGGCCATGGAGGGTGCTTCTCCCTTCACACCCCTGGCCCCTGGCCCACAGCTAGCACTCATTACACTAACAGAGTGAGGTGTGAGTCCGGGGAGACAAGCAGGGCATGTGAAACCCTTCCTTTCACTCCAGTGTTGGTCACCATTGGGAAGCACGCGGGATGCTCAGCTCCATGTCAGGAAAGCCCTGTGCATGAAAGGGCAGGTCTTCTCAAGGGAAGGCTCGCTGTGGCCCAGAGCTACATGGGACAGGGTGAGTCTGTATTTCTGGGACACAGTATCATGACACGCATTTTCCTACAGCCTTGAAGTTCATGGAGAATGTGGCTTCATCAGTAACAAAGAAGACATTTATTGCCTGTATACTCTTTTGTGTCATCTCTCAGTAGGCTGCTGGAGACAACATATGTATAAGTATTGGATCTCCTTAAACCCCAAAATATATGAAGTAACAAATAATTCTGTGGCTTAACGTTGGTTTAGGGCAACTGTGTAACAGTTCTGACTCTGCTGATGCTAAATTATGGGTATAGGAACTATGGAACCTCCTCAAATATCTTTCATCATAAAACCATCTCTTCTTATTTTCCTGTTTCTTAGTAATTGCCAAAGACTCTCAAATGATGGCTTCACACAAAACAGCAGCTAAAGTTTAAGAGCCCTCTTGACATACACACTGTGGTAAACACTGCACATAATTTCTAATTCTCACAATTCTACAAATCAGATACGAATGTCCCCATCTCACAGACGAGGGAAAAACTCAAAACGAACTGTCTCAGGCTCAAGTGGCTCAGTGGCAGCGCGTGCAGGCAAACCATATCAAAAACTACACCCTTTCGTATATGTACCAAATCTCCTACCACCAATTAACACACAGCGGCGGGGTCAAAACTCAGGGAACTCAATACACTTTTCACCTTTAAGGTCCTCCAGATGCCGCTTCTAGCTGTTTTATAAAATCCCGGCTCACTGGTTTCTAACACTAGAAGAAAAGCCCGATTTTGCTATTGTTTGCACAGCAAGTCTGAAATGTTCACAGTGAGATGACAGAATAAATCTAAGATATAAGCAGAATAACTTTTCCAGTTAGACAGACATAATGGACATTGGGCTATTCTGAAGCATTAAGTAAAGTAATCAAAATAAAATAACGTTGTTTAAGCCTCCTTTTACAAACAGGAAAGTTAAGACTGTAAGTAGGTGCAACAGTGCCACCTATGGGTAAAATGACCTTCCAGGTTACCAGGAAATATTCAACACAAAAATTGCCTGTAGGATCAGTAATGAGAATCAGATAAATAAAACTTATGTAGCACATGCTGCACTTTGATTCGGGGGAAAGGAGGGATATTCAGTATTTAATCTGATATTGCTAATACTCCTGAATATAAACAGAAGATATAGGCTCATGGAAACTCATCTTAGAAGAGGAAAGAATCCAGTTCAGCCACTTCATTTTACAGGAGGGGAAACTGAGACATGGGATCTGTCCTCCTGGCAATCAGCAGCAAAGCTCTCCTATGCCTCATGTCTTGCACTGTAGCAAAAACCAACAGATCTGTACTAGGCCTATATTCATAAAATTCACGTTTGTATTTTTCCAACAGTAGGTTATCTAAGTATCTTGCAAAATACTAAAAGAGCCAGGATATCATACAATTTTGTTGCCATACAAAAACATTTATTTACATAATAAAACAGCATGAGCTTTATTTTCTCTATTAAAAAAGTGACATGTCAAATCAATGTTTTGATATTTTAAACCTGTTAAGAATGTAGAAAAAAATCAAAATTTTCTTTAATCACAAAATAGAGGAGCTTATTCCCTGAAAATGATCAATATGGATTTTACTAAACTTAATGGATCTGCTCAGAATCCCACGAATTTAAATGTCTGAGTGGATGGTTACACGGCAACATAAATTCTGATTTGTAACAATACATATTCTGTGTAAATAATCTTCAAGGTCATCTGATTAAGGCAATTTAACTAGTCCCTGTCTCACTAGAATGATACAGATTTCATTAAAACTTCATACTACACCAAAAAAAAAATGAATCCTTGTTACTTTAAACCATATTCAAATATATCATACAAATACATATTGAATATGTATCAGAAATAAGCGACACTCTTTGGTATTCAGAGTAGATCCTTCTAAAATATCTGTCATTGTGACAGCACACTTTTATTAAGCACCTCTTGGGTTCTTTGTATACAAGGCATCTACCTCTCACAGTCAGACAAATTAAACGATATTACTCAAATTTCTCAAATGAGGAAATGTACTTAAGCCATGAAAATAACGTACATATTCATCAACAGGAAAGAAAAGAGTAAAGACTTTTCTTACAATATTCACTGACAATCTTTTCTTCCATATTAAAACTACATAAAAACAATTCAGTCTTTGTAAGTATTTCTGTCAAAAAGGGCCACAAGAGAAAAAAAGGAACATCATTAGCAGTGGTTGGACTTTAAGAGCTCACTTCTCTTTTGCACTATAAGTATTTTTAATGTTTTGTTTTTAGTGCTTACAGAGCACTAAAATAAAAAAAATAACTTTGTATGTAATTACCTGAGAATTAAAAATTTGTGAAAATGAACAATTTTAATTTCTGCCACTCTGTCTCAACTTCTCAATGGTGTCTCTCCTTTCAAGGCCTCATCAGTCTGAGATCACTAAACTCGGCCATTTATGGAGTCACAGGTGTTCGGGTAACCACTTAACGGGAGGCTGATAAGAGGAGCAATTAAGAATGCATTCTGTGCAGCCTGGGTTCCAGCACCGAGCTAGCCACAGCCTGCTGCGTGTAATTTGGGACAAGCTGCCCCATCTCTCAATCCCTCAGCTGCAAAAAAGGAGACACTGATACCTACAATCAAACACCTGCTATGAATTAAAACATGAGGAAAGCATTTTAGCCTTAGGTAGGTGTCCACTCACAGTGAGTTTGGTGATTATGATGATGAGGATGGCTGTTAACAAATTAAGCTAGACCAAACAGGAGAAATCACCTTAAAGGAGAAATATTTTAAGTCAATGAGCATTTCTTTTTGGATGAATTGCATAATATTCTAATGATTTTTCAATAAACCAAATTTTGTCCATTAATTATAGATTTACAGGTTCATGGACAAGTCTCCAGAAAAAGAATTAGAGGCCTCTTACCTCTGTAAACTAAGAAAGTAAATTTTAAAAAAAATCACGGAGGAGATTATACCTCATTTGGGAGAGTATGTGCTTAGCATGCATGAGGCACTCAGTTCAGTCCCCATTAACTCCATTTAAAAACATTGTTTTTTAGGAAATGGAAAATTAAAGCAAAAAGATGGAGGAATACAGAATTTTTTAGAGACTCATCTCAGATTTAAGATGGGGAAGAAACCATCCATTTCTCTGAAGAAATCTTGAGGACTATGTAAACTGGATCTGAGATGTCTAGTCCTTTAACATTATTCAAGAATTCATATTACCAAGTCTTAAAATTACCTGATAATGCACAGTGGTGATACTGATCATAACAGCTGCCATCACGGATCGAGCTCCGGCTAGGACTGCTCTGTTCTGACATCTCTGCCCCTCAGGCCTCACCAGGATGAGTGCACTAAATTCGGTCATTCAAGAGCATCTTTTGTAAGTTCTCCATTTGTGCTTCTGACTCTCCCCTCACCAGCTCCTCTGAGGGAAGCACTGTTATCATCTTTCCCACTCACAGATAAGGCCACGGAGGCACAGAGACTAAACTCGTTCCAGGTCACATTGGCATTAAAGGAATTCTGTATTTCTGCTGTTTGCTTTTGACAAAGGAATCTGAGATATCAATTCAAGGCAGACTGTTAAATAATCAAGTCTGTCAGGTCTTCACCTCAAAGAGCAGATACTATAAATTCCTGATGTAGGATGAGGCTGCCGCCACAAACTGACTCAGCTTGAAATTAATATCCAAGATGAAGCAGCGGATACACGTAAATATTCACAATTGTCAACTCTGCTCACGGGTCTGGGCCCTTCACTGCCTGAACGGGGGTGCAATACCCACCCGTGTCTGGGAGGGAAGCGCGGCTCTTCCCCGGCTCAGCCAGGCTTCACGGGGTATTTCCCCCCACAGACTGGCCTCAACGATTAAAAGATCTCAAGATTTTTACACCATGCATATCTAAAAGACATTTCTGCAGATGGAGCACTTTCTCAGGCTTAAATCTTTTTTGCCTACACTCAGCCAGGGGGAAAAAAGAAACATGACTCTACAAAGTCTCTGACCCGCACCACTCACAGGAGTAGAACGGCCAGAGCAGAAGATGGTTCTTCACATTGCAGGATGAGAAAAAAATAAAGATGCCCCGACAACAGGCACTCCCAGAGACAGTGCTCAGCAGTCTTCTGCACACTCACGGTTGTGCAGCCCTAATCACCTTCTATTTCCAGAACACTTCATCACCCCAAAAGAATCCCCCTGTCACTAGCAGTCACTCCCTAATCTCCCTCCAACCAGCTCCTTCCAACCATCACCTGCTCTCTGCCTCTGCATGTGCCTTTTCTGGGCTTTTCATATCACTGAAATCAACAATATGTGGCCATTTGTGTCTGCTTCCTTTCAATTAACATGCTGTTATCAAGTCTTGTACATTTTGAAGTGGTATCAGCATCTCTTTCTTTTTTTTTTCTTTTTGAAAACTTTAAAGATTATTAGAAGGTGGTAAGTACTATCAAAAAGAGTAGAGTGGAGCATAAGTGATTGGGTTTCAAAGGGAAAAGTGTGGGTTGAACAGTCAAAGTGGACTTCCCAAAACAGGTGGCATTTTTCATTTTCCTCTTCTTTTTTGTCTTTTTTATTCACTCTTACGTGTGAATAATGTTCCACTATATGGAGATACTACATTCTGTTCATCCATTCAGCAGCTATTAATGGACGAGGCCAGAAAAATGAGTGTAAGAGGTGACTAGCATGGATGGCATTGAAGCAAAGGGCAAAATGTGCTTTCAAAAAAATCCAACAAAGAGAGGCACAAGGAAATTCAGTGTGTTTCTGAGCAAAGTGCTTGCTTGCTTCGGCAGGACTACCGTGCAGGGCTGGGGTGGATATTGGCAGGAGTCACGGTGAGGGAGTCAACTAAGACTCCCCACTGCAAGCAGCTCAGCCAATCCTCCTCCCTCATCCTGTATTGTTAGAGAAATGTTTCTAGGTTACTCTTATTTCAAGTAATAGCATTTTAACTGCACATCTGATCATCTCCATCAGACCACATTATCTCCAAGCCACAGAAAATCATTCACTGACCGGAGCAGCTCCAGGATATAAAGGTGAATGATCAGGGAGTCCTGCAGCATTCCAGCCTGCAGGCACAAACCCCACATGTGCCCTGGTGATGTCTAGAAAATAAAATGCATGGAAATTTCTCACTGCTGGCACACGACATCTGCCCTCAAATTGCCCCAAAATCATGCTGGCAAAGCACTACTCAACCCTCTCACTATAAAAAAACCAAAAAGCTAAGAAGGCAAATTTAGGCTCTTCCATTGAAAACCAGCAACCATCACTGCCAGTATCTGAGCAGGAATGCTCCTGACTTCGAAAACCACTGCGCAGATACTTTTCAAACGTGAAACTCATATATGTATTCCAAATAGATGATATTGCAGTAGGATTTTTCTTTTCAAAATTTCCACTTGCAACATTAGCACAAGAAAATTTATGTTTAGGCTTTAAAAAAATCATTTATCCTCCACTTTCTTAGTTTTGAAATTATTATTATTTTATAAATGGAGTTATGCTGTGTATTATAAACCATTTGATTTCTGAAAACAAGACCTTTATGACCTCACTATTTCAGAACAAACTTTAACGATTCTTTGAGAGGTGGGACCTGGGGCGCTCACTAACAGCTCTTCAAATACTGACAAGGATGTGCTATTAAGTAATCCAAAGGCTCTAACTCCACATTAGCTCAGAAAGCAAAGAAACTACACCAAAGACTTCCTTAAATATTTTATATATTCGTATTCTTTTGAATATTAAAATTCTTAAAAGAGGATTTTTTTTTGAAAAACACAACAGCTGTTTTAAATTTCCTCTCACCAAGAAAGCAATCTTTATCAAGAATAAAAACCCCTATGGAAATCGAAATGACAGGACGTTTCTAGCTAAGTGAACATCCAGATCTGAACACAAACCTAAATCCAATCAGATCTCACTCGAACGAGCTCAACAAAGTCCTGGGCAACCCTGGAAATTAGCTCTTTTGTTCCAAATGTTGGCTGAGCTAAGATCATCAAACAAGGAAGGGAAAGAGAGAAGACGAAAGTCCACCTGGCAGCCTCCATCAGTTTTCTTCCAGCCACAAGGTGCCTCTAAGGCGGCCCCGCTAACAAGCCCCCCATAAAGAAAGCCGGCATCCACACTGCCCCTGCCGTCCCCAAGTAGCCCCGATGCCCATATTCCAGCCTGGGAATGGTCTTCTAATGATCCCCCAGTTGGTGGCACCCACCCCCTCATCCCCGCTACACACACAGAGCCACGGCAGCCTTCCCAAATCACAAATTTGATTACATCAACCCCACTTCAAATGCTTCAGAGGCTCCCTGTTAGAGTTCTAGCCCCACCCCAGACCCTGCTTGCCCAGCCTCACCTCAGTACACAGGTTCCCAGTGACCTCAGGGGTCCCCTGACATGCTCCTACCTCTCACTTGCCTCCAGGCTCATTTTGACTGTTTCCCAAGGAAGCCTTCCCTCCCTCCAACTTCCATAATTTGTTCCTCTCTTCCTAGAGATTTTTAGGCTAAGTCAACTTCTGACAATGCTAAGCTCTCAAGAAGCAAATACATTTTGCTTATTATCGTGGCTACACCCTCTCTCCCCTATACTCACAGAAGTGCACGTGTTATGAATAAATGAATGACGGGTTGGATCTCAAAGGGACAGACATACCTGCTCTCGCCCATCCCGATCCTTCTGTCTGTAGAATATCAGAAGCAAAACCTGAAGTACCTTTCCTGAGGGTCACTTCTGTTGACACCCTTCACTGCCTACTGTGTCAGTTCTAGTAAAACTCAACTTATTCCAAAGCCCTACATCACGGACTGTCTCCAGTGTCCTCCCCAGCAGGGGCTCCCTCCACCCTGGACTGCACAGGGCACTCTCCCTGGGTCCCCACGCCAAAAGCCTCCAGGCCTCTGCCCGGGCTGCACCTGCGACCTGAGCCACATTCTTGACTCCTTCTCCTGGCTGACTCTTACTCTGTCCTCACAACTGAATGTAGAGCCCATTTCTTCCACGAAGTCCTCTCTGATAATGTCCTTAAGTCTTGTCTGGGCTCTATCTATAGCAGTAATATATGGAGACCAACTGGGTGCCTGCTCCTAATAAGACCACGAACCCTTGGGGGCCACGTGGGAAGGAGTGAGAGATTACAAGACGGGTGGGGGAATCAAAAAGCAAAAATCACAGCCCAAGTCCCAAATTCAAGGATACTTTCTCAGAAAAAAGTATAAACTATTTCACACGTGTGCAATTTGGCTACTATTTTTGTGGCTTGTGGACAGCAAGAACTTTGTGTTCTAGTCCAAAACATAGGTTACATGCGAAGAAATGTATATATTCATATCCAAAGGAAACAAGAGCTGCTCAACAACAGTTTGCAGTTAGAACTGAAAGGAAATTTGATAAAGGCAATCTCTCTCTCTCTTCTTTCTTTTCTGGAATCATATAATTTTAGAAGTATTCGCGTGACTAACAGATGGCTACAGCCCGTGATTTTGCACAGCAGTGTTTGGGGCTTAGGAAGCCCAGATTAGATTCACTCTGTAAATGCAATCACACCAACAAACTGATAGGTGCCGTGGTGGTGGAGCTGATGTTCCAAAGCAGGCAACGTTATTCTGTAAGAGAACTCTAAATAGAAAGCAAGAAATGCGATGTCCTATACTGAATTTCATTTGCTATATGGGTCATTAACTGATAGTATATCTTGACTAATGGAACCCAAAAATAAATTGTCAACGTCGGTTTTCTTCATCTGACCGTTTTATGCTAACTTTGGATATTAAACCCTCACTCCATACGGAAAGCTCAGGCTTACGCTGCAGCACAGTTACATCCGGCGGAAGAAAGCTGACCAAGGGAGAACTGGAGAGTTTCCCTTTAGAAGCTGCAAAGTCTGGTTTTGCACCTGTACATCATTTGCAACCACGTCATCTTCAAAGGAGTTAGACGTTACCTCTGTGGGGCGAAAAGCACTGCGTGCTTCAGAATCATCAAAGAACGCTGAGCTTTGTGAAACAGTCCTGAGGCACTTAAATCATACTTTTTCTGAAAGGCTCCAAATCTGACCCACTTCACCATTCCAGGTATAACAGGGAAGTACTGGAAACAGTAGAGAGAACATGACCTTGAAGTCTGACAAGGCCCTGCTTGAATCCTGCTACAGCATTTACTAGCCGCTAAAAAGACCAATTCTTTTACCCCTCTGAGAAGGCTTCCCAATCTGCAAAAGGGGGCTGCCACCACCCACCTGGGAGGCATGGATGTGAATGCAACACGCAAGTAGGGCGGCCAACTGGTACCTGACACGGGGAATGGCTAGTTTCCCTCCGCTGCCCTTCTCCCCCTTTAAACTTGCACTGTTCCCCCGGTAACAATCAAGCCCCCAGAACAGACTACCCGTATCTTCTGTGTATCCCTGGATACATGCCTTACCCTTAGGAGGCCAGAAAAACAACTGCCTCCTCCCAAGTCACTAACAATGTTCTTAAGAGTCTGGGTATATTTAACTCTATTTTTCAGGGAGACTACTCCAGAACTTTCCAAGCACCATTCTCCAGGTTGGCTCCCCTCCCTTTGCCCATCCCTTCTCACCTCAGATCCTCTGTCTGACTGCCTTCTGTTCATGGGAAAGAGAGTCTGGTAAGGTGGGGACTACCTAGGCCTCCCTCCCTCCCTCACAGGTGACTGTGACTACATTCTCCCCACTCCAACTTCAGCTTCTGAGGACTCTACCCTCCCAGACCCTGCAGCCTCTGCACCTTCCCAAGACGCACATGTGGCCACGACCCTCCCGGCAGATTTCTTCCTGGTTGGCCCTGCCCACCCCCTGGCCCCTTAAGGATAAATAGCATTGCTCTGAAAATGGCAAACGCCGCTAACTGACACACCAAAGCTGCATGGTCTGGGCTTTCCTCCAACCCAGGCACAGCCCTGCCCCCCCTCAGCCTCAGTCTGCAGCCCTCGAGAAGATCTAATTCACATGCAAGGCTGTGAACACCAGCTAAGAATGATGACTCCCAACGTGTATCTCTAGTCCGGCTCCTTCACTTGAGCCCAAGGCTCATCGACCCGAGTGCCTCTTTGAAGTCCTAACTTGGATGAAAAATGGCATCTTAAAAATGCCTCATGTCCACCATTTACTCTGGAATTCGATTCCTGGCAGGTATCTCCCAGACTCCCCATTTTAGTAACAGCCACAGCACCCACCTAGTTGTCTGAGGTCACATTCAATTTCCACTCTTCCCTCCCCCCGGCCCTGCCCTGCAATCAGTCCTGTTATTTATGACAATAAGTCCATCTCAAGTGTGGTTCTGCAGGGACCATGGCCGGAACCCCACAAGCTCACAGCATGGTGCACTGAATAACAGTCCTCCGTAGGGTGCTCCCCGGCGGGGGAGGCATATCCTGCCACTGGCCACGTCAGAAGGCACTGGATTCTCACACAGGAGGCCCAGGAGAAGGGACTCAAGGTTCTCCTGTGGTCTGAGCTTTGAAGGGCCCGAGGTCTGGGGGAGCTCCTAATTAGCAGACACACTTGAAAGTGAGCAGATGAGGATGGGGGAACCCAGGCAAGGCTGTTCTCACTCCAACTTCTGGGCTCACGGGAGCCACGGGAAAGGCCTGTGTCCAGGGTACAGCCTGTCCATCACAGATCCCAGCCTGCAATTGCCAACCCGGACAGCCTAGACTCCATCTACTTGCGACACTTACTTCTGTTCTGTTCACCACCCAGAATGTGATGGACTCATTCAGATATTCTGGCCTGTCTCAAGCGAGACAAATTCAGTGAAAAATGAAGTGTCCACATTTGGACCAGAGCATGAAAGGAGAAACAAGGCCTCATGGTCAGCATGATGGTGGTGGCCACACCCTTCCACCGGGTGAGATGAACCATGGTGAGGGTGAGAATCCAAGGTCCTAGGTCGGCCAAATCATCTTCCTTCACGGTTGTCTGGGGTGTTCGAGAATGACTACCACAAACTAATGACACGGCCGTCAGTGGTGAACGTCAGCTGCAACAGAAACGAATTCAGCTATTTACTACCAAAATGGGTTAAAAGTAAATCCCTGGGTAGGGAGGTCTGCACGGCTGCTGAGGCAAACCACAGACCAAGCTCTGAATGCCCACTGGCTGAAGCAGAGAGGAAGCTATGGCCCTGTTAGCTGTCCCTGTGTCCAACAGATCCAGGTAAGCCAGCTACTTAGGAGAAGGCCATGTTGTCCTGATACTCAGAAAAACCAGCCTCGTAAAGGGAACAAAATAGTGGCATGGATTTTAGACCAAATTCGGCCCCTTTATGAAGACAAAGTAAAGTAAATGGCACGGGGAAGTTGAATGCAAAAAAAAAAAAATTAAAGAACCAAACGGTGACTGCTTCCTCCAACAGCGTCCCCTGCAAACGCTCACCCCCGAGCCGACCACTTCCTCACCAGTGACCGCCGGCCAGGAAGCGCCGTCACGCACGTCACACAGCGACAGCCAGGAACCGCGTGCCGAGCACGTTTGTATAAAAGCAGGAATCGTGCAAGTTGCCGCAGAATTTGACTTTACAAGTTTAAATACTCCATGAAAAGAATCCCTCAGCAGCTGCCTAAATCAATTCACATCTCACTTCTTCAAAACAATGAAACAAATTTAATAAGGGCGCATTTGTCACCAAATAAAAGGAGGACCAAACAGGTTCCTCAAAGCAAGGATTTTAACAGGTATCAAAAACCAGTGGGTAATGTGCAAACAAAGTAAATATTCCAAAAATTAAGAAAATACAAAATGACGAGGATAATACATGGATCAAGACAGCTGTTAAGTTTTTGCTTTTTAAAATGATTGAGACAGCACGGATGGCAATCTGGCTATTTCCAATGCAGGATGTGCACAGCCCACATTTTCAGATGCAACAACATGCTCACTGGGCAGTACAAGTGAAAAAGGAATAAAGAAAAAGGAAAAGATGAAGACGAGAAAATTAGAAACACACAAGAACAAAAATGATTTTGACAGCATGTACAAGAATTTACGTGAGTGTGTGAGGCCAGGGACGCGGGGATGGTGAAACCCACCCTCACCTCTTGCTCCAGGGAAAGCAGCGGCCTGAGGGGAGCGGTGCTGCCGGACAACCCCAACGTGGACAGCGCCCCTAACCCAAATTCCACCTACAAGCGTCTAGGCAGATTTTGAGCTACAAATTGTGGTCGCATTTCATTCTGGACCGTTTTGCTCACTTCCACCAAGAGTAGCAGGAGAGAATGAGGCTCTGCTCCTGCACCAAAGCATTGTTTAAAAAACTAATGACTGTGGAATACTAAAAGCAACAATGTGATAAAAGTGACTGGAAGAGAATGTACTTGACCCGAGCTCACTGGCCGCGTTATCTCACTGACGTTCAGATGCTGGCTGAGCTCTTATGGTACCAGGACAGACAGACCCACAAGGAGGGAGATTTAATGCGCTGCTGTATTTTGATGCTGGGAGCCATGCCTGGTACATGAGGTTCTGGGTAATCAATGGTGACAGTGTCAAACACTGTGGGCTAAGTACACATTCGGCTACTCCGCCAAGTCCCAAGGGCAGACTTCAAAAGACAAAAACAAGCTGGCATTCTCTGGTGGCTCTGCAGACTCAGAGACAAGCATTTGTTGAGTAAAAATGTCACCAGTGACTCCTATGACAAAAGAGGAGGCACTGGCGTGGGGGCTGGGGCAGGGCTCAAGGCTTCCACTGCTCACTCACCAGTCTGTCCAGGGGGAGAAGGTGGTCCCTGCTTACCTGCACCGATGCACCTACCTTGACTAATGCCTGGGGCCTCAGCAGGTGTTGACAGGTGAGGTGAACAGAGCCAGACTCGGAGTAGCACGGTGCTGGGAGCTATGCCCTCAGCAGTGCCCAGGCTCCTAAACATACCAGCACATCCCCAAGAAGCAGAACGGGAGTGCGGGCATGTAGATCACAGGGCCCTGTGAGGACAAGCACAGATCATGGCCACGACAAGCCTCTCCCCTTCCTTAAGCCATACAGGTATATCTGGGAGGAACTGAAAATTCATCCAGAGACCGCTAGGTGGGCTCTCGCAGGTGGGACTCGGGTCCACTTCTCTTCTCACTCACAGGGCTGGTCTAGACATCCTTTTTATCAATTTTCTAGCATCTTCTCCTCCAACTTACCAACAACCAGAGAGTAGGATCTGATCTTAGGTAAGTTCAAGAATCACAGAGCACTGCCTTCACGGCAGGCCCAGCAGCATGTGCCAGGTTCTCGGACCGTAACCTGTGGGACCACCATGAGCCCTCTCCAGACACAAGGACAGAGGCCATAGGACGGGGGGACACAGCTTCCCTTACTCTCCCCAGCAAAGGGGGACCACTTCTCGGCAAAGACATCTCACCCTCTTCTGCCCGAGGGACAGCACGATAGATACACCGGGAAACAGAGCAGAAGGTGGGGGGTTAGGCAGCCCAAAAGAGCTCGTCTGTACTTCCGAGGCAAAGTGGGGCCTTTGACTTAAACACAGGGACAAACTGAGAATGAACATTTCCCTGCTCTGTCCCATACACCGTGATACGCCTTTCCCTGCATAAGGAGTTCATTAGGAAGTCCCTGGCGGTGTTTCTGATGTCCTAACTTGGCATGGTGGCTGTCGGGCAAGAAGAGAGGGCCTGAGCCGAACAGGTGCTGGGCCTGAGAGGCAGGAGACACCGGCTCCAGCCCCAGCTCAACCAGCGCCTCGTTCCGCCTCTCGGGGTTAAGCATCTCATCCAAAAGCAAAGGGATGAGACTGTCCCAGGACAGGCTGCCCAACAGAAATGAAATGAGAGCCATGTAAAGAAAGTTTCCCAGTTGCCACATTTAAAATAGTAAACAAAGAAACAAACCAACAAACAAAAAACTAATACTACAAACTGATTTTAAGAACAGATCTTACTTAATCTACTGTATGTAAAATACTATCATTTTGACATGTAATCAATGTAGGAAGTAAAGAGATAGTTTATATACTTTTACTAGACAAGCCTCAGCGTCTGATGTGCATTTGACCTACAGCATATCTCAGCTCAGTCCAGCCTCCCCCCCAGTGCTCCTAGCATCAGTGGCTTTGGCTAATTTATTGGACAGCAACCCCAGGGTTCCCACCATGGTCCTGGCTGTAAAGCGGGAGTAAGTGTCCACACTAACCCTAAAAGGATCTCTCTGAAACAAAGGCGGATTCACTTTGAAATGTCTGTAAACCAGCAGGCTGCACCTCCCTCCCCCCTTGGCTACAAGACAGACTTCTTCCTTGCTGATCCCTTTCTGGATGTAGGGAAGAAATCTGGCACAAAGCCAGGGTGGGCTGGCCTCCAGGTAAACTTACCTGCTGTCTGTGTCCAGTCCCATGAAATCCTCCTTCTCAAACGGGATGCAGAGGAGGGGAATCTTGCCCCAAAATTCTTGTGGCCACCATCCAGCCACTTGGACTTGAGCAAGTTGAAGAGTGACTCAGTGAAGTCCTCGATCCTCTTCTCCACCACCCTGCAGTCCTCGTAGATTGAAGGACACGTCAGTGAACGGCTGCTCGGCTACCTCCCCATGCAGCACAGAGACAAAGAGCTGAGAGTCATTAAGCGCGGTGCCATACAGCCCCTCTGCACGTGCAGCTTCTCCAAGGCCTTGGCAGAGAGACAGTTGGTAATGGTGACAAGGCCCACGACTTTGCGGTGCGTCTGGAAGATGCTCCACCCATTCTCGGGCACAATGTGGTGCCTGTAGTGGATACAGATTGTCCACTGGGAGCCGCATGGGCTGATATGGCTCACCGAGGTGAGTAGCTGATAGATGCAAAAGAAATTCTCCTCTGAGATGATCTCCATTGGTTGGACCACAACGGGGCGAGTCTGGTGGTCCTCAGCACACTGCACGTAGTCAGGGATGCTCATGTTGCTGGACCTGCCGAGAGGGGTGAGAAGATCGAGGTACAAAATCTGCTGTGTGCTACGGGCCCATCTGGGTTGCTGTGACCTGGTGTGTACCAGCCAGAAGGCAAGGGAAGCCAAAGCAAATCCGGGGGTACAGTTTGTCCTCAGAGTTTGCACATGGCTAATGTATCTCGGATCATATTACCCAGCTTTTGGTCTAGGCTTCCTGACTCTGCAGAGAAGGGTCATTTCTTATTTTCTATTTCCAAACACCTAGCAAGGCCCTGATGCAAAGTCACTGCTCAAAAATGCTGAATAAAGAATGAACAAAGAAAATGCTTTCCTCAAACCCCTTCAGCAGAATATAAAGAAAAGGACCACAGTAGGATTAAAAGATCTGGATTTCTATCCAAATTATTTGATCCCCTAAACTTCATAATAATGGATAAGAAAACTTGCCTAGGGGAAGAGGATACAGTTCAGTGGTACAGCACATGTTTACCATGTACGAGGTCCTGGGTTCAAAACCCAGTACCTCATTTTAAAAAATGAAACAAGTAAATACACCTAATTACCCTCCTGAAAAAGTATTTTTTAATTCAAAAGTCAAAAAACACCTTGCAATTGACACAACATTGTAAACTTGACTATACTTCAATTAAAAAAAAAATCCTTGCCTTACAAGAATATATCTGAATTAAGGATGTTTGCAAATGTAAAATGTCTAGGGTACCACCTGCATAAAAAGAGGTGACTGTACAAATGTTCTATCCCTCCTTAATGAGCTATACTTCCTTTGGGGGGGTTATAACCTCTCAGAGCTAATTTTCTCAGATTAAAAAATATAAACATTGCCTGATTCTCAGTAGTGATGAATAATCAGATAAGCCAAAGAAAGCATATGACCCACAGAGTTTACTCAATAAATGTTTCTTGAATGAATGAATAAACAAGCAAGTGAATGCTGCTCCCTGCCACAGACCATCATAATGGTACTGCCTGGAAATCCCAAGCCCACGTTCACCCGACTCTGCACTAACAAAGTGGGTGACCTGGGTAGGCCTGTGTGCTTCTCTAAGCCCCAGTTTAATCATGAATAGAAATGAGGGCAATAACACAAACCTCAAATTGTTAGTGAGTCAGTAATGAATTGTACCTCACCATTGCAAGATGGAACCATGAAGGAAAACTGGGCAAAAGGATCCATAAGCCCTCTCCATATAATCTCTTACTACCACATGGGAATCAACATTACATCTCAAAATAAAAAGTCTAATTTTTTAAAGAGGTTATTGAGGTTAGGTGAGCTCACTGTCTCAAATCAGGAACACACAGTACAAATAGGTCAATGCCCAGCCCATGAGATACATTCACTTATCATTCCCACTGAACCCAATGGTACCTCCAACTTCAGAGCAAGAGAATGGGTCCTCGTGGCAACAGGCCACAGCACCTGAAGCTAACAAAGCTAATGGTGTCCATTTCAAAGAGCCCCTGAAACCACCCTTGTTCTAATTTTCTATTTGTAATTTTTTTCCTTTTCATTAAATAGAAACACCCAATTCCATAGAATTCTTACCAGATATCATGATGGCAGCCCTTCAAAGCTTGACCAAAGAGATCATGATGGCAGAACTTCTTGGTGAAACAATAAAATGAAAAGCTATTTCCACAAGACCTCTGAGTAAATCTACAAGGGAACTTCATCCTGGACTGAGGAAGAGGACTGGGGAGGAGGGGGTAATCTGGGGCACAGAGAACTATGGGCCACCTGTCCCACAATGGGCTTTAGACTCACCCTCACCCTCCAGGAACTTAAAATACACACAGACAGTCTGCTATGGACAAGATTTTTTTTAAACAAATCCCTGAATCCCTAGCAGGTCTTGTTTCTACCGAGACACAAATGGCTTATGTGTATAATGTTTCACAAAAGCCTTAAAATATTATCACCCAAACTTGACACATCAAGAAACTGAGGTAGAGAAGTTTATCACATTCTACAAGATTAGAGAGAGGCCACGTCAGTCACCATATTTAAATCCAAGCCCCTGCTCCAGTGCTCACACTAGAAAGTGTGACATAATGCCCCTTTCCTGCCCTCTCCCTGCAATCAATCTCTGAAGAGTCTTTTCTGTTTCACCTGGGATCACAATCACATTCATTTTCCACAAAGAGCTATGTCACTCCTTGGAGGACTTATCAAAATCTAAAGGGTTGGGCTGAGAGGAGAGATTTGCATTTTCTGTTTCTCAAAGGAAACATGGCTTTAAAAGAAACTGAAAAGTACTTATCAAGTCTAAGCCCTCATTGTGCAGAGAAAGAATCGGAGGCTCAGAAGAGATGAGGAAAGGGCCTTATTAACAAATATTGCCTCAGCGCAGCACCAAGCCAGCCCTGGGCCCTTCTGGGGGAGGATCTGGGAGGCCCAGGAGAATGAGTGTAATAAAACAGAAAGAGAAGAAGCATACAATTCCCTGTCTCTACACCACCATACCATGAATTTCCACCAAATTACCCAGTATGGGTGCAGCCAATATTAAGGTTGTCTAAACAGGTTATAGAACCCTGGAATTCTCAACCATAGTTGAAATTCCAAAATTTACAGTGCCTTTTTCCCAGTTCAAGCATCAATTCAGTGGGCACTCTGTACCAGGGACTACAGAGGCCTGAATTCCTCCCAAATACAGATCTCAATTACCACGTGTGCAAACCACATAAAGGCCACCAGAATAAAAGCACCCACAGATAAGATGAAATTACTGAAACTGAAAACAGCCAAAGAGCATATATTACTAGGAAAAACGGTGCTCCTATAAATGGACTCATGAACATAGAAAGTAAACTGTGTTTAGCAGGCAGGAAAGGGGGGATTAATAGATACAAATTAGTAAATATAAAATAAATGACAAGCACCTGCTGTATAACACAGGGAACTATATTCAATTTCTTGTAATGAGTTATACTAAAAACAATCTAAAACATATATATACATATGCATATGTTTATAACTGAATCTCTTCTGTACACCTGAAACTAACATTGTAAATTGACTACACTTAAATAAAAAATAATTTAAAAAAATAAGTAAAAATAAATGCAACGCCATTAAGAAAAAATAAAAGAACACTCTAATCCCCTTAACTGTATGTGGTGGAGAATTCTGGTTGCAAGCACCAAGTCCACTGGATCACTCCAGCACTGGCTGTCACTCTTTCTGACCATCAGAGAGTCACTTGCTTCACTGAGGTTACTTTTCTCTTCTGTGAATGGCTACAGTTGCAACTAACGATGTATAGAATCTCATCATTCACAAGTAGAACAAGTAGTGAGGACTTCCCATGGGCCAGGCACTGGACAGATGAAAAGATAGGGTCCCAGATATATTCATGGGTAGAAGAAGTTTATGCCATAAAGACATTAATTCTTCCAGTTTTGATAGACAGATTCATTTCAATTCTGGTTAGAATTCCTACCAGATTTTTCTTGGAATGTAACAAGTTAATTTATGATCAGGAATAGCCAAGAAATTTCTTTAGAGCCACCACTGGGGAGGGGTGGATAGGTCATTCATTTCCACTGGTCTTTCTGAAGTGATGAAAACGTTCTGGAATAATAATGGTTGCACCACTGTGAATATGCTAAAAGCTGCTGAATTGTACCATTTAAATGGATGGAATTCATGGTGTGTGAACTATATCACAATAACACTGTTACATGAAGAAATATTTCTTGACAATTAGTTTTCTGTTTATACCACTAGTCTGTCACACAATTTAAGAAAAACAAAAAACCAAAACAAACCAAACTGTGCCAGGAGCTCTTTAGGACTGCAATATCCCTGGGTCTCCAAGGCCTCTAATGGTGCTGTTCCTTTTAACACACACTAGCTGGGCTGGGCTAGTTAGGGACTGTAACTATCTTTTGAAAATCGAGGATCATTCCTTTCACCCTGGGAGAGGGAAGGAAGGAGGATGTCACAGCCTCATGCCTTCAGCTCATTTTTAACAGAACCAAGCCCTGCTTTCACCACTGTAATCACTCTCACTATAAAAACACGTGACATCAACAAGCACAGCCATGATAACACCTGAAAGTGTTAAAAGTACTTACCTGCAGCAGAAAAACTGAGGGAGGAGACAGAAGCTCGCTCAGCACTGAGGCTCCCTTTTCCTGACTCCAACTGGAGAAGCAGGGAGTTACAGCCGGAGGTTCTCAGCCCAGGGAGCAGTGCCCAGGCCACTGAGCTGGCCCTCCGGGAGGGGGAAAGGGAGAGGAGGGCTGCCCCGGGGGGGGGAGGGAAAGGGGAGGGACGCGGGCTGCAGCCCTGCTCGGAGGCCAGCCCCAGCCCCAGCCCCAGCCCCCCGCCCCGTCCGGGTCCGCAGTCCCCGCCCGCCCGGACACAGCCCTCCCAGGGGCGTGAACGGGCCAGCGGCCAAGGAGAGGAAGCCAGGGAGGAGAGGACTCGCGGGCGGGAGAGGGGAAGGGGACGCCAGCCGCGGACTGAGGGTATCCCGGCTGGGTGAGAGGTGGTAGTGGCACACCTGGCCCTTGGCAGCTGTGGCCGGGGCGCCGGGGCAGGTGGCGCGGGTAGAGGCCACCGGGTAGAGGATAGAGGGGTCTGGCCTGAGCAATTCATCTGAACACGGGCTGCCTGGCGCCCTTGGGGACTGTGACAGGCGGACCGCCCTCCCGCAACCGCCTGACCACTTTTCCGGGAGCCCCCAACCTTGCACTTCCACAGCCAGAGGCCCCGGCACCAGACAGGAACCAAAGGCCTACCGGGCGACAGAGTTGAGAAAACTTTGGGCCCGATCCCCGGCTAGGATATGGAGCTTCCAACCAGCGGACCACTTGGCACTGACTGCGCATGCGCAGGAGGGCCAGCGATCCTCTCTGGGTTCTGTGAGAGAAGGTGGGACAGGGAGGGAGGGAGAAGATGGGAGCGGGTGGAGAGGACGGGAAAATTGGAGAGATACAGATGGACACGATGAGCAGAGAGTAGGGAGGGATCTGGAGAGGGGAGGGTCTTAGCGGAGTTGGAGAGAAAAAGCTTTACCTCTGGGGCACCCCTAGGCGGTAGACCTGCCTCTGTACCCTTCTGTAACCCTTCAAGTCCCGCAGCTCATGTTTTACCTCCCTGATCCAGCCCTCCATCAGATGCTTCTGCAGAAACCCTATGGGGATCACACCCATTGCCCCCACGCGGACCTGGGTTTTCTCTTGCTCTGAGAACCAAGCACCCGCAGGTGTTGTCGCTCAGAACTACCTTGGGAAAGGTACATAATCCCCTTTTACACGCTGGGAAACAGGCAGGCAGGATCACTGCCTTAGCTCCACTGTCCCAGGTGTTGGGCTGGCGGGGAGCGGGATGGTACAAGATCAGAGCCCCAGACAGAGCAGACTGCCTGAGTGTTGGTGCATAGTCCCCATCCCTCCTGGGTAAACCATACCCCACCCTAGTGGAAACATCAAGGGCTCACAGTAGTTCCCTGGGTGTGGGAGAGCTGTCCTCATGTGAAGGAAAAGTCCAGCTGGGCTAAAAAGCTAAGTCACAAATCTAAGTGTGATAAGTGTCAGTTTACTGATCTAAATTATGCTGGGCTATTTCGTAAATCTGAAGTTAAGTGTCAGTTTATTGGCCTAACAACCTAACTCGTAATTCCAAGCTCAACAAGTGTCAGTAATGTGATCTACTACAAATTGATAAGCTCCAGTGTACTGATTCCTTGCTTTTTGTTCTTTAAGCCTTATTGGCTAATTCCCCCTTACTTGTAATTAAGCCTTTAAAACCTCATGTGCATGTCTTGGAGGTGCTCAGAACTTCGGAGCAGGAGCCCCTCTGAGCCCACCGGCATAATAATTCTGAGTACTCCAACACTCTGATTGGTGCTTTTGTCTTGGCAGGCCTGTTTCCATAACACTCAGCTCCAGTGCCCAGCTTTCTAGGTAGATAGGAGTGTTACCAAGTCGAAATTCTTTCTCCTCAGTGCAGGACAGGACAATAAGTTGGGAGACCAGATGTTGGGGCATGGAATAGCAAGTTTCTGTAGACCTAGATGGCAAACTAATGTCCTGGAAAACCATCTTCCCAAGTCACAATTCAGGCTCCTTTCCTATGTGCTTGGTTGTTGCAAACTTCTTAGTGTAGGAATTCCTTCTTGTTAGAATCCTTTCTTCTTGCAGCTATCTGCGTGGGTCAGATCCCTGCAAACCTCCAACAAAACAAACGTTATTTTCTATTCTGTAATTTGCTATCTTTAAATGAATGAAAAAGTGTTAAATATCCTTAAAGGTCAGAGGCTTCAGAATAGGCTCTCCTGTATATTTCAGGCTCCAGGCAACATTGATTACAAGCAAGATGAAGCCTAGGAGACAGAGCATAGGGTTAAATTCAAAGGAACAGATCGAATAGGGAGTCAGATTTGTTCTGTTATATTACCCAGCCAGAAGCCACTTGAGGATTTAAATCCGTTTAAGTTAAAAATAACTAAAATTTTAAAGGAATTTACATACATAGGTGGGAATGTGCAAAGCATATCTGGAACATCACCCAAAGGATAGCAAACAGTGGCATCTCCAGAGAGGGCTGAAAGAACAGAAGATGAGGGAAATCTTCTTTCACTTGTGTATTTTTGTGCTCTGTTTGAGTTTTTTTTTAAACAATTTGCTTGTACTTCTTTTTCAGTTAAAAAAAAATGTGTAATGAAACAAAGGAGTAACTAGCATAGCAAATACAGCAGCCATGGAATCACTGAGTCATCACTTTTGATTTAAGCCAGAAAGCATTTATTGACTCTCTCCAATGTGCAGTCGTGTTTTAAGAATTCTTTTAATATAATTATTACTATTATTATTATTACTACTACTACTACTGCTACTACTATTAATATTACTATTATTACTATTATTTTATGAAATAATAACACGGTTTATCTCACCCCTGCCCATGGCTGGTGAAAAACCAACTGAGTTTTTCTTGAGTTGTTTTCCAAGGAGTAGAGATGAGTTTATAAACAGAACACATCTTCAGGGTAAAACAGGCAGAGTGCTTTTCCAGCAGGCCAGACAGCTATGAATGGTTTTCAACAGAGGCGCCCAGAAGCTGAGAGAGAAAGCCTCCAGGACTCTACAAAAAGCTGCTCAAACTGCCTTCTCCATGGCACTACTGAAATAGGAAAGAACAAATCTGACTCCATATTTGATCTGTACCTTTGAATTTAACAAAGCCAAGTTAATATGCTCCGGTCTTTTCATGGGTTATGATGTCACAGAGGAGATGGACAGGTCAACAAGGAACCACTCTGCCGTGATTACAGAGCCGGAGAAAGGGATGGGCTGCAAGATGTATGACGCAGCCACAACTGTGCCCGTGCTTCTAGGCAGGTATCCAAAATCGCCTCGACAAGGTGTCAAACATTTGTGCCCACGTCCTCATCAAAAGACATGTATTAAAGACAAATGGAACCATATAAAAGGCCAATACCCTTGCTGGGTACACCGTCCAAAGAACAAAGTCTCAATTTGACAACTGGCCATCTCGGTTCTCTGGGATTCATTCTTGAAGAACCTTAAAAACCACTCTTCTGTCCTCAAGAAGTGCTGCATATTTGTCCTATCTTTGTCTCAGGGATGGAACACGTTCAAGTGAACTTTAATGTCTGCACAGATTTGACTGTCTTTCTCCAGGTTCACTTGTCCATTCCAAAGAGGCCTGAGCTAAGTCCATCCTCCGTAAGATCTATTCCCTCCAGTGACAGGTCATTGAGCCTGCAATTAAAAAGCAAAGTGAACAAGACTGTCCTCAGCTAAAAAGTTCACCCACCCTTCACTGTTTTCTTAATCTCCTCTCCCGGCTAGTTGCAACAGACTAACACCTCCCTCCACCAAGATACCCAACTATGTCATTTTGTCTCCCCAAAGAGAAACTAAGGTCCATAAAAGAGGAGAAAACTACATAGTCACCTCTGAATTCTTAGCATATAGTAATGTCAATAAATAGAACTCAGATTATTGCTACTTTCCTTTAAAACCTTTCTGGTTATTTGAATGAGACCTTGGAAGTGAGGTGTTTGCTGTCCAGTATCTTGATCCACAAGACTCTGGAGGCCTTTTTCGGAATAGCTGTTCACTGATTCATTCAAAACACAACTTATCAATCAAGGAGTAGCTGTGCTTTTCTGCCAGGAGTTTGTGGTCACTCTCAAGCCAGAACAGCTTTAAACTATATCCTTACTTTGGATTTGTTATTTTCCCCCTCTTCCAAAAAATTGACTTTCCTTACTTTCTTGTCTTGAGGAATTTTCTTTTTCCTCTTTCACCCTTTAGTAAACCAAGATTCTCAGGACGGGCTAGGCCCATTATATGATCACCCATCCAACTCGTATTGTGAGAGGCCTGGGGCTAACCTCCTGCACTCCTGTCAAGGCAACTGAAAATCAGTTCAGGAGCCAACCAGCACACCATGGATTCTAATGCTCACTTGTCTCCCAGAATCCCTGTTTTCTCATTTGTCTTGGCTTCTGAGGATTTCCCCTTTCTTGACAATGAGTTGTGCAGCTTGAAAGATGAGGAAGGAAGGTTTTATTTCTCAATCAGCATTTTAAGAAACTTGTCTAATGAAGGTTTCCAAGAGGTTATACAACCCTCCATTGCCGAGACAGAAAACACACTAGACATTTTCTAAATTTAGCTCTCATGTGCATTTTTTCTTTGCTTTTGTTTTCTTAACTGCTAACAGACATTATTTAATTAAAAAAAATAAGGCCCCAAAAAGGATAGAACACTGAAGGGGCAAACAAAATTAAAGGGCAAAGACAGAAAAATGATAACTACTCTACAAAGTTCATATAATACATACACTATGTATCAGATCAGCAATTCTCAGTAACAGCTAATTGAAACATGACCATGAGGTAAAATTTCTCTCCTGTCAGGACATGGCCAACAGAAAATACAATTAAACCAACAAACTAATATCCTAAGTCTGACAAGGTACAGAAGGCTACAAGCTAAATGTGTCTTCTTCTGGAAAAGAAGGAGACACACCAGCTATTCTCTGTGGAGCCGGAGCCCACGGGAGGACGGTGAAGTGAGCTCTGTAAGTACCCAATTAGCAAAGTGAGTGATGAATAAATAGACGTGAGCTTTGTTGACAGTGATGATACTACTATTCATTTGTCCTTTAAAGTATGACTTCACTTTCAGTGATCAATACTTCGGCGTCCTCAGGAGTTGAGATTTTAGGAAAATGCACAGCCTGGGCCCAGACCTCCTCTTTAAGCTCGTGACTCTGCGTAGATATCTCAAGGGCACTCCCAACTCAACCTGCAAAGAGCTGACTTCACGGTGCTCCTCCCATAGCCGTCCTGCCCAGGGCTCCTGGTTGGAGGGTAAGGTCTCCCTGCCTCTCCCAACTCAGGCCCATTACTCACAGATGTGAATGGACCCCTCCTTCAGGGACCAGATATCCTCAGTCACAGAGTACCACCTCCCTCAACTGACCTACCAGATACTCACTGGCACTCACTCAGCACTGACTCTGTGCTGGAGACCACGCTGCACACTGCACAGTGTATCTCTCTGGATCTCCACAACAGTCCTGGGAATTGGGTACATCACTGCTTCAATTGATTAGGTAAATTGTTTCAATTCCTTGCGTGTATCATTCAAACTGACACGGCTACTAAGCCACAAGCCTGGGCCTGAAAACCACTTGAAAATTGAACACTGCTACACCTCGCAGCCACCCTACTCTGACTCATCACATCACCTCCTGCCAAGCCTTCTAAACTTTTCCAAGCATTCTACAAGACAAATGTGAACTACGAGAGCACCCTACTCTCCTACTTAAAATCTGTCTATGATGGTGCACTGCCCTTAGGAGAAAGCCCCGCCAGGCTTGAGCACAGCCTAAGACCCCAGCATCCGCGTTCCCTGCGTGGCCGCGCTGCCTCACCACCACGCAGCTCTACACGTGCCGTGTCTAGGACAGGGATGCTGACTCCGCACAACCCAGGGCTTGTCTCACTCGAACAATGATCACATTCTTCAGTGTTCATCTTCACTGCTGACTCTCACAAAAATGTTTTCTCATGATGAATCAATATCTTTTTCCTTACAACTTCCCATCATTGATAATGAGCTCCCCCCAAAAGAGAGAAGACCTAATTCTCAGTCTCCTTATCTGTAAAGTGAGAATAACAAGGAAATATATGAGGTTTTAAGAGAAATAATATTCATGTGAGGCTGAGGGACAATTCCATCATACAGTAAGCACTTAATGTGTGCTTACTTAATATTAGTAAGAATATATTGCATTCTAGCAATCTTCAATCAATGTTTTATGACTTTGTCCAACAGACTACTGACAAACTGTTGGACGAACCACTTTGAGCAGATCAGCACTAGCGTACTGGGAGAGGTAAGCGCTGACTCCAGTTACAGCTGCAGCCACCCAGCACTATGGGGTGGGGGCACTTTGCTCAAACTCTTACATGTTGCTTGAGCATTTAGTCCTCATTATAGAATAAAGATAGGTGTTCTTTAGTCAAATCTCCTGAAACATAAATCTTCAAAGATTGATGCAAATTAGGTTTCAAGTACAATACTCTCACTAGAATTTATTTGAAAATTATAGTGTTAGCTACTCCGCACATCAAAAGGGCATAATCTTAATGTATCTGACTAAATACACTGAAAGGGTTGTTTAAAAGTAATTAAGAAGAAGCCATTCTGAATAAGCTCTCAGTATCATCTGCACAAAGCCCCACCCATGGGTCTCATTTTTCACTTACACATAGGTGTTTTAAAGTAGCTTACCTTGGGTCTTGGTTTCTTATAACACGGGGCGGGGAATAGTTGTGGATAGATTTATGTAGCAAATATATACCTAGGGTATTTGCTGTGAAGGAATTCTAGAAATAAGAAGATTGATATATAGTACCACCCATAAGAAACTCAGCCTTTCCTTTTACAACAGCATTAAGAATAAAGTGAGAGATACATTTAACAAAAATTTACAAGATTTGTACATTGAACTTTTTGAAGTATCACCAAAATAAATTTTAAAAGATCTACATATATGGAAGACATTCCATTTTCATGGAATGATTGACAATATTATTAAAAATGTTAAGAATCCTCAAAGTGATCTATATATTCAGTGGAATCCCTATCAAAATTCCAGCTAACTTCATTGCAAAAATTGAAAAACTGAACCCAAAATTCATATGGACGTGCAAGGGGCCCAGGAGAGCAAAAACAACCTTGAAAAAGAAGAGTAAAGTTGGAGGACTCACTTTAAAAGTGTACTAAAATGCTATAGCACTAAGTCAGTATGAAACTGGCATAAGTTTGGATAAATAAATTTAAGAGACACAATAAAAACCCACGGGGAAAACTTTCATTTACACACAGTTTTCCACCTGGGGGCCAAAAACACTCCATTGAAAGAATAATCTATTCAACAGATGGTGCAGGGACAGCTGGGTATCTGCAGGCAAAAGAATCAATCTGGAATCTGAACACCCATATTTTATATAACAAATAAAATTAATTCAAAATAGATCACAGACAGAAATGTAAAAATTAAACTTATTAACTTTCTAAAAGAAGACACAGTATAAATCTTTGTGGGCCTAGGATAGGCTTTGGTTTCCTAGATACAAAACCAAGAGCACAAGTGATAGAAGAAAAATGCAGATAAACTGGACTTCATCAAAATTAAAATCTTTTTATTACAAAGGACATCATCAAGAAAGTGAAATGACAGGGGAAATGGTTATCTCAAGTCAGAGAGGGCGTGCTTAGCAGGAAAAATAAAATAAATCATTTCATCTATCTACCTCCCCTGTAAAGAAATTATTTTAATGTTTAAAAAAAATATAGTGAAAAGACAGTTTGCAGAATAGAAGAAAAATTTTGCAAAGCATGTATCTAATAAGAGAGTAGTATCCAGGATATATAACGAATGCTTTCAACTGAACAATACAAGGAAATAGACACAATTTTTAAATTTACCATGAATTTAAATAGATATACAAACGGCCAATAAGCATATGAAACGATGCTCAGCATCACTAGCGAAATCAAGAACAAAATGAGATCTCATTTTACACCCACTAGGATGGTTATAACCAAAACATGGACAATAACAAATGTCATTCAGGAGGCAGAGAAACCTCATATGCGACCAGGGGAAAGGGACAATGGTGCAGCTTCTTTGGAGAAGTCTGGTATTTCCTCAAAAGCTTAGAGTTATATGGCTCAGCAATTCCACTCCTATATGTAGAGTCATCCCTCAATACCCTTGGGTGGTTGGTTTCAGGAACCCCACACCCTGGATACCATAATCCAAGGATGTTCGAGTCCCTTTACAATCAGCCATCTAGATCCATGTAGTGGAAACTACAGATATGGCGGGCCAAATGTACAGCCAAAAAATGAAAACATATTCTCATAAAAAATTTCACATCAATATTCATAGCAGTATCATTCAGAGTAGCCAAAAGTTACTAACAATATCCATCCATCAATGAATGGATAAACAAAATTACCAAGAATAGGCCCACAAACTTTTGGTCATTTAAACTTTGACAAGGAGGTGACAACATACAATGGAGTAATGACAGCCTCTTCAGCAAATGGTGTAGGCAAAACTGAACAGCTGCATGTAAATCATTGAAGCTAGACTACTGCCACACAGCATACACAAAAAAGAATTAAAAATGTGTTAAAGACTTAAACATTTAGACAAGACACTATAAACCTCTTAGAAGCAACCATAGGCAAAACATCTGACATACATCTCAGCAATGTTTTCCTAGAGCAGTCTACTCAAGCAATAGAAAAACAACCAAAAATGTACAAGAGGGATCTAATTAAACTTACTAGCTTTTGCACAGCTATGGAAACAGTAAGCAAAACAAAAAGACAACCAACCTATGGAATGGGAGAAAATATTTGCAATAAATGAAACTGCTAGGGGCTTAATTCCCAGAATATGTAAGCAGCTTTTACAGTTAATATGAAAAAAAACAAACAATCAATTCAAAAATTGGCAGAAGTCCTAAAGAAACATTTCTCCAATGAAGACGTACAAATGGCCAGTAGCCACATGAAAAAATGTTCAATATCATTATCAGAGAAATGCAAATCAAAACTGCAATCAAGTATCACCTCTCACCAGTCAGAATAGGCATCATTCAGAAGTTCACTGACAATAAATACTGGAGAGGCTGCAGAGAATTGGGAACACTCCTACACTGTGGAGGGAATTCAGTTTGGTGGAGCCATTGTGGAAAAGTGTATAGATGTTCCTCTTAAGACAAAAAATTGACCTCCCATATGAACTAGCAATGCCACTCCTGGGCATATATCCAGAAGGAACCCTAGTTCAAAAAGACACCTACACCCCAATGATCACAGCAGCACTATTTACAATAGCAAGATATGGAAACAACCGAAATGTCCACTGAGAGATGACTGGATAAAAAGGTTGTAGCATATTTGTCCAATAGACTACTATTCAGCCATAAAATAATAATAAAATAATGCAATTTGTAGCAACATCAATGGACCTGGAGAATGTCATTCTAAGTGAAGTAAGCTATAAAGAGAAAGGAAAATACCATATGAGATTGCTCACATGTGGAATCTAAAAAAAAGAAAGAAACAAAAGATAAACTTATCTACAGAACAGAAACAGACACAGAGTCATAGAAACCAAACTATGGTTACCAGAGGGGAGAGGGTGTGGGAAGGAATAAATTGGGAGTTCAAGATTTGCAGATACTGAGTATGTAACAAATAAACAGCAAGTTTATACTGTATAGCACAGGAGAATATATTTAATATCTTATAGTATCTTGTGTTTAAAAAGAGTATGAAAATGAATACAGGTATGTTCCTATTTAACTGAAGTGTTGTGCTGCACACAAGAAACTGACACAAAATTATAAACTGACTAGACTTCAATGAAAATATTTTTAAATAGACCAAAAACGAAAAAAAGGAAAATGATATTATCAAACAAAAAGAATAAAGTACTAATTCAGGCTACAATATGGATGAACCTTGAAACTTTATGCTAAAAGCCAGACACAAAAAGTCAAATAGTGCCCTTTAAGGTGAACTGTATCTAAGCTTTTATGTTACTACTCCTGTAAATTTTCCGGTGGTTTGAAATCTATCAATATCAAAATAAGTTGTATTATACATTAAAAGCTTAAAACGCTCCCTCACAGGAGGGCTTTTTTTATTAAATTCAGAAACGCATATAAAGCTCTTGGAAAAACACTTTGCACCTCCACACACAATCACTGCTGTCACTGCCACTCAGAGGGTGGTGCCAGCACTGATGAGAGCTGCCTCCACTCGCTCCCCAGCAGAAAGGAGTGAAGGCCTGAGCTCTGACAGGCAGGGTGAGCGTGAACCTGGGTCAGACACAGCCATGTCCCAGACTCTGCATTACCCAACTTTCTTACACAAACTGCAACATGTAATGTAAACACGCTAGAGGGATGAATCTTACAACACAGGGAATACAGACAAGGTTTTACAGTAACTATAAATGGAGCATCTATTGTACACCTGAAACTAATATCATATTTTAAATCAGCTATATCTTTCTAAAAAATTAAAAAATGTTTCTAAAATGTTATCACTTTAATATTCAATTCGGTTTTTAAGTAACTACTAAACAGCTTAGAATGTATAAAAGCATTTAATTGTGCTGTTTGTTTACATATTTATTCACATTCAGCCTCTTGCTAAAGAGAATTTAAACAATTCTTTTAAAAACAGCTTAACAACCTTAACAACAAAAAGGCAAACCTGAGAATGAAGAGAAAATGGAGATTCAATACTTAAATGAAACCAGGGGGAGATAAACTCATAAAAATGGATTCCATGAAGTCAGGGCAAGTGTTAAAGGCTGACTAGAAATTCAGCTGTAGGATTCTTGGCAGCGAAACCAAAAAGAAAAGATGATGGGGCGGGTGGTAGAGCGTGTGCTTAGCGTGCACGGGGTCCTGGGTTCAAGCCCCAGGGCTTCCACTAACAGATAAATACATCTAATTACCTGCCCCCATAAAAGATCACCAAAGAAAAGAAAAAGAGAAATTTCTTTCCCAAAAAACCCTGATATTAAATTTGGATTAAATACTTAAAAAAAGCAAAAAAGAAAAATAGAAAAGATAAGTGACACTGTGAAGGAAAACCACAGCTGGTCTAACAAGCTAAGTCACAAATCTAAGTGTGATAAGTGTCGGTTTACTGATCTAAGTTTTGCTGGGATACCTGGTAAATCTGAAGTTTAGTGTCAGTTTACTGGGCTAATAAGCTAACCTGAAAATCCAAGGTCAACAATTGTCAGTAACGGGATCTGTTCCAAATTGATAAGCTTCAGTGTACTGATTCCTTGCTTTTTGTTGTTTGAGCCTTATTGGCTAATAGCCCCATACTTGTAATTAACCGTATAAAACATCATGTGCACATTATGGAGGGGCTCAGAGCTTTGGAAAAGAAGCCCCTCTGAGCCCGCCAACGTAATAAATCTCAATACTCCAACCCTCTGAGTGATTCTTGTTTCTTGGCTGGCCTGTTGTTTCCATAACAACACAAGGGATAATGCCCGTGAGATAAATCTGCGATGGCTGTTGGCAGGTCCCCATGTCTCACATGGGAAAATCTGAAACATCCTTCTCAACACTCAGAGTCATCATAAGCCCACCCCAAACCTGCAGCCTTTAAATGCAGGAGCACAGGTAGGGCCTGGTCTTGGCTGTCTCTGTGTCATCACAGTGAGACAGGATGGAAGGGGGAAGAGCACAGCCATTCAAGGAAGGCCACCGCAATTAACATAGAAATGGTGAAGGATTCAAACCCCAATAGGTCTTGAGGCTCAGGATGAAGAGATTTAACTTCTAGCAGATCTTGAGATTCAGTAAACACCCATTGTAATAGTAACTTGGTGAATAACATGCCCCAGGCAACATGGCAGTCCCAATGATAGCCACAAAAGGTCAAAGGGTGGGAAATGGCCAACTCCCTGGAAATCCCAGCCCCTTGCCCTAAGGCTGGTCCTTCTACTTATTAGCATATGAAACCACCAAGCCCAAGAAAACAAGCAACACAGCGCCACCTCGCGGTCACCACTCTCTTTCCCTCTTTGGTGAAGGCCCACACTCTGTCTGTGAAGTGTGTACCTACTTCTAATCTGAGCATCAAACTCCCACACCTCGTGAAGTTTCTCTTGCCTATCAATGTATCTCTCTGAATAAATATACCTTTACTCAACACTGGCTTGCTCTTGAATTCTTTACTGCATGAAGTCAAGGAACAAAATCTGGTGGGGCACATCCCAGGGACTCAACAAAAGCCTGGGACACAGCCCTTCTCATGCCCAACGTTTTTTATTCTTCTATCAACAGGACTGGTCTGTGAAGGGAGGTCTGAGACCCCAGCTAAGGGACAGAAGCAGCCTCCAGGGCTCCAGCTTGCAGGCAGCCTCTCCCCCAGCATGGGTCTTGGGGTCTGCCCGGTTCTCTGTGTTTCTCTGTTGTGCTGACTCCCCAGCCAGACAGCGTACTCCTAGGCCTGTCCCCACAAAACCCTTCTCTCCAAAATACAAGCACGTCATGTCACAATCCCCTTGTTCAACCAGGAAATGTTCAGCCCACTTTTTTCCTCCCCAATAAAGTACCCAACTGTCCTCCCTCCCATCACATCACTTCTTTTTTTGTGAGAACTCTGCACTCCCCACACCCCATCATGAACACAGGTGTCTTGCTGGCTGTGACCGAGATGTTTCTTTCTCACATAGCCTGCGTCCTTTCTCTTTCCCCTTATTACCTTAAAAAAGCCTTTCCTGAGTCACCCACCCCACTGATTCTGAACTCACAAAGTGCTGAGGTTGCAGTCACTATGTGCATACCTCCCAGGTTTTGGCTAGGTTTCCATCACAAGATCTTCATTAAGGAGCTGCATCAAGAAGTTTAAAGAGGCTATCCTTACATCTGAGTGGAGGAGCCTGCAAAAAATTTACATGGCTTTGAAGAGAGAGTTAACCAGGGACAGAGAAGTCACGGGTCCTAGTCAAAAGTTTCATGAGGCAAAATGTTCTCCCAAGGCTCAGAGTGGCTTCTGAACATGGAGTCGGCAGGAAGGAGGTGACAGGCAGTGATTAGGGTGGGTGATACAGGGTACGCTCCCCCAGCCGGGAAATAATAGGTTTCTTTCTAGTTTTCCAAACAATTTCTTACTGCCTTTTTTCCCTTATTACCACATACCATTTCCTACGAATTAAGCATATCAATGTAAGTCATTTGGGGCACTTGGGAGAAGCTACACGATGCCATTCACAGGGCCGGGACATGACAGCCACACCAGTCAAGGTTGAAAGACCAGTGGGAATATTTCCATGGTAATCATGGGCATGCAGCAAACTCCCCAGCTTCAATGACCTCCTCTCAAAGTTGGCGCCAATAAAGCTACCAGTCAAAATGCGTGACGATTATGGCCAACATCTGTTTATTAGTTAAGTGCCCGAGACAGCTGTCGCTTAATGGGGAATGAGTAAGTTCAACGAGGCCCTGTCAACCTGGCCACACGTGCCCTGCCTTCCTGCCTTGGTGCAGCAGCAGAGTTTGTTAAGCTGAGATGAATGCCCCCAGAGCAGCCCGACGGGAAAGCTCCCAGCTCTGCACGGCGAGACGTGTTCCTTTCCTTCTCAGAGCTGATCACAGTTTGCTGTCGTCTGTTTTTATGTTTATCCCTTTTGTAACTGCCTCTCCTCCGGAAATTTTGCTCAAGCAGCACGGGGCCAGTTGTGTGTTGCGGCCTGCCGGATATTTTGGGCAGGGAAACAGCCGAGCCCACATCTGGCTCTGGTGCTGAACGGAGAAGGCACAAGGCCCAGGGGCCCATGCTGAACCGAGGCCCCTGCACCCAAAATTATGGTCTGACTTTGGGCAAATTACATAGTCTTTTTTACCCTGAGATTCCTCATCTGTCTATGAAAATAACTGCCCATGGAACACAGAGTTACAAGTATTAAAGGAAATCACCAAATTCACAACCTAGCCAAGGGGCTACCAGTGAATCCTCAACAGATAAATACTGCCTTTACGGCTCTGACACACGCCAAGCTTGGTGGCCACACAAAGTGTAAACTGCTAAGTACCAGTGTGTTAAGTGTTTCATGTGTGCTATAATACCCTTTAGAACTTACAACAATCCCAGAAAGTAACGAATATTATCATGCCCATTTCACAGATTCACCAACAGGTTAAGAGTGGTTACATTCTAGTCCAAGGCGCTATGGTGACGTAATGGCGATTTCAACGTGAATATGGCCCCAGGCCTGGGCTCCATCTCTGTCCCATCCACCTGATCACTTGCCTATGAAATCCACCTGTCCAATACCCAAGTTTGAAGCCGGCCAGTTCTTAAATGCAATGTGTGCCACCGATTGTCTATGTTCCTTAATTACCATAAACAGTTCTCAGAAAGCACTTCAGAAAGGAAAGTTGGACTCACATACCTGCCCACAAAGAAGAGGAATTCTGCCTTGCCTTCTCCTGTAACGTGCAGAAACCCTTCCCATTCACCACCGAATCCTTTTGTATGCTTCCTCCGTGTTCATGTTTGCACACGGCTTATTAAAGTAGAAGTTACCTGCAGTAATTCCATCTCGGTTCCTTTCCAAGGTTCCAGATTATCCATAATCAGGGTAATATCATAATTTTCTGTGAACAAAAATACTACAATGTGAATGAAATTACTGCAACCATGTCACTAAACAAAGAATGCTGAAACCAAGTCATCAGCGGCTGCCGCCACCCCCCCAGTGAAGACAGGCCTGCGGCCACTCACAACGGTGCCCTCTGAGCAGACTCAGAATAAGAAAGGACAGATTACTGGCCCTAGATAACTAGGTGCTTGTCTAAAGAATATATTCAGTGAGCCCAAATGTTTGCGTCCTCCCATATATTGAAAAGCACTAAATTCTTGAACGTGAGATACCTGGCTTTCTTTAGATAACAAGCAATGTTTTATTGTTCTAACTACCTGGTCTTTGTTGTAAAGCTCCTATATAATCCTAGCTTCTCCCCTACTCTTGGGAGCAGTCCCTCAGTGTATTCCGAGAGGCGGTCATCCTGGCTCGAGTCCTCCTGACAAATAAAACATAACTCTTAACATTCAGGCTGCATGTTTATTTCAATCAAGTCCCAGAATAGACACAACTCATCAATTCTGTAATGGGACACACTGGATCAGGAACCAAAAGAGTGTAGTAGTCCCGAAGAACTACGGCTCCCTCTTTCTTCCTGTCATTATACAATCCCACCAGAACTCATTACTATGCTGTCTGCTCCTCTGGCAACCAAACTCATAGAAGAGTGAACTCAGCAGAGCACCATGCTGGGGAGAACCCCCCGCAGCAGCACTGCAGGCTGCCTGCCCTCCCGCACGCTCTGCCGACCACTAGTGTCCTCCGTGGAGACCAGGTCAAAAGAGCTGTTCCCAAAAACTGCAAAGTCCCACATATTAAATAAAAACATTTTATTTTATACGATATGTTACGTATATACCCATCTCTGAAAACAGCTTTGCCAGAAGCCCAAACCTTCAATATTAATATGCAAAGGCAAACCCGGTCCCCAAGGGAAAACAAGTCTTAAGACGACACTAAGGCCTCCAAAGTCCACTCCACGACAATGAACCAAACTGCCTGCAGGTCTGCAGCTGCAGGAGGCTACATGTCTGCTTTTAAAGCAGCCCCTTCCTGCCCTCGTGTGCTACAATGCCCTTTTATGCCCTCCCATCGCAGGGCAAGAGCAGCCGCTACAGAAACTTGCAGGGGCCTCAGAGCCAGGGATTATGCCCAGGTCACACTGCAAACCTACTGCCCGCCTCACAGCCCCCAGCCAGCAGGTCACCTGGAAGTCACAGCAAGTGCCCCAATCCAGAAGTCTCTTCATTTGCCAGCATAACTGATCACTGGTCTCCAACCTTCGTCAGTTTTGCATAAAACAGCACCTTCTACTGTGAAGCGGGTGGTTTTCGCTTCTGTGCCCCATCCTTACTGGAAACGTTAAGGGAAACCAAAAGGCCTCTTCTCAACCCTTTTCTGATAACACCCTCCCACCCACAATACTCATATGCTCAAGAGTTTGGATCCACGTGATTTTGTTTCCCTTATGCTAAGTGGCTCAAAACACTGCGGGATTCTTTCTCCTTTGAGTGTATTAGCACTCAGTTTCTCGGCTTTAATCTGTTTTTGTCTCTCTCTTCAGTGTCCCTAGCAGTTGCCACCTCTTACTCCCTTCAGCAGCCTCCCTCCCAACATCTATTCTAGGGAATCAGCTGTGATGAGGGGCCCGGGGGCAGTCACAGAAGATGCAACTAAGGCACAGAGAGGCTACATAATTTGCCCAAGAAATCACCTTGAGCCACCAACAGAGTGTGTCATGTCCCTCTATTTAACAGTTATGCTAAGCAAGTTAACTTTTTGTAGATTATGTTTATAAACAGATGAGAAATCAAAATAAATACAAGGACACACATAAACTCTAAGATGTTCATTAACTCCACTGTTTTGTTTCAATTTATTTTATTTTGTTAAAAAATTGAGAACCCCTGCAGCCTATATAGCAAAATGTTACTGGGTTTTAAATCCAGAATATAGAGGGGTTATGTCATTACTCATTCTTATATGTATGTTCAGAAGACAAAACGATTTGAAAGTCTCTCTCCCTGCCCCCTACTCACTACTGGCTCTCACCAGAGCTCCCAGATCACACACCTAATACCTTTTCACTTTACCCACAGCTGAACTCATCAGTTTTCCCCCAGAACTCCCTCTGCAGCTTTCCGTCCTCAGAACACAGCAGGACCATCATTTAACTCATTAATCCACCCAGAAACCTGGGCCTTACTCCATCCTACCTTCACAGAAAGCATTGATCCTTTCATTTTAACCATCAAAACATGCCTTCAATCTGTTCGCTTTTACCCACTGACTGTCCTACCACTCAAGTGGAAGCCACCAACACTGCGCACCTGGACTCACGAGTCTCCCAAGTGGCCCCACAGCCACTCTTCCCTACTTTAGACAAATGGGATTGTGTCACTCCCGCGCTTTTTGGACTCTTCAGACCCAATTTTCTTAGAAGAAACTTCAATTTCTTCACCTGGTGAAGGTCTTTGCCATGAAACTGTCAGCTCAGGGAGGGCAGGACCCGCCCTCTCCCCTTGGCCCCGCCCTCTGGCAGAGCTTCAGCTTGGGAGGACCTGCTGAGCTAAATCAGCCTGTATTATAAACCTGGTCTTGAGTTCTTAGCAAACAACTTCACTTATCCATACAAATCCAACATAGATTAGAAAGATTTTAGATGTTGAGCTAGACAATTGATTTGGGGATTTTGCACTGGCAACCTGCAAGTATATGTTCTAATGATTGTGTCTTGTTAAAACCACACACAGATTAAGGGAGTATTTGTGGAATGTCTTCGGAGTAAAAGGGTTCTGTACTTTTACAGATTTTATGTTTTATTACATGAACAACCAGGACAGGGTCTCAAATGGGACCGCCTCACAAGTGACAGAAGACAGGTGAGACGCATATAGCAACAGGTCACAAAGATGGTAAGAGCAAAGTTGTTTATCCAACCCCCGAAAAAATTCCTCCAAGAACAGAAAACTCACAATTTTGAAAATAAAATTCTATCATCTAAAGAAAGAAAATAAATAATCCTCTTCATCAGGGTTTCTAGATCTGACTGCAGAGTTATTAGCAGGCCATACTGAATCCTAGCACAGAAAAATCAGATGGACTAGTGGTGAGTAAGTTCCAGGAAAACGGCAGTAATTCCTCCACTTGAAAGAGGACACACACTCACTTGTTGAAGGTGACTGTAAACCGCATTCTGCAGAAATTCAGAAGATTCAGACACTGCTTCTACATGGTGATGACACAGAAGGACGGCTTGGATGCATGCTTCTAACTGAGTCACCGGCATTCTTACACAGCAGGGTGAAACGGAGGCCCTCAGCCAAGAGCACAGATGTTCCTGTCATGTATCCCAGATCGTGCCTCGGGGACTCAGTGTCCTGTAGCAGTGCGGCCCCAGGCGAGGACCCGCAGCGTGGCCCACGCAAGCAGGAGGGGCACTGTGCTTGAGAAATCCCATCCCCGATGGGGGCAAGACGGGCTGGTGGGGTTGTGTGAACCTATAAATGCTCATAGAAATAAACCTGCATACATTCACGTGATAAAATTAACTGTAGCAGGCTATTTAACAAAATTTCAATTATCAGTGTTAATTTTACCATTCCTTTCCTCTTGTCCCCTGCACTCTGACACAGGCTTAAGCTCTCTCACACATGCAGCTCTGATGCAATAGTTGTGAATTTATTTTATTTTGCTACAAGTGTTTTCGCTCCCAGTGTCGCTGTGACTGTCGTCTCTTAACACAGTCAGATGTCTTCCTGGATCTCTCCCTGTGTTCCTTGCCCCTGCTTCTCAGATCCTGAGATAAAGAACAGGTGAAGGCATATGACTGGGAATGTCAATGTGGACTTGATCAAAGTCCTCAGTGACCCCCTAGGTGAGTGCTGCCCACCCCTTACCTTCGATTCTCAAGGTTCTGCCCAGGGTGACATCCAGACAGGAGAGATTCCTGGGCCCAATTAAGAGCTGTGTGGCTTGGGTGCGGGGAAATGTGCAGGAGCTGGTTCTGTAGACGGTCACTTCCATTTCTCCGCTACTCTCTCTCCCGAGGCCCCGCTGCCAAGCCCCCAGGCTCCCTGATCTTCTGTCTTTCTCTTCTACTCTAATTCAAGCCCTTTTCCTCTTCCTTTATTCCCTGATTATCTGCAGCTGGAGTGATTTTCCCATCACAGATTCTGAAAAATTTTCCTGCAGCTGAAAAACAGGTCTCCAGAGGTCAATGCCCATATGGTGGTTCCTGAAGAGAGCCCCTGGTTAGGGGGACCCTCACCAACACTCACAGGGCATCAGACATGTTGCAGGGTCGACCACCCCCAACAAGAGTTTGCTGTGACCCCAAAGCACGCACAGCATCCCTGCTCACTAAAGTGTAGTTTTAGTCCTTTATTAAGAAGCAAAAATAAAAAAATTGCTCATGTTTCTTACTAAAATTATTTATGAGGTAGAAAAAGTAATTCTAATAGAAAAGAACAAATTTCACTCCATGTTAGATGTGTTCGTCTGACTTTAAACCTGTACCTTGTTTTCTAGGCTCAGACTTGCTGTTTCTGCACCTTTTGTAAAAGAATGTTGCCTTTAGCCTGAAATACCCAGGAGGGCCTATTCTCCGGGCTCTGATCTTTAAGGATATTAGCTCTTCTACACTTATGTACAGATGGCAAGTTGCAAAATAGATAATAACCTTTCTTTTTTTTGGAGGTTATACGGGGTCACAATAATTTGACCCACATTGACAGCTGCAGGAACAAAGGATTCCAAGGACAAACAATTCGTACAGCAAGAAGTTTGCAACAACCAGCCACATCCCCGCCGCTTTTTAGTATAAAAGGAGACTGAATTCTGCCTTGGGGAAGAGAGTTCTACTGGATATCAATATGCCATTTTTCTGGGTCTGCCAGATTTTCAAATAAAGTCACTATTCCTTACTCCAACATCTCATTTATTGGCCTGTCATGCAGCAAGCAGAACGAGTTTGGACTTGGTAACAAAGTGACTGCATTAGAGGTAGTATGTCTCCACTGTTTCCTCATTTCCAGAATGTCACAACCTATCAGTTTTATATGCTGTTTAACAACACGAACAAAAAACCTATTATAGAGAACTGATTCCAAGAAATAAAATTATTTCTACTCCTTCAAACATTTTTTCTTTTTATTTTGTTTTGTTATGCTTATTGAAAAGAAAATAAAAGTCAAATCATTTTATTTCATGTATTTTTTAAAGCTACATATTGTAAGTACTACAAAGATATTTAAATTGCAATAAAAATTGTTCATATATTAGTATAAAGATATATACACAATCAATGCAGATTAGGAAAGGAGTAGATATTTACTAAAAATCCACTGCACATCCAGTCTTTTACAAGTATATCCTGGAATATAAACTCTATTACCCCGGAGTCCCCCACCCCAATTCTCACTGCGGAGTCCCTTACTAATCAACTACCAAGGCACCAGCATAGAACCATGCAATCACTATTTGAGGTATAAATGAGATTATTAGCTCATTCAATTCTAAAATGGAAACCTTAAAATAAATACTGAACTTATTTACAGATAAACAAGTTTGGACACAAAAAAGTACAGTTTCTCCCCCAAGACACAAAGATAATAATTGGTAAAGGCAAGATTTGAACTAATCTGCCTGATTCTAAAAGCTAAGGTGGAAATCCCCTTTGACTTTGGAGGTACAGCAGCACAACCTATCACCCTATCTTTGTTCAGATCTAGCTTTAGACAGCCTGAGACAGCACCCCATTCCTATGGAACTCGAGGGCAAACAATAACAATAAGGATTTTATATTCAGTATTTTCTTAAGTCTCAATTATATAAAGTGTCAGCAGATCAGCGGAAAACTCTGGGAAATATGAGTGGGTCCAGAGCTTTTTGCTGATAAGAAACTCATTTTATCAGGACAGAGTGACCTTCCCATGAGAGGCCTCATGTACATAAACTAAAGGCAGCTGAGCAATGAAAACTAGCAAGAACATGGAACTCAAGCAAGAAGGATGCCTGCCATCCCCTGCCCAGTTGCCTCTTCACCCACGTGGCCAAATGGCAGAAGATCCAGGTTCTTGTCCAAGTGACAACATAATGGATTCTCACCCATGAAATGTTATGACTCTATGCTGTCTTAAGTCCTTTCCGACTAAAATATGATGACACCAATATCTCAGCAGAATGTCTATGTCTCCACTTTCTCTCTTCTATTAGGAGACTATATCTATGGCTACAAAGCCGAAATTCAATTAAAAACACCATGCACGAAGCCTGGTGAAAGTCTGTGTAAGAGACATTGTTCTCACGCTCAGTGAGTGAAAACTCAGAAAAAGTGGTCCTTCTCCCTCTGCAAGTGGGAGGTAGCCTGATTGTGTGTGTGTGCACACGTGTGTGTGTGTAAATCAAATACAACGTATTCTGGGATGTGCACAGATTTTTTTTATGTTACTATTATTTCGTGAGAATGAGCCTACCTTTAAATTAATTTGAATCTATTATTCTGAGAGTCTCAGGCTCTTTTGGTGGAGGATGGGAAAGGGGAAAGGAAAGGAGGAAAGAAGTAAATGAAGCAAAGCTGTAAGAGTACTGCTAGGGAAAGGCAAGACATTATTTTTGTTCCTACTTGCATCACACACAAATTAGGGACTGGCTTTCCCCCATGTCTTGTCAAGCACTGAGTTGCAGAAGAACAGGCAACAGCCCTTTTCTCACTGAGCTTGTGACTGTACGTGACATCTTATAGACACAAATTATTTAACCTGATCAAACACTCTAGCAGCAGGATGTAATTCTCCTACTTTGAGAGACAAGGAAACAGGAAGTGAAAGAGGGTATATAACTTGACCAAAGTCAGAGGACAAGTAAACTAAAGAGGATGAATTCAAACTCAGATCTGAATGCAGAGTCTGAACTTCCCACTACTAGGGCTGGAAAATCCTTAACACACAGGGTCCCCAGCTCCTCTGCATTGATCCTGGCACCAAGCATTTTCCATGGCGATGGTCTCCAGTTCTCAGACACAGCGCTCTGTGCAGCCAATAACCTCCATTCGACCTTGATCATCTACCTGTCACGCCCACCAGGCTTCACCATACAGGCAGGAAAGCTGGCTTTCAAGTGCATACAAAGCCACCCCTGGTCTAACCTGGACTCTTCAGCAGCTTTTCCAGCATAAAGGCAGCCATGAAAGTGCTCACAGTTTGTACATGAGCCACACTACCTCTCTCCATCAGTCTCCCCACATATACTACTTAGCTATGACCATTTTGAGAATCTTGGAAACAAATTTTTAAAAACAGAAAAGAAAGGATTCTGTAACGAGTACTTAATACTTACAATTTTAAATGAGAAGTTACAAAGTGACTATTTACAAACCGAATCTGCCTTCCTAGGTGTCAGTTGTAACAGTTAAAAAATATAATAGCAAAAATTTCTCACTTAAAAAATTAACAAAAATATCAACAATAATCTGGAATAAACTCAAAAACAATGCCCTTGTTGTATATGGAGGAAGTACAGGACTGTACTGAGGGGTAAAGTAAGAAGTGTGAAAGTAGAGACATCAACCTTTGTATGGAGGAAAACAGTTTTGTAAAGATGTACGTTCTCCTAAAGATAATTCAAAATTACTAAAAAATCCCATGACAACACTTATCCTTTTTTTTAACTTGAAAAAATTATATTAGAATTCTTCAGGAAAAATAAAGTCATAATACTAGCAAAGAAACATAGGGATCGAAAAGCAAATCAAAAAATTTGCACTGTCAGATATTAAATAAATTTTTACAATATGTAAGATATAGTGCTAGTGTAGGAAAGTAAGATTGACAGAAATAAATCATGAGCTCAAAAAGAGACTCTAGTGTACATAAGTATTTTTTACAGGTGGGATTTCAAATTAAAGAGCAAAGTAGGAATTCAATAATTGTCTTGGGACAATCACAGAATCCCCTTGAAAAAACAAATTCTATTCCGGTCATAATGACCGCAAGAAAAATTACAGAAAGTGATGTAAATATTAGAAAGTACTAATAACAGCAAATACAACTCTTTGCTCATATCAATTCAGCTTCTCCTCACTATGACAAGTACCATTATCATCTCCATCTTAGAGATTAAAGAAACCTACAGAAGAAATTTATACCATTATAAGAAAGCATTTCTAAGAATAATATCAAGAATAAAACTCAAAAAGAAGACATTTACTATCTTAAGGTTATTTTGGGCCACAACAAAAATGAACCTACTGAATAAAATGAATGGCACGAAATGACAAGGAAAAACTCTGTGATACATGTTGATGAAGACAAGGGGCTAATGTTCATAATATACATAGAGCTGTCACAAAGCAACAAGAAGCTCCCTCACTTAAATATTTGCAAAGGACAAAAGGGATCATTCACTTTTTAAAAGTCAGATGGCTAATGAGTGAAAAATGCTCAATACCACACTGGTCATAAAGTGCAAACTAAAACAATGAAAATCATTTTGCTCATCATATTGGCAAATATTTTTAAAAGATATTCTAGCTAGTGTCCATCTTTGAGACAACAAACTGTGAGCGATCTTTTGGAGGACGACATGTCAATGGATATGTAAACCCTGGAAAACGTGTGTACACACAGGCTGAACTTCACTTTTAGGAATCGTTTCATTTACAAAAAGAATCAGTTCAAATAGATGTACTCATCAGAGCATTTACACAGCACTGTTTACATTGGTGGGAAGAAAAGCTGAAGTGGAATCATACCCAGGGATAGAGAATTGGTTACATAAGTTATTCTACATCTTTTCATGTCCCACAGGAGAAGGAATTTCTAGATTCACTTGAAAGGAGCCTGTGATTTATGTAGTTGTCACATCCAAGGACTAAATTTCCAGAAAACTTAACTAAAGGAATACTCATACAAGATCACAGGAATGTTTGTACAAGAAGGATGCCAGTCAGACACCCTTTCTGACAGTGGAAAATGGAGAAAACTTAAGTGTCCACCATCAAGACAATGATGCAGTAAATCACGGTGAGCTGTGGCCACTAAAGTTCTGGTGTTTAGGCGTGGTCCAAGGCCTTGTCCACAGTTCTCTCCCACGAAAGGTGTCCTTACACAAGAGACCAAACCTGCATATCAGGAGACCACTCTACTCTATCTGAAAGGACCGCGTGAGTCTGGAGGGAGAGGACGTCTGTGATATATACCTTAGTGAATAAACCGAGCGGCAGAAAACATATAGTATGGCCTTATTTTTCAATAAAGCATATATACACACACATATACATAGATTTCTCATATACGTTTATGTATGTGTATATATATATGACATAGGCATAAAGGTCATGAAATATATACTCCACATTGTCAGCAGTTTTTACTCTCAGGAAAAAAGGGGAAGGGAAGTAGGGGACTTTCGGTACCACCACAGTACTCTTTTCAGTATTCCAGTTAAGTTTACTTGGAATTTAAAAGTTTACTTCAGTACAAAGTAAAATGGACGATGCCTCCACAAGACAGAATGCTGTAATGGTCATTAAAAATCATGCCAGCGGAGATAGAATACTGTAAAAAAAATTGTCATAAACTGAATGGAAAATGGAGGTCTCCACACAGTAAACAGGCACACAGTGCTCGCTGGTTTTTATGACAGAGGTAATACACACTGATGAAAAGAACAGAAAATAGATTTTAAAGTGTTAATTATTATCTCTGAATACTGGGAACAGGATAGACTTTTTGACCCTTTTTTCAGACTTTTATATTAAATACACATTATTTTTCATCTGAAAAATGCATTTTTAGATGTCTAGTAACACACATTAGAAAAAATACATGAGTACTTACAGAAAGAAATAACTAGGAGACACCGAAGCACCGTCACACAGTGTAGAAAGGGCGATCCTGAATAACACCACGCAGTTACATAAGGACACACAAAGTGAGAGCACCCGCTGTAACAGGCCGCGGCTCCCTTCTATTTGTCAGTTGTGTCTTCAGGGCTGAGGCAGTTCTGAGCACGGCCAGTGTCAGTGCTGGTGTCTGGATGGATGCCACTGGAGGTGAGGGCACCTGCAAGCCGAGAGGAAGAACAGAAATCATCCTCTGCTTTTTCTGTCTTGTTTCTTTTCACTTTTAAAGAGAGGCAGAAATAAGATAAACTGAATCTTCCCTACTGAAATTTCAGTATTGAAACAGTTTTTATATTGTTCACAACTTATATTCTGCCTATAACTGTCTTTTCAACAAAGCATTATATTTATTAAATGTTAATTAACTCAGTTAATTAACTACCTGTTGAAACCTATTAAAGAACATGAAATGCACTACGTGAAAGCACCACACCTGCAGTGACTAGCACAGCTGTCTTGACGGCAGTGCAGTCAGCCCCCACCATCCCGTGGCCCTGAGCTCCTGATGCTGGGAAGAGAGCACGCTGCTTTCTCAGGCGGAGAGAAATGGTAAAAGTATCTTCTGAAATCTACAGCACTGACAAAACATAACTGCTTAATCCCAGGCTCCTTTGAGGCTGTCATTTTCCGTTTCTGGCCAACACCCGTCAATGAGCAGAACCACCCCATTCCCGAGTCATGGGACTCACGTGGGCAGCAGTTTTGGAGAAATTTCCAGGTATAGAATGTAAACCAACTATACATAAAACTCTGAAAAAGAAAAGATGCAATAATCTGATTTTGGAAGACACTCAATATATTCTCCTAAGCCTTAGTAGTTGGAAAGTCTGGGCTTCTCCTAAGCCACTTATTTATTTCACAGCCAGTAAGCATCTCCCACAAACCCTGTTTCCCTGTGTCTGCTGGGAGCCTCAGGCATATTGATGCTGTCTATCTTATAAGGCACAAGGCAGAGGCGTGTGTCTCACGCCTGCAAATCTCACACAGGCTCAACTGCAAGCCTCACTGTCTGAAATTGGCCCCATTTTCTCACCTGTTTATTTGGTACCTGTTCTTCTGTAAGCTGCCTGAAATGCTTCTTGGAACAAGTCAGAAGAATGAGTGGGTAGAGAAATGGACAGATGGACAGGTGAGAGATGGGCAGTCAAACAGGGAGACTCCAAGAGAAGGGGAGCAAACAAAATTTCCTATGCAAAACCCTCTTCTAGTCAGGGAAGAAAACCACCACAAAGAAGTGTGAAGAGGCAGGTGGCTTAGGACTGTTTCCTGGATTCCATGAAATGTCACACCAAGAGATGAGCGGGTAGAAGTATAAATAATAAAAGATAAAAAGCATGCATGTTTGAAAAATATATCTACATTATGTACTTTCTAAAGAATAGATTCAAATCAGCAAGGCCCAATAACCCAATTCTTGGGTATTTACAGAAGTGAGAATCCCATCTCCAATCCACAAGGCATCCCTTCAGAGCACTGAGAGTCTACACGGTGTGGTCATAAAGGCATCACCACAAAAGCTGTGCTATCCTGCACTTACGAGGAACGAGCAGGTGTGCTCGGCTGCCCACTCACGTCATTTACACCCCACAGCACCTCTACGGGGTAGGGATGCCTAGCGAACCCCGTCTCTGTGGGACAGAAAACCAGTCCTGGAGAGGCTAAGCCGATCTACCATTTCTCCATCTCACAGGACTTGTCACTCCAGAGAAGGAATCGAACTCGGACCCACGTTTGTAACCACACTACTACCGTAATTTATGTGCTTTTTGTGTGCATAATACATTTGTTTCTGGCATGAAAGGGTATTTAATAAATGATCGGTTGTCTTGTCTATCTCATTAGCTCACAATCTTTATATTTTTGAATTGTACCCTTCCCCTGGAGAAATGAACGGAAAGAGCGGTGGTCAGAATGAGGTGGGGCTCCATTCTTTATCTGTTACCTCATCTCATCCAAGTCCCCAACCAGGGAGAAGGAGCAAAGGTTTTCTTCACCTTTTAATGAGAGGGCTCCAGTGATGGTGACTTACTCAACTCCAAAACCGAGTCTGGGGGAAGGGCACATGCAGCAACGAGAGCAGTATCACCTGTAGGAAGGCGAAAAGAGCTCAGGGGATGGCTCAATGGGTCAGCCTGATTTAATTTCAATCGATAATACAATAACACACTCTAAAAATACTAGCATGCAATGGATTTGCTCTTTCTTGACATCTAGCAAGTTTCCACAGCCCACATGTAGCATTATCATGAACTAGTGAAAGGATGAGTCCACAGACAAGAAAAATCAATGCCACAGGCACGCTGAAACCCAGGCTGGAAGAAAGGAAGGGAAAGGGCATAGTTAAGAAGAGGGGAAAGTCTGGGAAAAAGACATCATCACAAGGACTCTCAAGCATCATCCAGCAATCATATAATCATTCTTTCAAGAGAGAGTTACTTAGGTCCTATTTTCTGCGAGATTTTACATAGGGCAAAGAGAGACCGCAGCGTCCATGGTGGCAGCAAGTTGCGGGGCTATAATACAATTCTAATCCTAGTACCTTGCACACTTGTCCTCAGTATAAAGGCAAAAAATAAATAAAATAATACTATGGAAACCATACACATTGCTGAAAAAAATTAAAGAATACCTAAATACCTGGAAAGACACACCACGCAGATTCCTGGATCAGATGACAGCATTCTTGGGATGGCAGTGCTCTCCAGAGCGATGCATACATACAACGTGGCCTCGATCACAATCCCAGCGGGCTCCTCTGCAATAACTGACTAGCTGCTGCTACAATTCATATGGGAATTCGAGGGTCTCAGTAACCAAAACGTACTTGAAAGAGAAGTACAATGTGAGAGGACTTGTAATTCTCAATTTCAAACCTTACATCTGTATCTCCAAGTGAGATGAGAGGCCATTTTTAAGTTATTATTTTGTTTATCCTTATTTTCTAAATTCTGTACAACAAATATACCTGTTAGAATAAGAAAAATAAAAAGTAAGTTATCTTTTAAAACATGAACACCGATTCATTCATTGGGAAAAAATTATTTTAACTCTAAAGAAGTAAACAAATATCTAGTGAAAAAGGACTACTTAAAAACAAGTGTGCATTTACAATTTTCATAAATTGAAAACTGAAAAGCACAAACACATCAAGTTTCTAGGGAGACTGGTGAAACATATTAACAATTATTTTAAAAATTCTAATTGAAAAATGAAAACTCAAGAAAGGGAAATTCGTGATTTACAGCCAACTGCAAACACATGGAGAGCAAAGGCCTAGAAATCACAGTTCCTTTAACTCTGCTACTAACGGAATAGGAGAGGAAATTCCTCACTGAGGGGACAGTGGAATCCCATCCATAAGATAGAATACACAGTACAAACTGCAGTAATATCGGGAGTGAATAACTTAGAAGAATTCTGAAGTTATAACATTGCTGAAAAACTATAAAAAACACTGACAGGCAGATTAAAACACACAGTCATATATGTTATATAGAAACATATGTAGTCTGCGCCCATGTTGCATAGAAATACAAACATATTTGTTCATTTATGGGCACTTATGACTTTATCCCTGGTAGAATATTTCAACTAAGTCAAATAATCAATATAACACTCCTCTTGTCAAATCTACTTGATAAGTTACTCTGCTATGTAACCATAAAGTGTCTAAGATAGATCTAAAATTAGTGAAAAAGAGCTTTGTATGGCTTCTTGAATTCTTCTCAAATTTCCAAGCTTAATTTTAAAATAGATCTGAGCAGTATTTCTATATTATCTTTTCCCTTGTGAAATGAACAACACAGTCGTTGTCAAAATTCTGTGCTTACAATTATTCACGAGCACAGTATCCTCACAAAACTGCTGGACAGCAAAGCATTATCCAGACACTGTGACCAAATAAATGAAACACAAGGAAGACAGTGACCCTATTCTGGAGGGCTTATAGTCTGTGTCAACACTGGGGTTTTTACTTGATTGGTTTGATTGGGTAGCAAAATAAAATCAATCAAGTACTTTCTTCTTTGAGCATTCTGTAAGTCATGACTGTTTTTAGTGTCATGAGCAGGAAAGACTTAAGCATGACTTGATTAGGTCAACTAGCAACAATCATCACTGGAGAGTGAGTAATAAAGAAGTTAACTGATAGCAATGCTTCTGCCTACATGAGCCCTATAATAAATCTACACTGACATCCGAAAGGAAAATAAGGAGATGAGGTCCCCAATGAGAAAACAAACTAACAAGAAATCAAAAAAGGAAAGATGTTTTCATTAATGATTCCAGGCAGTAGTGGAGCATGGTGGTGAAGATCACAGATTCTGGGGAAAAACATGAGGGTCTGAACTCCCACAGCACTGGGTAGCTGTGACACTGATATTTCAGTGAAATTTTCTGCACCTCAGTCTCCTATCCATAGACTGGGGAAAACAACCGCACCCATCTCCTAGACTGTTTCTACAAATTTAGATATTTTATACATAAAAGCTTAAATAAAATACTTCAGATTTAAAATAATACCCCAAAACACATGGAACAAAGAAAACAGAGATAAATTGGAGTTCATCAAAATTTAAAACTTTGCTTCAAAGGACACCATTCAGAAAGTGAAAAAACAACACACTAGAGAAAATTTTTTCAAATCATTTATCTCATAAGGAATTTGTATCTCCAAATGAAGAAAAAAAACCCCTACAACTCAACAATAAAAAGGCAACTCAATTAAAAAATTAATAAATGTTCTGAAAAGGTATTTTTCAAGAAAAACATAGAAATGTCCAATAAGCACAATGAAATGATGTTCAATAGCATTAGCTGTAAGGGAAATCAAGTCAAAACCACTAGGAGAAGCCGCTTCACACTCACAACAATAGGTTATAATAAAAAAATGGTAACAAGCACTAATGAGGACACAGAGGAAGCGGAGCACACAGCCCTTGCTGGTGAGGACGTAACACAGCGTGGCCACTTTGGAAAACAGCCTGGCAGAGCCTCAGAGAGTTGAACATTTGGTTTCTGACTGACACAGCCATTCTGCTCTCTGGGCACACACGAAAGAGAACTGAAAACAGATATCCACATAAAAAATCCCACATGAGTGTTCACGGCGACATTACTCATCACAGCCAAAAAGCAGAAACAACCCAAATGCCTATCACCTGGTGAATGGGTAAACAGTGGGGCCCAGCCATAGAGTGGAATGTTATTCAGCAATAGCAAAGCATAGAATAGTGACTCAGGCCACAACATGGACAAACATTGAAAATGTTACTCAGTGTGAAAGTAGTCGGTCACAATAGACGGTTCCACTTACATGAAGTGACTCGATTTACATTAAATGTCCAGCACAGGCAAATCCACAGAGAGAAAAGTGGCTCCTTGGGGCTGGGGGAGGATGGGGAAGATGGGAATGTCTGCTTATGCATACGGGGCATCCTGTTGGGGGGATGAAAATGTTCTAAGATTGAATGGGATGCACAATTCTGGGCATAGAGTAAAAACCGCTGTACATTTTAATGGGTGAATTGTATTAAAACTGTTAAGAACAAAAGCATCTCGGGGCAGTACCTTCCAGAGTAAATGCAAATTGCTAACTTTTATTAGAGGAAAAAGAAACTGCCCTCAGCATGAAAGCAGGAGATCAGCAAATGTGAGTTAACCGAAATTGGACAAGAGCATTTCACTTGAAACAGTTGCTGAGTGTACACAAAATATTCAGAAATAGGAGAATCACCTTGACATCACGAGGAAGCATTCTGCTTCAAATGCAGATCAAGGATTCGGCAAGCCCTGCTGCCAGAAATGAGCAGAGAAGCATCCAGATTCATAAAACTAGCACCAGAGCCAACAAGGAAATGGTGGTGAGGAAAGCAGGCGGCGAATATCTGGAAGAGTTTGCTACAAATAATTTCTCCACCGAAAATTTAAAAATAAAATGAAAGTGATGAAATGCTGTGTTGACATCACGTGAATGGGCTTCCTTCGGTGCTCGACCGTTCTGTAACCCAGATTGATAGACTCAGGAGAATCAGCATGGCTCCTGGGGGTCCCCAAAGGACTGCCCACCAGCACGCTGACCACCATCACATCTGCCAGGGTTGAATTGCAGGGAAGAGACCAAGTTCTGAAAGGTACCGGAAATGTTGACAAGGGAAGAAAAGGATGAGTTCAGTCCTGGGACAGAGGCCCGCTGAGCAGAGGCCAGAAGGCTGCAGGTGAACTGCTGTAGCCCTGGGGCAGGAAGGGATTACGGGGGAGCATATCTCAATTCTCTTCTGTCTCTCCCTCCGGTAGGAGAGATAAAGCCTGCATCCTTCTCACCTGGAACTGTGGGTTCTGGCTGGCAGAAGTCTTACCGACACGGAATGATTATTCAAGACTCTGTGGAAAAAGTCAAGAAATCGAGAGGGAGTAGGGAGCCATCTCCATGAGCCTCTCAAATGCTCCCATATTTATTGTGTATAATCAAAGGAAAAATTCGTTAACAGTCGTGAGATAGTAAGGAGGAAATTCGGGAAAGACAGGATGAGGCAGAGATTGTAGAATACACAATGAGTACAAAGGATTAGTGTATGTTTAGGGAAGTCATGGGGTGAGGGGAACAAGATACACTTTTAGATATGTTCATTACAAAGCAGACCACCAGACCAGCCAGGTCTTTGTTTTGGGGATAATAGACTAACAACACACAAGCCCAGCGTTTATAGCTGAGGGTCTCGGTCCTTGCTTTGCAACCAGCAGAGTGCTACCTAAAACCTCAACTACACAAGCAAAGCATTGTCTCTGCTTTTTAAGGAAAGGAGACTGGAGTGAAGATGCACAGGAACTTGCTTGCAAAGCAGTATCAAAGCATATTTTTTCTTTTTAAAGTTCAGAGGCGACTGTGCTGTGTTATAATTTGTTAACCCAATCATGGGCTCCCACATGGAACCATTATGGAGGACACCCTAGGATGACTAATCCTGGATGTGGGTCTTTTCCTGCCATCTTCAGCCACTCTAGCAGGGTCTAGGCACATCCGAGAATAACGATCCTACGGAACCACCCACTCTCTTAACTCCTGATGCTTGAAACTTAATTTTAGCTCTACACAACTTTCCGTAGAAAAGTTTCAGAAATAAAAGATATAATATTCCTTTTATATCTCATCATATTACTGATTTTTCTGATTGCTCTCTGCTGCTTCTACTTGGTAAAGCACCACATTCTGCAGCTGAATTCAGTAATTTCCGTTGTGCATTTCTAGCCAGTTTGGGTTCGCTAAATTCTATTGGTCAAATATCGATATACGTAATTGATTTCTTTGTTTATCAATTTCAGCCAGGAGGAGAGGGAGCGTCACTCTTTTCCTCAGCCCAACCTCAACACTTTTCCCATCAACTCAGGCCTCCTGAAAACAAAACAAAGTATTTTTTTCCCTTCTACTCTTTCCACAAACACAACAGGAAACATCAGTCTGGAGAAAGAATTCAACACAAATGTTAAAACAAAAATCTATAAACCTGAAGCAACTCCATCTCCGAATCATGATACACAATGACATGAGAGTAAGTGTGTCAGGCACAAAGCATGAGGGAGCCTGACTACCTGATTTCTATTCTTCAAAGGAAGGAAGGTTTTCGTATTTTTTATTATCATTCTTGGTCATTGTTTCTGATTATGCCAAAAAATAGTTTATGAAATAATTATGCACTGCAATAACAGATTTTTAATGTATCAATTTTAGAAGGCATTCAGAGGGGATAGGAAAACCCACCTCTGTAAAAAATGTAAAATTTCTTCCCCTGTTAAGAACACGTATACAAAATGCAACAGAGAATTCAAATTCTTGTGGAGAGTATCAAAACCACAGAATCAAAGCAAAGTCATTACAATGAGTCAATTTAAATTTCACTGGACAAACATGCTCAATGCATACAAATAATTTTAAAGGCACACTGCAAACCATTCACTTAATGATCTGCAGGCTAGAGGAAGAATTTCCCTCTTTAACAGACAACAGAAATCAGTAGGGTGTCCCACCAAACCAGGAGCAGAGAACAATCAGGTTTTTAACAGTTTTGATAAATCAGCATGTTCTAAAGATCAAAATCCAGAAATTTTAAACATTCATTCAAACCACAATGAAACAAGCACTTAAAGAAAAAAAAAAACACAAAGAATCTAAGCACAGAGGTCATTTAGATAGATCAATGAGAATTTCTTGTACCGCTGGAAGAAAGAACAGGCTATAACCTTTTACTTGAAAAATAAAACTTCTTTTAAAGATAAATGCTAAAACATATTTCATCTTTCATGTTGCCTTAAAAAATCTGAGGTACTTGTATCTGATCAGAAAAGCAATTCTGAGTAATATTATGTTACAATTCAGTGCCAGTTTGCTCTAGAAGAAAAGAGAAAAGTTACTATTTCTCATTCTGCACAGTTTAAAGAACCTCCCTGTCTCTATCTCCTCCCATTTCCTAAGCTCAACCTCCCTAACCCTTCTGAAACAAGTATGAGAAAGTCTTATTCCCAACATGCCAAATGACAAAAGAATATCAATTTATTTATGTAAATATATGCCTACACCTTGAAATGGAGGAGAAAGTTATCAGAAGTCTATATGGAACTTCTTTCTATCTTCCTGATATCACACACACAAACGTTCACACAGACACAGACACATACCCCCTGGATTACTGAGCACTTCACAAGCTTAGTACTTACAACTTGTAGAAGATAACTTTGTAGTTAATTTAAAATACAAAACTTTCAGCTTTTGAAAGTCTTCATCATCTGCTAAACCATCCAAATATCAAAGAGACCCAATTAGCCTTCTCTGTAGAATGTAATTTCCCTTGATGGTAAAACAGACCCTAAGAAGTACTGGATCAAAGATTCCTGTTTATCACTACCTATGATCGTTTTTAAGCACATTAACAGATTCAGAAATGTATGTCTCATCAACATTTATTCCTATTGAATTAGCATACGTGTTCAATTGTCTATACAGTGACTAGGTCCCATGATGGTGTTTAAGAGCTATTTTGTGTATAGCAATATTTATATTCAAGTGCAGAAAAGGAGGTTGTGTTTTACTCAGTTGTAGAGCACCTGATTAGCATGCACAATGTCCTGGCTTCAGTCCCCAGTACCTCCAAAAAAATAAATAAACTAAGTGCATATTTAAAAATAAGAATAGTGCAGCCACTATGGAAGACAGTGTGGAGATTCCTCAAAAGACTAGGAATAGACTTACCATATGACCCAGGAATCCCACTCCTGGGCTTGTACCCAGAAGGAAAACTACTTCAGGATGACACCTGCACCCCAATGTTCATAGCAGCACTATTTACAATAGCCAAAACATGGAAACTACCTAAATGTCCATCAACAGGTGACTGGATAAAGAAGATGTGGTATATTTATACAATGGAATACTTCTCAGCCATAAAAACCGACAACATAATGCCATTTGCAGCAACATGGATGCTCCTAGAGAATGTCATTCTAAGTGAAGTAAGCCAGAAAGAGAAATAAAAATACCATATGAGATCGCTCTTATGCAGAATATAAAAAACAAAAACAAACAAAAACAAAGTATAAATACAGGACAGAAATAGACTCATGGACCGAGAATACAGACTTGTGGTTACCGGGGGGGGGGGTAGAGGGTGGGAAGGGATAGACTGGGATTTCAAAATTGTAGAATAAATAAACAAGATTACACTGTATAGCACTGGGAAATATACACAAAATGTTATGATAAATCACAGAGAAAAAAATGTGACAATGAGTGTGTATATTTCCATGAATGACTGAAAAATTGTGCTGAACACTGGAATTTGACACAGCACTGTAAAATGATTATGAATCAATAAAAAATGTAAAAAAAAAATAAACACAGGGAAATATACACAAAATGTTATGATAAATCACAGAGAATAAAATGTGACAATGAGTGTGTATATTTCCATGAATGACTGAAAAATTGTGCTGAACACTGGAATTTGACACAACACTGTAAAATGATTATAAATCAATAAAAAATGTTAAAAAATAAAAATAAAAATAAATAAACAAAGTTGCAAAACAAAAAAAATAAGAATAAAGTTATAAAAAAACGCAGACTAAAAACCACTGCAACCTAGGTACTACAATTATACTAAAAAAAGAGTGTTTCTATCAAATATTCACTATATGCCAATCACAGAGACAACCACAAGTCACCCCTGAAGCTTCACGTGTGATTCTCAACAACCCTACTAAGTAGACACGGATGAGAAACCCGGCTCTGCGGATGAGGAGACGGAGCTCAGAGGAGCCGGGGACGCTGACCGTCCTACTCCGTGTGACACCGCGTCAGCCCAGGGCAAGCGCTGACAGTGCTGCACTGAGGGGACACGCAGCTGCATGGACCCTTGGGGTACTGGGGAGTCCCAGAAAACACTAAAAATTTTTCAGTGAAAAACCAGCTCAAATATATTACACTGTGTCGCATCCCTTAAACAGGGAACGTGAACGAGACCTTTTTGATGCGTCCATGTTCTTTCTGCCATCATCAGTTACTTGCCCTCACTGCGTCACCAGTGATGATCTGGACCCCATATGAAGTGCACTCAGATGGCAGAGCTTTTAATGCTGTTTTATGAAGTTTGTAAGACTCTGTCTATGCCTCACACTGGTGGTCATCCATCACTTCTCACCAGTGTGGACGTACCACCTGAAATCATTCCTTTCTGCTTTTTAAAATCCCTTCATCTACTCCAGACTTTTCAATAGCAAAGAAGAAGCTAAACCACAGACAGTGGACAGCTTTTCACCAAATGGACTCGAACAGCCCATCTGACTACCTGGAAGCCCTTTTCTTCTATTAAACCCACTTCCAGGTACTTCATCATTTTCTGATTGGTTAACTGGGCCTCTGACTGGCCTACTCAGAGAGCTCCCAACCTCACACCCAGGGGTGGGAGAGGACCCTGCTGTTGGGGGAAATCAGTGAGGAAGGTGGACATCCTTCAGCCACGTCTGCATGGGTAGAAGTGCCACAGCGTGCTCAGAAATTATACCGTCATCACCCCTGGGCTCCCATGGACTGGTTTCACATTAACCAAAGTCATGAGACACTGATGCAAGAAAACCAGAAACTTAGCTTATTAATGTAACAGAAGACTTGAATCTATGAACCAGACTGAAATATCAGAGTTCAACCATGAGTACATTTTCTCCTCCACTGCCCAATAACAGGCAGGCAGTCACATGGCAAGCATGGACAGAAACGGAGCAGGAAGGGTTTCTAGATTAACTCAATGAACTAAATTTCTATTATACGAACACATCTACTGCCCAGAAGTCAATTAACGCCAATCACGGTGCACTCTCCGTGGACAGCGGCAAGACATGACTATGAGCACCCATGTAACTCTCCTTTCCCTGTCCTTTATAGGCTAACTGATGCACAGAGGTACAAAGATTCAGGGATGCTGATAATGCTAAACACAAAAAGCCCATCTCTGGGAGCCTCAAAACCAGACAGCCAGGGTTTAAATACCAGCTCTGCCAATTACTAGTTCTGTGATTTTGCCAACTTAATTACCCTCTGTGTGCCTCAATTTCCACACTGTAAAACTGGGATAACAATCAAACCTTCCTTACTCGCTTGTTGAGAAGATTGAAGGATTCATTTCTGTAAAATGCTCAGAAAAGAATGTAGCACATTTTGGGTGTTCAACAAATGTCAACTTAATATCACAGTGATTTACAAGTCTCCCCTCTAATCATCTTATGTGTTTCCTGGCTAGCCTAAGTCCCAAAGAACATCCTAATTTCTCCTTTAATAAACAATTGGGGAGTACCCTTATGTTCCATCCAACCACCTGTTTAAACTGAGGGAGGGGATGCCTCCTAACCACTCTTTTGGGCCATGGAGAGTGCTTCTCCCTTCACACCCCTGGCCCCTGGCCCACAGCTAGCACTCATCACACTAACAGAGTGAGGTGTGAGCCCGGGGAGACAAGCGTGGCATGTGAAACCCTTCCTTTCACTCCAGTGTTGGTCACCATTGTGAAGCACCTGGGATGCTCAGCTCCATGGCAGGAAAGCCCTGTGCATGAAGGGGCAGGTCCTCTCAAGGGAAGGCTCGCTGTGGCCCAGAGCTACATGGGACAGGGTGAGTCTCTACTTCTGGGACACAGTATCATGACACGCATTTTCCCACAGCCTTGAAGTTCATGAAGAATGTGGCTTCATCAGTAACAAAGAAGACATTTATCGCCTGTCTACTCTTTTGTGTCATCTCTCAGTTGGCTGCTGGAGACAACATGTGTATAAGTATTGGATCTCCTTAAGCCCCAAAATATATGAAGTAACAAATAATTCTGTGGCTTAACGTTGGTTCAGGGCGACTGTGTAACTGTCCTGACTCTGCTGATGTTAAATTATGGGTATAGGAAATATGGAACCTCCTGAAATATCTTTCATCATAAAAACAGCTCTCCTTATTTTCCTGTTTCTTAGTAATTGCCAAAGACTCCCAAATGATGGCTTCACAAAAAACAGCAGCTAAAGTTTAAGAGCCCTCTTGACATACTCACTGTGGTAAACACTGCACATAATTTCTAATTCTCACAATTCTACAATTCATATATGAATGTCCCCATCTCACAGACGAGGGAAAAACTCAAAACGAACTGTCTCAGGCTCACGTGGCTCAGTGGCAGCACGTGCAACCAAACCCAAGTCAAAAAACTACACCCCTTCGTATATGTACCAAATCTCCTACCACCAATTAACACACAGCGGCGGGGTCAAAACTCAGGGAACTCAATACACTTTTCACCTTTAAGGTCGTCCAGATGCCGCTTCTAGCTGTTTTATAAAATCCCGGCTCACTGGTTTCTAACACTAGAAGAAAACCCCGATTTTCCCATTGCTTGCACAGCAAGTCTGAAATGTTCACAGTGAGATGACAGAATAAATCTAAGATATAAGCAGAATAACTTTTCCAGGTAGACACACATAAAAGACATTGGGCTCTTCTGAAGCATTAAGTAAAGAAATCAAAATAAAATAAAGTTATTTAAGCCTTCTTTTACAAACAGGAACGTTAAGACTGTAAGAAGGTGCAACAGTGCCACCTATGGCTAAAATGACCTTCCAGGTTGCCGGGAAAGATGCAACACAAAAATTGCCTGTAGGATCAGAAAGGAGAATCAGATAACTAAAAGCTTATGTAGCATATACTGCACTTTGATTCGGGGGAAGGGAGGGATATTCAGTATTTAATTTGATACTGCTAATACTCCTGAATATAAACAGAAGACATAGGCTCATGGAAACTCATCTTAGAAGAGGAAAGAATCCAGTTCAGCCACTTCATTTTACAGGAGGGGAAACTGAGACATGGAATGTGTCCTCCTGGCAATCGGCAGCAAAGGCATCCTAGGCCTCATGTCTTGCACTGTAGCAAAAACCAACAGATCTGTACTACGCCTATGTTCATAAAAGTCACGTTTGTTTTTTTCCAACAGTAGGTTATCTAATATCTTGCAAAATACTTCTCAAAGATCCAGGATATCATACAAGTTTGTCGACATACAAAAATATTTATTTACATAATAAAACAGCATGAGCTTTATTCTCTCTATTAAAAAAGTAACGTGTCAAATCAATGTTTTGATATTTTAAACCTGTTAAGAGTGTAGAAAAAAATCAAAATTTTCTTTAATCACAAAAGAGAGGAGCTTATTCCCTGAAAATGATCAATGTGGATTTTACTAAACTTAATGGATCTGGTCAGAATCCCACAAATTTAAATATCTGAGTGGATGGTTACACGGCAACATAAATTCTGATTTGTAACAATACATATTCTGTGTAAATAATCTTCAAGGTCATCTGATTAAGGCAATTTAACTAGTCCCTGTCTCACTAGAATGATACAGATTTCATTAAAACTTCATACTACACCAAAAAAAATGAATCCTTGTTACTTTAAACCATATTCAAATATATCATACATATACATATTAAATATGCATCAGAAATAAGCGACACTCTTTAGTATTCAGAGTTGATCAATCTAAAATATCTGTCATTGTGACAGCACTTTTATTAAGCACCTCTGGTGTTCTTTGTATACAAGGAATCTACCTCTCACAGTCAGACAAATTAAACAATATTACTAAAATTTCACATATGAGGAAATGTACTTAAGCCATGAAAACAACTTACATATTCATCAACATGAAAGAAAAGAGTAAAGACTTTTCTTACAATATTCACTGACAATCTTTTCTTCCATATTAAGACTACATAAAACCAATTCAGTCTTTGTAAGTATTTCTGTCAATAAGGGCCACTAGAGAAAAACAAGTAACATCAATAGCAGTGGTTGGACTTTCAGAGCCCACTTCTCTTTTGCACTATAATTATTTTTAATGTTATGTTTTTAGTGCTTACAGAGCACTAAAATATAAAATTAACTTTTTAAGTAATTACCTGAGAATTAAAAATTTGTGAAAATAAACAATTGTAATTTCTGCCACTATGTCTCACCTTCTCAATGGTGTCTCTCCTTTGAAGGTATCATCAAGCTGAGATCACTAAACTCGGCCATTTATGGAGTCACAGGTGTTTGGGTAACCACTTAACGGGAGGCTGATTAGAGGAGCAATTAAGAAAGCATCCTGTGCAGCCTGGGTTCCAGCACTGAGCTAGCCACAGCCTGCTGCATGTAATTTGAGACAAGCTGCTCCATCTCTCAATCCCTCAGCTGCAAAAAAGGAGACACTGATACCTACAATCAAACACCTGCTATGAACTAAAACATGAGGAAAGCATTTTAGCCTTAGGTAGGTGTCCACTCACAGCGAGTTTGGTCATTATGATGATGAGGATGCCTGTTAATAAATTAAGCTAGACCAAACAGGAGAAGTCACCTTAAAGGAGAAACATTTTAAGTCAATGAGCATTTCTGTTTGGATGGATTGCAGAATATTCTATTGATTTTTTTAATAAACCAAATTTTGTCCATTAATTATAGATTTACAGGTTCATGGACAAGTCTCCAGAAAAAGAATTAGAGGCCTCTAAACTCTGTAAATTAAGAAAGTAAATTAAAAAAAAAAATCAGGGAGGAGGTTATACCTCATGTGGGAGAGTATGTGCTTAGCATGCATGAGGCACTCAGTTCAGTCCCCAGTAACTCCATTTAAAAAATTTGTTTTTTAAGAAATGGGGAATTAAAGCAAAAAGATGGAGGAATACAGACTTTTTTAGAGACTCATCTCAGATTTAAGATGGGGAAGATACCATCTATTTCTCAAAGGAAATTTTGAGGACTATGTAAACTGGATCTGAGATGTCTAGTTCTTTAACATTATTCATGAATTCATATTACCAAGTCATAAACTACCTGATAATCAACAGTGGTGATACTGATCATAACAGCTGCCATCACGGATCGAGCTCCTGCTGGGACTGCTCTGTTCTGACATCTCTGCCCCTGAGGCCTCACCAGACTGACAGCACTAAACTAGGTCATTCATGAGCACCTCGTGTAAGTCCTCCATTTGTGCTTCTGACTCTCCCCTCACCAGCTCCTCTGAGGGAAGCACTGTTATCATCTTACCCACTCACAGATAAGGCGACTGAGGCACAGAGGCTAATCCCGTTCCAGGTCACATTGGCATTAAAGGACGTCTGTATTTCTGCTGTTTTGCTTTTCACAAAGGAATCTGAGATATCAATTCAAGGCAGACTTTTAAATAATCAAGTCTGTCAGGTCTTCACCTCAAAGAGCAGATACTATAAATTCCTGATGTAGGATGAGGCTGCCGCCACAAACTGACTCAGCTTGAAATTAATATCCAAGATGAAGCAGCGGATACACGTAAATATTCACGATTGTCAAGTCTGCTCACGGGTCTGGGCCCTTCACTGCCTGAACGGGGGTGAAATCCCCACCCGTGTCTGGGAGAGATGCACGGTGCTTCCCGGGCTCACCCAGGCTTCACGGGCTATTTCCTCCCACAGACTGGCCTCAACGATTAAAAGCTCTCAAGGTTTTTACACCATGCAAAACAAAAAGACATTTCTGCAGATGGAGCACATTCTTAGGTTTAAATCTTTTTTTGCCTACACTCACCCAGGGGGAAAAAAGAAACATGACTCTGCAAAGTCTCTGACCCTCACCACTCACAGCCACAGCAGAAGATGGCTCTTCACATTACAGGATGAGAACAAAATAAAGATGTCCCAACAACAGGCACTCAGAGATACAGCGCTCAGCAGTCTTCTGCACAATCACGGTTGTGTAGCACTCATCACCTTCTATTTCCAGAACACTTCATCACCCCAAAAGAATCCGCCTATCACTAGCAGTCACTCCCTAATCCCCCTCCAACCAGCCCCTTCCAGGCATCACCTGCTCTCTGCCTCTGCATGTGCCTTTTCTGGGCATTTCAGATCACTGAAATCAACAATTTGTGACAGTTTGTGTCTGCTTCCTTTCAAGTAACAAGCTGTTATCAAGGCTTGTATATTTTGAAGTGGTATCAGCATCTCTTTCTTTTTTTTTTTTTGAAAACGTTAAAGATTATTAGAAGGTGGTAAGCACTATCAAAAAGAGTAGAGTGGAGCATAAGTGATTGGGTTTAAAAGGGAAAATTGTGGGTTGAACAGTCAGGGTGGACTTCCAAAAACAGGTGGCCTTTTTCATTTTCCTCTTTTTTTTTTCTTTTTTATTCACTCTTACGTGTGAATAATCTTCCACTACATGGAGATACTACATTCTGTTCATCCATTCAGCAGCTATTTATGGACGAGTTCCAGAAAAATAAGTGTAAGAGTTGACTAGCATGGATGGCATTTAAGCAAAGGGCAAAATGTGCTTTCAAAAAAAAGCCAACAAACAGAGGCACAAGGAAATTCAGTGCGTTTCTGAGCAAAGTGCTTGCTTGCTTCGGCAGGACTACCGTGCATGACTGTGGCGGATATTGGCAGGAGTCACGGTGTGGGAGAAACCTGAGAAGACTCCCCACTGCAAGTAGCTCAGACAATTCTCCTCCCTCATCCTGTATTGTTAGAGCAATGTTTCTAGGTAACTCTTATTTCAAGTAATAGCACTTTAACTGCACATCTGATCATCTCCATCAGACCACCTTTCCTCCAAGCAACAGAAAATCATTCAATGACCTGAGTAGCTCCAGGACATAATGGTGATGGATTAGGGAGTCCTGCAGCATTCCAGCCTGCAGGCACAAACCCCACATGTGCCCTGGTGATGTCCAGAAAATAAAATGCATGGAAATATCTCACTGTTTGTACACGAAATCTGCCCTCAATTTGCCCCAAAATCATGCTCGCAAAGCACTAATCAACCCTCTCAATACAAAAATAAAAAAGCTAAGAAGGCAAATTTAGGCTCTTTCACTGACAACCAGCAACCATCACTGCCAGTATCTGAGCTGGAATGCTCCTGACTTTGAAAACCACTGCGCAGTTACTTTTCAAGCGTGAAACTCATATATGTATTCCACGTAGATGATATTGCAGTAGGAATTTTCTTTTCAAAATTTCCAGTTGCAACATTACCACAAGAAAGTTTATGTATAGGCTTTAAAAAAAATCAATTATCCTCCACTTTCTTAATTTTGAACTAATTATTATTTTATAAATGTGGCTATGCTGCGTATTATAAACCGTTTGATTTCTGAAAACAAGACCTTTATGACCTCACTATTTCAGAGAAAACTTTAACGATTCTTTGAGGGGTGGGGCCTGGGGCGCCCACTATCAGCTCTTTAAATACTGACAAGGATGTGCTATTAAGTAATGCAAAGGCTCTAACTCCATATTAGCTCAGAAAGCAAAGAAACTACACCAAAGACTTCCTTAAATATTTTATATATTTCTATTCTTTTGAATATTAAAGTTCTTAAATGATATGATTTTTTTGAAAAAGACAACAGCTGTATTAAATTTCCTCTCACCAAGAAAGCAATCTTTATGAAGTAAAAAACCCCTATGGAAATCGAAATGACAGGACGTTTCTAGCTAAGTGAACATCCAGATCTGAACACAAACCTAAATCCGATCAGATCTCACTCGAACGAGCTCTACAAAGTCCTGGGCAACCCTGGAAATTAGCTCTTTTGTTCCAAATGTTGGCTGAGCTAAGATCATCACACTAGGCAGGGAAGGAGAGAAGAGGAAAATCCACCTGGCCGACTCCATCAGTTTTCTTCCAGCCACAAGGTGTCTCAAGGGCGGCCCGCTAACCAAGCCCCATAAGGAAAGCCGGCATCCACACTGCCCCTGCCATCCCCAAGTAGCCCCGATGCCCATATCCCAGCCTGTGAATGGTCTTCTAATGATCCCCCAGTTGGTGGCACCCACCCCCTCTTCCCCGCTATATAAACACAGAGAGCCACGGCAGCCTTCCCAAATCACAAGTTTGATTACATCAACCCCCACTTCAAACCCTTTAGAGGCTCCCTGTTAGAGTTCTAGCCCCACCCCAGACCCTGCTCGCCCATCCTCACCTATGTACACAGGTCCCCAGTGACCACAGGGGCCCCTGACCTGCTCCTACTTCCCACTTGCTCCAGTCTCATTTTGACTGTTCCCAAAGGAAGCCTTCCCTCCCTCCAACCTCCACAATTTGTTCCTCTCTTCCTAGAACATTCTAGGCTAAGTCAACTTCTGACAATGCTAAGCTCTCAAGAAGCAAATACATTTTGCTTACTAATGTGGCTACACCCTCTCTCCCCACGACACACAGAAGCGCGCGTGTTATGAATAAATGAATGACCGGTTGGGTCTCAAACGGACAGACATACCTGCTCTCGCCCGTCCCGATCCTTCTGTCTGTAGAATATCAGAAGCAAATCCAGAAGTACCTATCCTGAGGGTCACTTCTGTTGACACACTTCACTGCCTACTGTGTCAGTTCTAGTAAAACTCAACTTCTTCCAAAGCCCTACATCCCGGACTCTCTCCAGTGTCCTCCCCAGCAGGGGCTCCCTCCACCCTGGACCGCACATGGCACTCTCCACGGGTGCCCACGCCAAAAGCCTCCAGGCCTCTGCCCAGGCTGCACCTGCGACCTGAGACACATTCTTGACTCTTTCTCCTGGCTGACTCTTACTCTGTCCTCACAACTGAATGTAGAGCCCATTTCTTCCAGGAATTCCTCTCCGATAATGTCCTTTAGGTCTTGTCTGGGCTCTATCTATAGCAGCAGTACATGGTGACCAACTGGGTGTTTGCCCGCTCCTTTGAGACCACGAACACTTGGGAACCACGTGGGAAGGAGTGAGAGATTACAAGACGGTTGAGGGAAGCAAAAAGCAGAAATCACAGTCCAAGTCCCAAATTCAAGGATACTTTCTCAGAAAAAAGTATAAACTATTTCACACGTGTGCAATTTGGCTACTATTTTTGTGGCTTGTGGACAGCAAGAACTTTGTGTTCTAGTCCAAAACCCAGGTTACATGCAAAGAAATGTATATATTCATATCCAAAGGAAACAAGAGCTGCTCAACAACAGTTTGCAGTTAGAACTGAAAGGAACTTTGATAAAGGCAATCTCTCTCTCTCTCTCTTCTTTCTTTTCTGGCATCATATAATTTTAGAAGTATTTGCGTGACTAACAGATGGCTACAGCCCGTGATTCTGCACTGGAGTGTTTGGGGCTGAGGAAGACCAGATTAGATTCACTCTGTAAATGCAATCACACCAACACACTGATAGGTGCCGTGGTGGTGAAGCTGATGTTCCAAAGCAGGCAACCTTATTCGGTAAGAGAACTCTAAATAGAAAGGAAGAAATGCAATGTCCTATACTGAATTTCATTTGCTATATGGGCCATTAACTGATAGTATATCTTGACTAATGAAACCCAAAAATAAATTGTCAACGTCGGTTTTCTTCATCTGACCGTTTTATGCTAACATCGGATATTAAACCCTCACTCCATACAGAAGCTCAGGCCTACGCTGCAGCACAGTTACACCCCGTGGAAGAAAGCCGACCAAGGGAGAATTGGAGAGTTTCCCTTTAGAAGCTGCTAAGTGTGGTTTTACACCTGTATATCATTTGCAACCACATCATCGACAATGGAGTTAGACGTTACCTCTGTGGGGCGAAAAGCACTGCATGCTTCAGAACCATCAAAGAACGCTGAGCTTTGTGAAACAGTCCTGAGGCACTTAAATCATACTTTTTCTGAAAGGCTCCAAATCTGACCCACTTCACCATTCCAGGTATAACAGGGAAGTACTGGAAACAGTAGAGTGAACATGCCCTTGAAGTCTGACAAGGCTCTGCTTGAATCCTGCTACAGCATTTATCAACCGCTAAAGAAACCAATTCCTTAACCCCTCGGAGAAGGCTTCCCAATCTTCAAAAGGGGGCTGCCACTGCCCACCTGGGTGTCATGGATGTGAATGCGATACGCAAGTAGGGCGGCCGACTGCTACCTGACACGGGGCCTGGCTAGTTTCCCTCCGCTGCCCTTCTGCCCCTTTAAACTTGCACTGATCCCCCTGGTAAGGATCAAGCCCCCGGAACAGACTGCCCGTATCTTCTGTGTATCCCTGGATACATGACTTACACTTAGGAGGCCAGAAAAACAACTGCCTCCTCCCAAGTCACTAACAATATTCTTAAGAGTCTGGTTATTTTTAACTCTATTTTTCAGGGAGACTATTCCAGAACTTTCCAAGCACCATTCTCCAGGTTGGCTCCCCTCCCAGTGCCCATCCTTCTTACCTCAGATCCTCTGTCTGACTGCCTTCTGTTCATGGGAAAGCGAGTCCGGTAGGGTGGGGACTCCCTAGGCCTCCCTCCCTCTCTCACAGGTGACTGTGAATACCTTCTCCCCACTCCAACTCCAGCTTCTGAGGATTCTAACTTTCCGTATCCTGCAGCCTCTGCACCTTCCCAAGACGCACACGTGGCCAAGACTCTCCCTTTGGATTTCTTTCTGGCTGGCCCTGCTGACCCCCAGACCCCTTAAGGATAAATGGGATTGCTCTGAAAATGACAAACGCCGCTGGCTGACACACCAAAGCTGCATGGTCTGGGCTTTCCTCCAACCGAGGCACAGCCCTCCCCTCCCTCAGCCTCAGTCTTCAGCTCTCGAGATGATCTAATTCACATGCAAGGCTGTGAACACCAGCTAAGAATGACGACTCCCAACTTGTATCTCTAGTCCAGCTCCTTCACCTGAGCCCCAGTCTCATAGAGCCGAGTGCCTCTTTGAAGTCCTAACTTGGATGAAAAATGGCATCTTAAAAATGCCTCATGTCCACCATTTACTCTGGAATTCGATTCCTGGCAGGTACCTCCCAGACTCCCCAATTTAGTAACAGCCCCAGCACCCACCTAGTTGTCTGAGGTCACATTCAATTTCCACTGTTCCCTCCCCCTGGCCCTGCCCTGCAATCAGTCCTGTTATTTTCACCAATAATCTGATCTCAAGTGTGGTTTTGTAGGGACCATGGCCGGAACCCCACAAGCTCACAGCATGGTTCACTAACAGTCCGCCGTAGGGTGCTCCCTGGAGGGGGAGGCATCTCCTGCCGCTGGTCACCTCAGAAGGCACTGGATTCTCACACAGGAGGACCAGGAGAAGGGACTCAAGATTTTCCCGTGGTCTGAGCTTTGAAGGGCCCGAGGTCTGGGGGAGCTCCTAATTAGCAGACACACTTGCCAGTGAGCAGATGAGGATGGGGGAACCCAGGCAAGGCTGTTCTCACTCCAACTCCTGGGCTCTCGGGAGCCACAGGAAAGACCTGTGTCCAGGGTACAGCCCAGCCATCACAGATCCCAGCCTGCATTTGCCAACCCAGACAGCCTAGACTCCATCTACTTGCGACACTTACTTCTGTTCTGTTCACCACCCAGAATGTGATGGACTCATTCAGATATTCTGGCCTGTCTCAAGCGAGACAAATTCAGTGAAAAATGAAGTGTCCACATTTGGACCAGAGCATGAAAGGAGAAACAAGGCCTCATGGTCAGCATGATGGTGGTGGCCAAACCCTTCCCCAGGGTGAGATGAACCATGGTGAGGGTGAGAATCCAGGGTCCTAGGTCGGCCAAATCATCTTCCTTCATGGTTGTCTGGGGTGTTGGAGACTGACTACCACAAACTAACGACACGGCTGTCAGTGGTGGATGTCAGCTGCAACAGAAACGGATTCAACTCTTTACTGCGAACATGGGTTAAAAGTAAAGGCCGGGGCAGGGAGGTCTGCACGGCTGCTGAGGCAAATCACAGACCCAGCTCTGAATGCCCACTGGCTGGAGCAGAGAGGAAGCTACGGCCCTTTTAGCTGTCCCTGTGTCCAACAGATCCAGGTGAGCCAGCTACTTAGGAGAAGGTCATGTTGTCCTGATACTCAGAAAAACCAGCCTCGTAAAGGGAACAAATAGTGTCATGGATTTTAGACCCAATTCGGCCCCTTTATGAAGGCAAAGTAAAGTAAATGGCACGGGGAAGTTGAATGCAAAAAAAAAAAAATTAAACAACCAAACAGTGACTGCTTCCTCCAACAGTGTCCCCTGCATCTGCTCACCCCCGAGCCGGCCACATCCTCACCAGTGACCACCGGCCAGGAAGCGCCGTCACGCACGTCACACAGAGACAGCCAGGAACCGTGGGCCGAGCACGTTTGTGTAAAAGCAGGAATCGAGCAAGATGCTGCAGAATTTGACTTTACAAGTTTAAATACTCCATGAAAAGAATCCCTCAGCAGTCGCCTAAATCAATTCGCATCTCACTTCTTCAAAACAATCAAACAAATTTAATAAGGGCGCATTTGTCACCAAATAAAAGGAGGACCAAACAGGTCCCTCAAAGCAAGGATTTTAACAGGTATCTAACACCAGTCGGTAATGTGCTAACAAAGCAAATATTCCAAAACATTAGAAAATACAAAATGACTAGGATAATACATGGATCAAGACAGATATTAAGATTTTGCTTTTTAAAGCGATGGAGACAGTATGGAGGGCAATCTGGCTATTTCCAATGCAAGGTGTGCACAGCCCACATTTTCAGATGCAACAACATGCTCACTGGGCAGTACAATTGAAAAAGGAATAAAGAAAAAGGAAAAGAGGAACAAGAGAAAATTAGAAACACACAAGAACAAAAATGATTTTGACAGCATGTACAAGAATTTACGTGAGTGTGTGAGGCCAGGGACGAGGGGATGGTGAGACCCACCCTCACCTCCTGCTCTAGGGAAAGCAGGGGCCTGAGGGGAGCGGTGCTGCCGGGGGACCCCAACGTGGTAAGCGCCCCTAACCAAAATTCCACCTACAAGTTTCTAGGCAGCTTTTGAGCTACAAATTGTGGTCGCATTTCAGTCTGGATCGTTTTACTCACTTCCACCAAGAGTAGCAGTAGAGAATTAGGCTCTGCTCCTGTACCAAAGAATTGTTTAAATAATTAATGACTGTGGAATACTAAAAGCAACAATGGGGTAAAAGTGACTGGAGGAGAATGTGCTTGACCCGAGCTCACTGGCCGCGTTATCTCACTGACGTTCAGAAGCTGGCTGAGCCCTTATGGTACCAGAACAGACAGACCCACAAGGAGGGAGATTTAATTCGCTGCTGTATTTCGATGCCGGGAGCCATGCCTGGTACATGAGGTTCTGGGTAATCAATGGTGACAGTGTCAACCACTGTGGGCTAATTACACATCCGGCTACTCCGCCAAGTCCCAAGGGCAGACTTCAAAAGACAAAAACAATCTGGCATTCTCTAGTGGGGCTGCAGACTCAGAGACAAGCATTTGTTGAGCAAAAATGTCACCAGTGCCTCCTATGACAAAAGAGGAGTCACTGGCGTGGGGGCTGGGGCAGGGCTCCAGGCTTCCACTGCTCACTCACCAGTCTGTCCAGGGGGAGAAGTGGTCCCTGCTTATGTTGCACCAATGCACCTACCTTGACTAATGCCTGGGGCCTCAGCAGGGGTTGACAGGAGAGGTGAACGGAGCCAGACTTGGTGTAGCACGGTATTGGCAGCTATGCCCTCAGCAGTGCCCAGGCTCCTAAACATGCCAGCTCATCTTAAGAAGCAGATGGGGAGTGCGGGCATGTAGATCACAGGGCCCTGAGAGGACAAGTACAGATCATGGCTACAACATGCCTCTCCCCTTCCTTAAGTCATAGATGTATGTCTGGGAGGAAAAGAAAATTCATCCAGAGCCCGCTACATTGTCTCTCGCAGGTGGGACTTGTGTCCCCTGTGCTTCTCACTCACAGGGCTGGTCTAGACATTCTTTTTATCAATTCTTTAGCATCTTCTCCTCCAACTTACCAACAACCAGAGAGTAGGATCTGATCTTAGCTAAGTTCAAGAATCACAGAGCACTTCCTTCACAGCGGGCCCAGAAACATGTGCCAGGTTCTCCGACCGTCACCTGTGGGACCACCATGAGCCCTCTCCAGACTCAAGGACAGAGGCCGTAGGCCGGGGGAACACAGCTTCCCTCACTCTCCCCAGCAAAGGTTTCCACGTCTCGGAAAAGGCATCTCACCCTCTTCTGCCTGAGGGACAGCACGACAGATACACCGGGAAAGAGAGCTGAACTTGGGGGGGTAGGCAGCCCAGAAGAGCTCGTCTGTACTTCCGAGGCAATGTGGGGCGGTTGACTTAATCACAAGGACAAAGTGAGAATGAACATTTCCCTGCTCTGTCCCATACACCGTGATACGCCTTTCCCTGCATAAGGAGTTCATTCGGAGTCCCCGGCGGTGTTTCTGATGTCCTAACTTGGCATGGAGGCTGTCGGGCAAGAAGAGAGGGCCTGAGCAGAATAGGTGCTGGGCCTGGGAGGCAGGAGACACCGGCTCCAGCCCCAGCTCAACCAGCTCCTTGTTCCGCCTCTCGGGATTCAGCATCTCATCTATAAGCAAAGGGATGAGACTGTCCCAGGAAAGGCTGCCCAACAGAAATGAAATGAGAGCCATGTAAATAACGTTTCCCATTTGCCACGTTTAAAATGGTAAACAAAGAAACAAACCAACAAACAAAAAACAAATACTAGAAACTGATTTTAAGAACAGATCTTACTTAATCTACTGTATGTAAAATACTATCATTTTGACATGTAATCAATATAGGAAGTAAAGAGATAGTTTATATACTTTTACTAGACAAGCCTCAGTGTCTGATGTGCATTTGACCTACAGCACATCTCAGCTCAGTCCAGCCTCCTCCCCAGTGCTCCTAGCATCAGTGGCTTTGGCTAATTTATTGGACAGCAACCCCAGGGGTCCCACCATGGTCATGGCTGTAAAGCGGGAGTAAGTGTCCACACTAACCCTAAAAGGATCTCTCTGAAACAAAGGCGGATTCACTTTGAAATGTCTGTAAACCGGCGGGCTGCATCTCCATCCCCCCTTGGCTACAAGACAGACTTCTTCCTTGCTGATCCCTTTCTGGATGTAGGGAAGCAATCCGGCACAAAGCCAGGGTGGACTGGCCTCCAGGTAAACTTACCTGCTGTCTGTGTCCAGTCTCATGAAGTCCTCCTTCTCAAACAGGATGCAGAGGAGGGGGATCTTGTCCCCAGAATTCTTGGGGCCACCATCCAGCCACTTGGACTTGAGCAAGACGAAGAGTGACTCAGTGAAGTCCTCGATCTTCTTCTCCACCACCCTGCAGTCCTCTAAATTTGAAGGCAACGTCGGTGCGCGGCTGCTCGACTTCCTCCACATGCAGTACAAAGACAAAGAGCTGAGAGTCATTATCGAGGTGCCATACAGCTCCTCTGCACGTGGAGCTTCTCCAAGGCCTTGGCAGAGAGACAGTCTGTAATGGTGACAAGGCCCACTACCTTGCAGTGTTTCTGGAAGACGCTCCACCCATTCTCGGGCACATAGCGGTGCCTGTAGTGGATACAGAGTGTCCACTGGGAGCCACATGGGCTGATATGGCTAACCGAGGTGAGTAGCTGATAGATGCAAAAGAAATTCTCCTCTGAGATGATCTCCATGGTTTGGACTACAACGGGAAGAGTCTGGTGGTCCTCAGCACACTGCACATAGTCAGGGATGCTCATGTTGCAGGCCCTGCCGAGACAGGAGAGGAGATCGAGGTACATACTCTGCTGTGTGCTATGGGCCCATCTGGGTTGCGGTGACCTGGTGTGTACCAGACAGAAGGCAAGGGAAGCCAAAGCAAATCCGGGGGTACAGTTTGTCCTCATAGTCTGCACATGGCTACTGTAGCTCGGATCACATTACCCAGTTTTTGGTCTAGGCTTCCTGCCCCTGCAGAGAAGGGTCATTTCTTATTTTATATTTCCAAGCACCTAGCAAGGCTCTGATATAAAGTCACTACTCAAAAATGCTGAATAAAGAAATGAACAAAGGATATGCTTTCCCCAAACCCCTTCAGCAGAATATAAAGAAAAGGACCACAGTAGGATCAAAAGATCTGGAATTCTATTCAATTTATTTGAACCCCTTAGCTTCATAGTAATGGATAAGAAAACTTGCCTTGGGGTAGAGGGCACTGTTCATTGGTGGAGCACATGCTTAGCATGTACGAGGTCCTGGGTTCAAACCCCAGTACCTCATTTTAAAAAATCAAACAAATAAATACACCTAATTTCCCCCCTGAAAAAGTATTTTTTAATTCAAAAGTCAAAAAACACCTTGCAATTGACACAACATTGTAAACTTGACTATACATCAATTAAAAAAAATCCTTGCCTTTCAAGAATATATCTGGATTACGGATGTTTGCAAATGTAAAATGCCTAGGGTACCACCTGCATAAAAAGTGGTGACTGTACAAATGTACTATCCCCCCTTTATGAGCTATTCTTCCTTTGGGGGAGTTATAACCTCTCAGAGCTAATTTTCTCAGTTTAAAAAATATAAACATTACCTGATTCTCAGTACAGCTGAAGAATCAGATAACCCTAAGAAAGCATCTGACCCACAGAATTTACTCAATAAATGTTTCTTGAATGAATGAATAAACAAGCAAAGTGAATGCTGCTCCCTGTCAAAGACCATCATAATGATACTTCCTGGAAATCCCAAGCCCACGTTCACCAGACTCTGCACTAACAATGTGGGTGACCTGGGCAGGCCTGTGTGCTTCTCTAAGCCCCAGTTTAATCGTGGATAGAAATGAGGGCAATAACACAAACCTCAAATTGTTAGTGAGTCAGTAATGAATTGTACCCCAATATTGCAAGATGGAACCATTAAGAAAACTGGGCAAAGGGTCCATAGGCCCTCTCGATATTTACCTCTTACTACCACATGGGAATCTACATTACATCTCAAAATAAAAAGTCTAATTTTTTAAAGAGGTTTTCGAGGTTAGGTGAGCTCACTGTCTCAAATAAGGAACACACAGTAGAAATAGGACAATGCCCAGACCATGAGATGCACTCAGTTAACATTCCCACTGAACCCACTGGTACCTCCAAATTCAGTGCAAGATAATGGGTCCTCGTTTCAACAGGCCACAGCACCTGAAGCTAACAAAGCTAATGGTGTCCACTTCCAAGAGCCCATGTGACCATCCTTGTTCTAATTTTCTATTTGTAATTTTTTTCTTTTCATTAAATAGAAACACCCAATTCCATAGAATTCTTACCAGATATCATGATGGCAGCCCTTCAAAACCTGACCACAGAGGTCATGATGGCAGCCCTTCTTGGTGAAACAATAAAATGAATAGCCATTTTCACAAGACCTCTGTGTAAATCTACTAGGGAACTTCATCCTGGACTGAGGAAGAGGACTGGGGAGGAGGGGGCATTCAGGGGCACAGAGAACCATGGGCCACCTGCCCCACGATGGACTTTAGACTCACCCTCACCCTTCAGGAACTACTAAATACACACAGACAGAGTGCTATGGACAAGATTTTTTTTTTTATACAAATCCCTGAATCCCTAGCAGGTCTTGTTTCTACCCATACACAAATGGCTTATGTGCATAATGTTTCACAAAAGCCTTAAAATATTATCACCCCAACTTGACACATCAAGAAACTGAGGTAGAGAAGTTTATCACATTCTACAAGATTAGAGAGAGGCCACGTCAGACACCATATTTAAATCCAAGCCCCTGCTCCAGTGCTCACACTAGAAAGTGTGACATACTGCCCCTTTCCTGCCCTCTCCCTGCAATCAATCTCTGAATAGTCTTTCCTGTGTCACCTGGAATCACAATCACATTCATTTTCCACAAAGAGCTATGTCACACCTTGGAGGACTTTTCAAAATCTAAAGGGTTGGTTTGAGAGGAGAGATTTGCATTTTCTGTTTCTCAAAGGAAACATGGCTTTAAAAGAAACTGAAAAGTAGTTATCTAGTCTAAGCCCTCATTGTGCAGAGAAAAAACCAGAGGCTCAGAAGAGATGAGGAAAGGGCCTTATTAACAAATATTGCCTCAGTGTAGCACCAAGCCAGACCTGGCACTTCTAGGGGAGGATCTGGAAGGCCCAGGAGAATGAGTGTTAGAAAACAGAAAGAGAAGAAGCATACAAGGCCCCGTCTCTTCACCACCATAACATGAATTTCCACCAAATTACCCAGAATGGGTGCAGCCAATATTAAGTTTGTCAAAAGAGGTTATAGAATTCTCAACCATAGTGGAAATTCCAACATTTACTGTGCTTTTTTCCCAGTTCAATCATCAATTCAGTGGGCACTCTGTACCAGGGACTACACGAGGCCTGGGGTTCTCCCAAATACAGATCTCTATTACCACGTGTGCAAACCACATTAAGGCCACCAGAAGAAAAGCGCCCACAGATAAGATGGAATTACTGAAACTGAAAGCAGCAAAAGAGCATATATTACTAGGAAAAACGGTGCTCCTAGTAATGGACACATGGACATAGAATGCAAACTGTGTTTAGCAGGCAGGAAAGGGGGGATTAACAGATACAAATTAGTAAATATAAAATAAATGACAAGGACCTGCTATATAACACAGGGAACTATATTCAATTTCTTGTAGTGATTTATACTAAAAACAATCTAAAACATATATATATATACACATATGCATATGTTTATAACTGAATCTCTGCTGCACACTTGAAAATAACATTGTAAATTGACTACACTTAAATAAAAAATAAATTTAAAAAATAAGTAAAAATAAATGCAACGCCATTAAGAAAAAATAAAAGAACTCTCTAATCCCCTTAACTGTAGGTGGTCGAGAAATCTAGCTGCAAACACCAAGTCCACTGGATCACTCCAGCACTGGCTGTCACTCTTTCTGACCATCAGAGAGTCACTTGCTTCACTGAGGTTACTTTTCTCTTCTGTGAAAGGCTACAGTTGCAACTAACGATGTATAGAATCTCATCATTCACAAGCCCAAAAAGTAGTGAGAACTTCACATGGGCCAGGCTCTGGTCAGATGAAAAGATAGGGTCCCAGATATATTCAAGGGTAGAAGAAGTTTATGCCATAAAGGTATAAATTCTTCCTGTTTTGATAGACAGATTCATTTCAATTCTGGTTAGAATTCCTACCAGATTTTTCTTGGAATATAACAAGTTAATTTATGGTCAGGAATAGCCAAGAAATTTCTTTAGAACCACCACTTGGGAGGGGTGGATAGGTCTTTCATTTCCACTGCTCTTTCTGAAGTGATGAAAACGTTCTGGAATAATAATGCATGCACCACTGTGAATATGCAAAAGCTGCTGAATTGTACCATTTAAATGGATGGAATTCATGGTTTGTGAACTATATCACAATAAAACTGTCCTATGAAAATTATTTCTTGACAATTATTTTTCAGTTTATACACTAGTCTGTCCCACAATTTAAGAAAAACAAAAAACCTAAACAAGCCAAACTATGCCAGGAGCACTTTATGACTGCAATATCCCTGGGTCTCCAAGGCCTCTGGTGGTGCTGTTCCTGTTAACACACAATAGCTGGGCTGGGCTAGTTAGGGACTGTAACTATCTTTTTAAAATCGACGATCACTCCTTTCACCCTGGGAGAGGGAAGGAAGGAGGATGTCACAGCCTCATGCCTTCAGCACATTTTTAACAGAACCAAGCCCTGCTTTCACCACTGCAATCCCTCTCACTATAAAAACACGTGACATCAACAAGCACCGCCATCATAACACCTGAAAGTGTTCAAGGTACTTACCTGAGGCAGAAACATGGAGGGGGGAGACAGAACCTCGCTTAGCAGTGACGCTCCCTTTTCCCGACTCCACCAGGAGAAGCTGGGCGTTAGAGCCGGAGGCTTTCAGCCCAGGTAGCAGCGCCCACGCCACAGAGCTGGTCCTCAGGGAGCGGGAAAGGGAGAGCAGGGCAGCCCCGGGGTCGCGGGGCAGGGAAAGCGGGGAGGGGGACGCGGGCTGCAGCCTCGCTCGGAGGACAGCCCCAGCCCCAGTCCCAGGCGCCCGCCCCCGTCCGGGTCCGCAGACCCCGCCCACCCGGGACACAGCCCGCCCAGGGGCGGGGACGGGCCGGCGGACCAGAAGAGGAAGGCCGGGAGGAGAGGACTAGCGGGAGGGAGAGGGGAAGGGGACGCCAGCCGCGGACTGAGGGGATCCCGGCTGGGTGAGAGATGGCAGGTGCACACCAGGCCCTGGACACTGTGGCCGGGACGCCGGGGCAGGTGGCGCTGGCAGAGGGGTCTGGCCTGAGCAATTCATCTGAACACGGGCTGACTAGCGCCCTTGGGGTCTGTGACAGGCGGACCGCCCTCCCGCAGCCGCCTGACCCCTTTCCCGGGAGCCCCCCACCTTGCACTTCCACAGTCAGAGGCCCCGACCCCAGGCAGGAACCAAAGGCCTACCTGGCGACGTAGTTGAGAAGCCTTTGGGCCCGATCCCCGGCTCGGATATGGAGCTCCCAACCAGCGGACCACTTGGCACTGACTGCGCATGCGCAGGAGGGCCAGCGATCCTCTCTGGGTTCTGTGAGAGAAGGTGGGACAGCGAGGGAGGGAGAAGATGGGAGCGGGTGGAGAGGACGGGAAAATTGGAGGGATACAGATGGACAGGATGAGCAGAGAGAAGGAAGCGATCTGGAGAAGGGAGGGTCTTAGAGGAGTTGGAGAAAAAAAGCTTTACCTCTGGGGCACCCCTAGGCGGCAGACCTGCCTCTGTACCCTTCTGTTACCCTTCAAGCCCCGCAGCTCAATTTTACCACCGTGATCCAACCCTCCGTCCGATGCTTCTGCAGAAACCCTAGGGAGATCACACCCGTTGCCCCCACGCGGAGCTGGGTTTTCTGTTGCTCTGAGAACCAAGCACCCGCAGGTGTTGTCGCTCAGAACTAACTTGGGAAGAGCACATATTCCCATTTTACACGCTGGGAAACAGGCAGGCAGGATCTCTGCCTTAGCTCCACTGTCCCAGGTGTTGGGCTGGCGGGGAGCGGGATGGTACAAGATCAGAGCCCCAGACAGAGCAGACTGCCTGAGTGTTGGTGCATAGTCCCCATCCCTCCTGGGTAAACCATACCCACACTAGTGGAAACATCAAGGGCTCACAGTAGTTCCCTGGGTGTGGGAGAGCTGTCCTCATGTGAAGGAAAAGTCCAGCTGGGCTAACAAGCTAAGTCACAAATCTAAGTGTGATAAGTGTCAGTTTACTGATCTAAATTATGCTGGGCTATCTCGTAAATCTGAAGTTTAGTGTCAGTTTATTGGCCTAACAACCTAACTCGTAATTCCAAGCTCAACAAGTGTCAGTAATGTGATCTGTTACAAATTGATAAGCTCCAGTGTACTTATTCCTTGCTTTTTGTTCTTTGAGCCTTATTGGCTAATCCCCCCTTACTTGTAATTAAGCCTTTAAAACCTCATGTGCATGTCTTGGAGGTGCTCAGAACTTCGGAGCCGAAGCCCCTCTGAGCCCACCGGCATAATAATTCTGAGTACTCCAACACTCCGATTGGTGCTTTTTTCTTGGCTGGCCTGTTTCCATAACACTCAGCTCCAGTGCCCAGCTTTCTAGGTAGATAGGAGTGTTACCAAGTCCAAATTCATTCTCCTCAGTGCAGGACAGGCCAATAAGTTGGGAGACCAGATGTTGGGGCATGGAATAGCAAGTTTCTGTAGACCTAGATGGCAAACTAATGTTCTGGAAAACCATCTCACCAAGTCACAATTCAGGCTCCTTTCCTATGTGCTTGGTTAGTGCAAACTTCTTAGTGTAGGAATTCCTTCTTGTTAGAATCCTTTGTTCTTGCAGCTATCTGCGTGGGTCAGATCCCTGTAAACCTCCAACAAAACAAACGTTATTTTCTATTCTGCAATTTGCTATCTTTTAATGAATGAAAAAGTGTTAAATATCCTTAAAGGTCAGAGCCTTCAGAATAGGGTCTCCTGTTTATTTCAGGCTCTAGGCAACATTGTTTTACAAGCAAGATGAAGCCTAGGTGACAGAGCAAAGGGTTAAATTCAAAGGAACAAATCTAATATGGAGTCAGATTTGTTCTGTTCTATTACCCGGCCAGATACCACTTGAGGATTTAAAACCCTTTAAGTTAAAAATAACTAAAATTTTAAAGGAATTTACATACATAGGTGGGAATGTGCAAAGCATATCTGGAAAAGCACCCAAAGGATAGTAAACAGAGGCATCTCCAGAGAGGGCTGAAAGAACAGAGGATGAGGGAAAACTTCTTTCACTTGTGTATTTTTGTTCTCTGAGTTTTTTTTAAACCATTTCCTTGTATTTATTTTTCAGATAAAAGAAATGTGTAATGGAGCAAAGGAGTAATTAGCTTAGCAAATACAGCAGCCATGGAATCACTAGTCATCACTTTTGATTTAAGCCAGAAAGCAATTTTTGACTCTCTCCAATGTGCTCTGTCCTGTTTTAAGACTTCTATTAATATTAATATTATTATTATTATTATTATTATTATTATTATTATTATTATTATTATTACTATTACTACAAGTACTACTAATATTACTATTACTATTATTATAATTATTTTATGAAATAATAACACGGTATACCTCACCCCTGCCCATGACTGGTGGAAAACCAACCGAGTTTTTCTTGAGTTGTTTTCCAAGGAGTAGAGATGAGTTTATAAACAGAACACATCTTCAGGGTAAAACAGGCAGAGTGCTTTTTCAGCAGGCCAGAGAGCTATGAAGTGTTTTCAACAGAGGCGCCCAGAAGCTGAGAGAGAAAGCCTCCAGGACACTACAAAAAGCTGCCCAAACTGCCGTCTCCATGGTACTACTGAAATAGGAAATAACAAATCTGACTTCATATTTGATCTGTTTCTTTGAATTTAACAAAGCCAAGTTAATATGCTCCGGTCATTTCATGGGTTATGATGTCACAGAGGAAACGGACAGGTCAACAAGGAACCACTCTGCCGTGATCACGGAGCCGGGGAAAGGGATGGGCTGCAAGATGTATGAAGCAGCCGCAACTGTGCCCGTGCTTCTAGGCAGGTATCCAAAATCGCCTCGACAAGGTGTCAAACATTTGTGCCCATGCCCTCATCAACAGACATGTATTAAAGACAAATGGAACCATATAAAAGGCCAATACCCTTGCTGGGTACACCGTCCAAAGAACAAAGTCTCAGTTTGACAACTGGCCATCTCGGTTCCATGGGATTCATTCTTGGAGAACCTTAGAAACCACTCTTCTGTCCTCAAGAATTGCTGCATATTTGCCCTATCTTTGGCTCAGGGATGGAGCACGTTCAAGTGAACTTTAATGTCTGCACAGATTTGACTGTCTTTTTCCAGGTTCACTTGTCCATTCCAAAGAGGCCTGAGCTAAGTCCATCCTCCGTAAGATCTATTCCCTCCAGTGACAGCTCATTGAGCCTGCAATTAAAAGCCAATTGAACAAGACTGTCCTCAGCTAAAAAGTTCACCCACCCTTCACTGTTTTCTTAATCTCCTCTCCTGGCTAATTGCAACAGACTAACACCTCCCTCCACCAAGATACCCAACTATGTCATTTTTCTCCCCAAAGAGAAAATAAGGTCCATAAAAGAGGAGACAACTCCATAGTCACCTCTGAATTCTTAGCATATAGTAATGTCAATAAATACAACTCAGATTATTGTTAGTTTCCTTTAAAACCTTTCTGGTTATTTCAATGAGACCTTGGAAGGGAGGTGTTTGCTGTCCAGTATCTTGATCCACAAGACTCTGGAGGCCTTTTTCGGAATAGCTGTTCACTGATTCATTCAAAACACAACTTATCAATCAAGGAGTAGCTGTGCTTTTCTGCCAGGAGTTTGTGGTCACTCTCATGCCAGAACAGCTTTAAACTATATCCTTACTTTGGATTTGTTATTTTTCCCCTCTTCCACCAAAATTGACTTTTCTTACTTTCTTGTCTTGAGGAATTTTTTTTTCCTATTTCACCCTTTAGTAAAGCAAGATTCTCAGGATGGGCTTGGCCCATTATATGATCACCCATCCAACTCCTAGTGTGAGAGGTCTGGGGCTCACCTGCTTCCCTCCTGTCAAGGCAACTGAAAATCAGTTCAGGAGCCAACCAGCACACCACGGCTTCTAACGCTCACGTATCTCTCAGAAACCCTGCTTTCTCGTTTGTCTTGACTTCTGAGAATTTTCCCTCACTTTCTTGACAATTAGTTGTGCAGCTTGAAAGATGAGGAAGGAAGGTTTTATTTCTCAATAAGCATTTTAAGGAACTTGTGTAATGAAGGTTTTCAGGAGTTTCTAGAACCCTCCATTGCCGAGACAGAAAACACACTAGACATTTTCTAAATTTAGTTCTCATGTGCATTTTTTCTTTGCTTTTTTTTTCTTAACTGCTAACAGACATTTTTTAATTAAAAAAAATTAAGGCCCCAAAAAGGATAGAACACTGAAGGGTCAAACAAATTAACGGGCAAAGACAGAAAAATGATAACTACTCTACAAAGTTAATATAATACATACACTATGTATCAGATCAGCAATTCTCAGTAACAGCTAATTGAAACATGACCATGAGGTAAAATTTCTCTCCTGTCAGGACATGGCCAACAGAAAATACAATTAAACCAACAAACTAATATCCTAAGTCTGGCGAGGTACAGAAGTCTACAAGCTAAATGTGTCTTATTCTAGAAAAGAGGGAGTCTCACCAGCTCTTTTCTGTGGAGCCTGAGCCCACGGGAGGATGGTGAAGTGAGCTCTGTAAGTACCCAATTAGCAAAGTGAGTGATGAATAAATAGACGTGAGCTTTGATGACAGAGATAATACTACTATTCGTTTGTCCTTTAAAGTATGACTTCACGTTCAGTGATCAATACTTCGGCGTCCTTAGGAGTTGCGATTTTAGGAAAATGCACAACCTGGGCCCAGATCTCCTCTTTAAGCTCGTGACACTGCAGTTAGTTGTCTCAAAGGCAGCTCCAACTCCACATGCAAAGAACTGACTTCACGGTTTTCCTCCCATAGCCGTCCTTACCAGGGCCCCTGGTCGGGGGGTAAGGTATCCCTGCGTCTCCCAACTCAGGCCCATCACTCACAGATGTGAATGGACCCCTCCTTCAGGGACCAGATATCCTCAGACACCGAGTCCCACTACCCTCAACAGACCTACCAGATACTCACTGGCACTCACTCAGCACTGACTCTCTGCTGGAGACCACGCTGCACACTGCACAGTGTATCTCACTGGATCTCCACAATAGTCCTGGGAATTGGGTACATCACTGCTTCAATTGATTAGATAAATTGTTTCACTTCCTTGCGTGCGTCATTCAAACTGACACGGCTACTAAGCCACAAGCCTGGGCCTGAAAACCACTTGAAAATTGGACACTGCTTCACCTCGCAGCCACCCTACTCTGACTCATCACATCATCTCCTGCCAAGCCTTCTAAATGTTTCCAAACATTCTAGAAGACAAATATGAACTATGAGAGCACCCCACTCTCCTACTTAAAATCTGTCAATGATGGTTCACTCCCCTTAGGAGAAAGCCCAACCAGGCCTGAGCACAGCCTAAGGCCCCAGCATCCGCTTTCCCTGCACGGCCGCGCCGCCTCACCCACCACGCAGCTCTACACGTGCCGTGTCTAGGACAGGGATGCTGACTCCGCACAACCCAGGGCTTGTCTCACTCGAACAATGATCACCTTCTTCAGTGTTCATCTTCTTCATTGCTGACTCTCACAAAAATGTTTTCTCATGATGAATCAATATCTTTTCCCTTACAACTGCCCATCATTAATAATGAGCTCCCCCCAAAAGAGAGAAGACCTAATTCTCAGTCTCCTTATCTGTAAAGTGAGAATAACAAGGAAATATGTGAGGTTTCAAGAGAAATAATATTCATGTGAGGCTGAGGGACAATTCCATCATACAGTAAGCATTCAATATGTGCTTACTTAATATTAATAAGAATATATTGCATTCTAGCAACCTTCAATCAATGTTTTATGACTTTGTCCAACAGACTACTGACAAACTGTTGGACGAACCACTTTGAGCAGATCAGCACAAGCATACTGGGAGAGGTAAGTGCTGACTCCAGTTACAGCTGCAGCCACCCAGCACTACGGGGCGGGGGCAGTTTGCTCAAGCTCTTACATGTTGCTTGAGCATTTAGTTCTCATTATAGAATAAAGACAGTTGTTCTTTAGTCAAAGCTCCTGAAACATAAATCTTCAAAGATTGATGCAAATTAGGTTTCAAGTACAACACTCTCACTAGAATTTATTTGAAAATTATAGTCTTAGCTACTCCGCACATCAAAAGGGCATAATCTTAATGTATCTGACTAAATACACTGAAAAGGTTGTTTAAAAGTAATTAAGAAGAAGCCATTCTGAATAAGCTCTCAGTATCATCTGCACAAAGACCCACCCAAGGGTCTCATTTCTCACTTCCACATAGGTGTTTTCATGTAGCTTAACTTGGGTCTTGGTTTCTTATAACACGGGGCGGGGAATAGTTGTGGATAGATTTATGTAGCAAATATATAACATGGGTATTTGTTGTGAAGGAATTCTACAAATAAGAAGATTGATACATAGTCCCACCCATAAGAAATTCAGCCTTTCCATTTACAACAGCATTAAAAATAAAGTGAGATATACATTTAACAAAAATTTACAAGATTTGTACATTGAACTTTTTGAAGTATCACCAGAATAAATATTAAAAGATCTACATATATGGAAGACATCCCATTTTCATGGAATAATTGACAATATTATTAAAAATGTTAAGAATCCTCAAAGTGAACTATATATTCAGTGGAATCCCTATCAAAATTCCAGCTGACTTCTATGCAAAATTGAAAAACTGATCCCAAAATTCACATGGACGTGCAAGGGGCCCAGGACAGCAAAAACAACCTTGAAAAAGAAGAGTAAAGTTGGAGGACTCACTTTAAAGTGTACTAAAATGCTATCGTACTAAGTCAGTATGATACTGGCATAAGTTTGGATAAATAAATCTAAAAGACACAATAAAAACCCACGGGGAAAAACTTACATTTACAGACAGTTTTCCACCTGGGGGCCAAAAACACTCCATTGAAAGAATAGTCTATTTAACTAATGGTTCAGGGACAGCTGGGTATCTGCAGGCAAAAGAATCAATCTGGAATCTGAACACCCATATTTTATATAACAAATAAAATTAATTGAAAATAGATCACAGACAGAAATGTAAAATTTAAACCTATAAACTTTCTAAAAGAAGACTCAGTATAAATCTTTGTGGGCCTAGGATAGGCTTTGGTTTCCTAGATACAAAACCAAGAGCACAAGTGATAGAAGGAAAAAGCAGATAAACTGGACTTCATCAAAACTAAAACCTTTTTCTTCCAAAGACATCATCAAGAAAGTGAAATGACAGGGGAAAAGGGTATCTCAAGTCAGAGAGTGCGTGCTTTGCAAAAAAATAAAATAAATCATTACATCTAACTACCTCCCCTGTAAAGAAATTGTTTTAATGTTTAAAAAAAATATAGTTAAAGGACAATGTGCAGAATTGAAGAAAAATTTTGCAAAGCATGTATCTAATAAGAGAGTAGTATCCAGGATATATAACGAATGTTTACAACTGAACAATACAAGGAAATACACCCAATTTTTAAATTTACCACGAATTTAAATATATATACAAATGGCCAATAATCATATGAAAAGATGCTCAGCGTCACTAGGGAAGTCAAAAACAAAATGAGATCTCATTTTACACCCACTAGGATGGTTATAACCAAAACATGGACAATAACAAATGTCGTTCAGGGGGCAGAGAAACCTCATATGTGGCCAGGGGAAAGGAACAATGTTGCAGCTTCTTTGGAGAAGTCTGGTATTTCCTCAAAAGCTTAGAGTTATATGTCTCAGCAATTCCACTCCTACATATAGAGTCATCTCTCAATATCCTTGGGGGGTTGGTTTCAGGAACCCCACACCCTGGATACCATAATCCAAGGATGTTCGAGTCCCTTTACAATCAACCATCTGGATTCATGTAGTGGAAACTACAGATATGGCGGGGCAAATGTACAGCCAACAGAATGAAAACATATTCTCATAAAAATTTTCACATCAATATTCATAGCAGTATCATTCAGTGTAGCCAAAAGTTACTAACAATATCCATCCATCAATGAACGGATAAACAAAATTACCAAGAATAGGCCCACAAACTTTTGGTCATTGAAACTTTGACAAAGGAGGTGAGAACATACAATGGAATAAAGACAGCCTCTTCAGCAAATGGTGTAGGGAAAACTTAACAGCTGCATGTAAATCATTGAAGTTAGACTACTCCCTCACAGAATATACAAAAATGAATACAAAATGAGTTAAAGACTTAAACATGTAGACAAGACACTATAAACCTCTTAGAAGTAACCATAGGCAAAACATCTGACATACATCTCAGCAATGTTTTCCTAGAGCAGTCTACTCAAGCAATAGGAAAACAACCAAAAATATACAAGAGGGATCTAATTAAACTTACAAGCTTTTGCATAGCTATGGAAACAGTAAGCAAAACAAAAAGACAACCAACCTATGGAATGGGAGAAAATATTTACAATAAATGAAACTGCTAGGGGCTTAATTCCCAGAATATGTAAACAGCTTTTACACTTAATAAGAAAGAAAAACAAACAATTCAATTCAAAAATTGGCAGAAGTCCTAAAGAAACATTTCTCCAATGAAAACGCACAAATGGCCAGTAGCCACATGAAAAAATATTCAATATCATTATCAGAGAAATGCAAATCAAAACTGCAATCAAGTATCACCTCTCACCAGTCAGAATAGCCATCATTCAGAAGTTCACTGACAATAAATACTGGAGAGTCTGCGGAGAATTGGGAACACACCTACACTGTGGTGGGGATACAGTTTGGTGGAGCCATTGTGGAAAAGTGTATAGATGTTCCTCTAAAGACAAAAAATTGACCTCCCATATGAACCATCAATTCCACTCCTGGGCATATATCCAGAAGGAACCCTAATTGAAAAACACACCTACACCCCAATGTACACAGCAGCACTATTTACAATATCAAGACATGGAAGCAACCGAAATGTCCACTGAGAGATGACTGGATAAAAAGGTTGTAGCATATTTGTCCAATAGACTACTATTCAGCCATAAAATAATAATAAAATAATGGCATTGGCAGCAACATCAATGGACCTGGAGAATGTCATTCTAAGTGAAGTAAGCCAGAAAGAGAAAGGAAAATACCATATGAGATTGCTCACATGTGGAATCTAAAAAAAAAAAAAAAGAAAGAAACAAAAAAAAAACTTATCTACAGAACAGAAACAGACACAGAGACATAGAAACCAAACTATGGTTACCAGTGGGGAGAGGGTGTGGGAAGGAATAAACTGGGAGTTCAAGATTTGCAGATACTGAGTATGTAAAGAATAAACAGCAAGTTTATACTGTATAGCACAGGAGAATATATTTAATATCTTATAGTAACTTATGTTTAAAAAGAGGATGAAAATGAATACAGGTAGGTTCCTATTTAGCTGAAGTGTTGTGCTGTACACAAGAAACTGACACAAAATTATAAACTAACAAGACTTCAATGAAAATATTTTTAAATAGACCAAAAACGAAAAAAAAAGGAAAAGGATATTATCAAACAAAAAGAATAAAGTACTGATTCAGGCTACAATTATGGATGAACCTTGAAACTTTATGCTAAAATAAGCCAGACACAAAAAGCCAAATAGTGCCCTTTAAAGTGAACTGTATCTAAGCGTTTATTGTACTACTCCTGTAAATTTTCCAGAGGTTTGAAATCTATCAATATCAAAATAAAATGTATTATGCATTAAAAACTTAAAACGCTTCCTCACAGGAGGGCTTTAATTATTAAATGCAGAAACGCATATAAAGCTCTTGGAAAAACAATTTGCACGTCCACACACAGTCACTGCTGTCACTGCCACTCAGAGGGTGGTGCCAGCGCTGATGAGAGCTGCCTCCACTCGCTCCCCTGCAGAAAGGAGTGAAGGCCTGAGCTCTGCCAGGCAGGGTGAGCGTGAACCTGAGTCATACACAGCCACGTTCCATACTCTGCGTTACCCAACTTTCTTATACAAACTGCAACATGTAATGTAAACACGCTAGAGGGATGTATCTTACAACACAGGGAATACAGACAATGTTTTACAGTAACTATAAATGGAGCATCTATTGTACACCTGAAACTAATATCATATTTTAAATCAGCTATATTTTTATGAAAAATTAAAAAATATTTTTAAAATGCTATCACTTTAATATTCAATTCGGTTTTTAAGTTACTACTAAACAGCTCGGAATGTATAAAAGCATTTAATTGTGCTGTTTGTTTCCATATTTATTTACATTCAGCCTCTTGCTAAAAGAGAATTTAAACAATTCTGTTAAACACAGCTTAACAACCATAACAACAAAAAGGCAAAACTGAGAGTGAAGAGAAAATGGAGATTCAATACTTAAATGAAACCAGGGGGAAGTAAACTCATAAAAATGGATTCCATGAAGTCAGGGCAAGTGTTAAGGCTGACTAGAAATTCAGCCGTAGAATTCTTGCCAGCGAAACCAAAAAGAAAAGATGATGGGGCGGGTGGTAGTGCGTGTGCTTAGCGTGCACGGGGTCCTGGGCTGAAGCCCCAGGGCTTCCACTAACAGATAAATACATCTAATTAACTGCCCCCCTAAAAGATCACCAAAGAAAAGAAAAAGAGAAATTTCTTTCCCAAAGAACCCTGATAATAAATTTGGATTAAATATTAAAAAAAAAGAAAAAAAGAAAAATTCAAAAGATAAGTGACACTGAAGGAAAACCACAGCTGGGCTAACAAGCTAAGTCACAAATCAAAGTGTGATAAGTGTCGGTTTCCTGATCTAAGTTTTGCTGGGCTACCTGGTAAATCTGAAGTTTAGTGTCAGTTTACTGGGCTAATAAGCTAACCCGAAAATCCAAGGTCAACAGTTGTCAGTAACGTGATCTGTTCCAAATTGATAAGCTTCAGTGTACTGATTCCTTGCTTTTTGTTGTTTGAGCCTTATTGGGTAATAGCCCCATACTTGTAATTAACCCTATAAAACCTCATGTGCACGTCTTGGAGGTGCTCAGAGCTTTGGAAAAGAAACCCCTCTGAGCCCGCCAGCGTAATAAATCTCAGTACTCCAACCCTCTGTGTGATTCTTATTTCTTGGCTGGCCTTTTGTTTCCATAACAACACAAGCGATAATGCCCGTGAGATAAATCTGGGGAGGCTGCTGGTAAATCCCCATGTCTCACGTGGGAAAATCTGAAACATCCTTCTCACCACTCAGAGTCATCATAAGCCCACACCACACCTCCTGCCGTTAAATGCAGGAGCACGGTTAGGGCCCGGCCTTTGCTGTCTTTGTGTCATCACAGTGATACAGGATGGAAGGGGGAAGAGCACAGTCATTCAAGGAAGGCCGCAGCAATTGACATCAAAATGGTGAAGGATTCAACCCCCAATAGGCCTTGAGGCTCAGGATGAAGAGATTTAACTTCTAGCAGATCTTGAGATTCAGTAAACATCCATTGTAATAGTAACCTGGTGAATAACATGCCCCAGGCACCATGGCAGTCCCAATGATAGCCACAAAAGGTCAAAGGGTGGGAAATGGCCAACTCACTGGGAATCCTAGCCCCTTGCCCTAAGGCTGGTCCTTCTACTTATTAGCATATGAAACCACCAAGCCCAAGAAAACAAGCAACACAGCGCCACCTCGCGGTCACCACTCTCTGTCCCTCTTTGGAGAAGACAGACCTTCTGTCTGTGGGGTGTGTACCTACTTCTAATCTGTGCATGAAACCCCCACACCTCGTGACGTTTCTCTTGCATTTCAATGTATCTGTCTGAATATATATACCTTTACTCAACACTGGCTTGCTCTTGAATTCTTTACTGCATGAAGTCAAAGAACAAAATCTGGTGGGGCACATCCCAGGGGCTCAACAAAAGCCTGGGACACAGCCCTTCTCATGCCCAACGTTTTTTATTCTTGTATCAACAGGACTGGTCTGTGAAGTGACGTCTGAGGCCCCAGCTAAGGGACAGAAACAGCTTCCAGGGTTCCAATTTGCGGGCAGCCTCTCCCCCAGCTTGGGCCTTGGGGTCTGCCCGGTTCTCTGTGTTTCTCTGTTGTGCTGACTCCCCAGCCATACAGCGTACTCCTAGGCCTGTCCCCACAAAACCCTTCTCTCCAAAATACAAGCACGTCATGTCACAATCCTCTTGTTCAACCAGGAAATGTTCAGCCCACTTTTTTCCTCCCCAATAAATTACCCAACTGTCCTCCCTCCCATCACATCACTTCTTTCTTTGTGAGAACTCTGCACTCGCCACACTCCATCATGAACACAGGTGTCTTGCTGGCTGTGACCGAGATGTTTCTTTCTCACACAGCAAGCGTCCTTTCACTTTCCCCTTGTTACCTTAAAAAAGCCTTTCCTGAGTCACCCACCCCTCTGATTATGAACTCACAATGTGCTGAGTTTGCAGTCACTATGTGCATACATCCCAGTTTTGGCTAGGTTTCCATCACAAGATCTTCATTAAGGAGCTGCATCAAGAAGTTATACAGGGTATTCTTACATCAGAGTGGAGGAACCTGCAAAAAATTTAAACGGCTTTGAAGAGAGTGTTAACCAGGTACAGAGATGTCGCGGGTCCTAGTCAAAAGTGTCATGAGGAAAAATGTTCTCCCAAGGCTCAGAGTGGCTTCTGAACACAGAATCCTCAGGGAGGAGGTGACAGGCAGTGATTAGGGTGGGTGATACAGGTTACGCTCCCCCAGCTGGGGAAGAATAGGTTTTTTTCTTGTTTTCCAAACAATTTCTTACTACCTTTTTCTCTTATTGCCACATACCGTTTCCTACGAATTAAGCATATCAATGTCAGTCATTTGGGCCACTTGGGAGAAGCTACACGATGCCATTCACAGGGATGGGGCATGACAGCCACACCAGTCTGGGTTGAAAGACCAGTGGGGGTATTTGCAAGGTAATCACGGGCATGCAGCAAACTCCCCAGCTTCAATGACCTCATCTCAAAGCTGGGGTCAATAAAACTACCAAGCAAATTGCGTGAAGATTATGGCCAATGTTTACTAGGTAAGTGCCCGTGAAAGCTGCTGCTTAATGGGGAATGAGTACGATCAATGAGTCCCTGTCTACCTGCCCACACACGCCCTGCCTTCCTGCCTTGCTGCAACAGCAGAACTTGTTTAGCTGAGATGAACACCCCCAGAGCAGCCCAGACGGGAAAGCTCCCAGCTCTGTACGGCGAGACGTGTTCCTTTCCTTCTCAGAGCTGATCACAGTTTGCTGTCGTATGTTTTTATGTTTATCCCTTTTGTAACTCCCTCTCCTCCGGAGTTTTTGCTCAAGCAGCACAGGGCCAGGTGTGTCTTGGGTCCTGCCGGATATTCTGGGCAGGGAAACAGCCAACTCCATATCTGGCTCTGGTGCTGAACGGAGAGAGCAGAAGGCCCAGGGGCCCATGCTGAACTGAGGCCCCTGCACCCAAAATTATGGTCTGACCTTGGGCAAATTACACAGTCTTCTTTACCCTGAGATTCCTCATCTGTCCATGAAAATAACTGCCCATGTCACACAGAGTTACAAGTATTAAAGGAAATCAACAAATTCACAACCTAGCCAAGGGGCTACAAGTGCATCCTCAACAGACAAATGCTGCCTTTACGGCTCTGATGCACGCTAAGCGGGGCGGCCCCACACAGTGAACACTGCTAAGTGCCAGGGTGTTAAATGCTTCATGTGTGCTATAATACTCTTTAGATCTTACAACAATCCCAGGAAGAAATGAATATTATCATGCCCATTTCACAGATTCACCAACAGGTTGAGAGTATGCATTCTATTCCAAGGCCCTATGGTGAAGAAATGGCAATTTAAACCGGAATCTGGGCCCAGGCCTTGGCTCCATCTCTCTCCCATCCACCTGACCACTTGCCTATGAATTCCACCTGTCCAATATAAAAGTTTGCAGCCGGCCATCTCTTAAAAGCAATGTGTGCCACCGTTTGTCAATGTTGTTTAATTACCATAAACTGTTCTCAGAAACCACTACAGTAAAGAAAGGTGGACTTAAGGAATTCTGCATTGCGTTCTCCTGCAATGTGCAGGATCCCTTTCCTACACCTCCAAATCCAAGTGTATGCTTCCTCCATGTTTATGTTTGCACACGGCTTATTAAAGCAGAAGGTATCTGCAGTAATTCCATCTCGGTTGCTTTCCAAGTTTGCAGATTATCCATATTCGGTCTGTGAACGAAAATACTACAATGTGAATGAGAATACTGCAACCATGTCAGTAAACAAAGAATACTGATACCAAGTCATTAAAGGCTTCCGCCACTCCCCGGCGAGGACAGGCCTGCAGCCCAGCCACTGCAGCAACTCACAATGGTGCCCTCTGAGCAGACTCAGAATAAGAAAGGACGGGCTACTGGCCCGAGATAGCTAGGTGCTTGTTTAAAAAATGAATTCAGTGAGTCCTAATATTTGCTTCCTCCCATTCATACAAAATCACTAAATTCTTGAACTTGAGATACCTGGCTTTCTTTAGATAACAAGTAATCTTTTATTGTTCCAACAACCTGGTCTTTGTTGTAGTGATCCTATATATCCTAGCTCTTCCTCAACCTCTTGGGAGCAGTCCCTCAGAGAGTTCTGAGAGATGGTCATCCTGGCTCGAGTCCTCCCGCCAAATAAAACATAACTCTTAACTTTTAGGCTGCACGTTTATTTCAGTCAACAGTTTTGGACACCATGAAGCACCACAACAGATTTCTCTCCACCTGAACTCTCCAAGTAACCAGAGCCTTGGTACCAGCAGTGGCCCTTTGTGCTCATCCGCCTCCTCGGGGGGTCCAGATGAATTTGGCTGAGTCTCTCCTGGTTCTCAGATCTCACATATTGGTTGATGATCCTAAGTTTTATCTGGCGGTGTATCCAGGTACGTGGCCCTCCAGTTGAAAGAAACTGAGGTGAATTACCCACCCAGTGGAGACATCCCGAGTGGGTCCAAGTTGAAAGACACTGGGTTCAGGACTGAGTGGTTAGGTAAGAGGCTGGTCTAATGTTTTCCTCAATTTGGTTACCTCCATTGAATTTTTCAGGATAAAAGTAAAACTCTTATGAGGAAACTTTCAACTCCAAATTTTGGACCATCCTCCTGGCTGGTAACAGCATTCTCGGGTGACAGGGAATCTTCCGGGAGTGGTAGACACAAAGACTTCATGCCACAGAGTTGTCCCTGTGGGAAATCTTACTAGCAAATTTATTCTGAGAACCCGACCTTACAATGGGGAATAGAACTTTCAAAAAAAAAAAAAATACAGAACAGAAAAGAAAAGAAAAAGAAATGACAGATTACCAGTCTCCAAGTAAAACCCCAGCCAGATTTATGTACATACAAAACTTACAACATTAATCGGGAATAAGAAAAAAAAAAAACTCACTCTGGAAATAACCAGGCCTGATAAAAACATTTTTTGGCATTCTGAACTTATAAAAACAAAATCCCCTTTAGTGGGAACTTGGATTTCTCTTCCTGTGTCCTTGAAATGTAAACGTTTTATCTTTCTCTGGATGTTTTAAGTGTGTGCATGTAAGTATATATATGTTTAGTTTAGTTTTTAAAGGAAACCTTGGACTCTGCCATACAAAAGGTTCAAGTATTGTGTACATACGGTGGCCATGCAAATAAATTGGGATTCTAAGCAATTCTTTGATTGTACCAATTTTCAGATATTTTGCCATCTTAAACTTTGTTGCATCAGCCTGGACCACGAAGGCTTTAAGCTTTTGGAGAGTAAACCTTTGAATTTTATTTAGGCAACACCCCGACTCTCATGTGGAAGGGCCTCTTCATCTTATTGGTTTAAAATCACTATATATATATATATATATATATATATATATATATATATATATATATTGATGGCCATATGATGGATTTTTTAATTTGGAAAAACTTTTTAATTGGTGAAAGTTTAAAGAGATCTCATTATAAACGGCTGTTTTATTGGTACCTATTAAAATAAAGTTTAAATGCAGAAAAATATATCTAATGGTTAACCTAAGAACTCAGATATAAAAATATAACTGGTTTGAAAAGCTACATTTTTGTTTTTCCTTTCTGATAAATGTTTCTAGAGATGCTAATAAAAACTTAGTATAATTAATGTTAATTAGGTTGAATAACTGGAAAAAGGATTGTAAAAATGTCAAAAAAACAGATAAGTGGCTTATCCCAAAAGGATAAATATTTTTATATGGTTATTTTGAATGAGATAAATAAAATGGACATTTCTGGATTTACATACAGGGTTTTGATACTACACTACGTAAAGTTAAAAAAAAAGGGCCAAAGAGTTCACCTACTCCCCCCCAACATTAAAGTTCAAACAAGTCCGTTTTATTTACCACAGTTTAAAATATATTTATATGTAGACTGAAATACTTGATCAAGGTTTGGGACAACAGACCAATTAATGAAATTAAAAATCGAGAAGGGCCTAAGCTCTTTGGCTGAAACTTGGGCATCCTAGAGACTTCTATAAAATTATATACAATGTACACCCACAAAAAAAAGGTTTCTGTCACTCCTTCTAGAAATAAGAATTATTGATTAAACTTAATAAATATAAAAATTAAAGGTATAAGATTTAATAAAATTGAGATAAAAGTTTGTGAAATTGGTATATTTAGATGGTCTTTATATAAACCTTTTGCTTATGTTGTGGGATAGATATGTTTCAGTGGAAAAACGCTTCCCCTTCTTGGTATTATAAGGCTGGGCACATGTCTATCCCTCTGAAAATATTAATTGAACAAATTAAATGAAACCAATATAGTTACTTGAGACGTCCAATATAACGTAAATCTAAAAAGTAATTTGAGTAGCTAAAAAAAAAATATAGGTTTACCCTGGGTTTAACTTATAACTCAAGGAAAAGAGACCTTAATAAATGTCTTATGCAAGCTTTGGAAGACAAAATAAAGAAAACGTTAGTTTTAAAACATGGAATTCTTTGTTTACAGCTCTTCTCACTGATACAAAAATGCCAATTAAGGAGATAAAATTGGGTCTGGGTGACAGAGCAGTTATCTGGGGACCTGGAAGAGAGTGTCTTTGTCTTGCAGATCAGAAATATAAATACAACAAACAGTGACCTAGGACTGAGCCTAATTAGCTCAACGAAATAAAACTTGAGGCCATGAAATTTTTGACATTTTAGAACTCAGAACTCTGACGGGTCCATCAGACTTTGTGAGGAAATCTTAATTATCTGTTTCATAAATAGTAAGCCTTAGTGATTTGAGCAAGCAAATTCAGCTTACTCCAACTATTAATATAAATATAAGTAAGTTTTAAAGTGAAGCTATGAGATCTCTAGCTTTTGTCTGTTTATAAGCCTGCATACAGATTATAGAAGTGAGATATTTCTACTGCTAAAAAAAAAAACTTTCGAAGTCAAAGAGCTCTGCTTAATTGATGTAAAAATATAAGAGCTTAAAAATTAAGTATTTTTAAAATAAAAACTTAACAAATTGACTTTCAGTGTCATGTGAATTGGAAAATATTCAATATTAAGGTAATATTTGATATTGTTTAGTTTAAGTATGTTCTAATAAATATAGACATCTTTAAAATCATCCATCTTAACTATAATACCTTTACTGTACCTAGGTTTAATGAAAGTCAAATAAGATCCTGTTATATCTGTTGCAGATTTGTCAAAAAAAAATAACAGTAATGTGCTGTGGTAAAATTTTAAGTAAATTAAATGCAAATGAGATGAGAGCTTTGGGTAAATATTTAAAATATATTTTTAAAATGTATGCGTAAATAATCTCTAAATGTTTGATATCTTTAAATTCTAGAGTTGTGCTAAATTAAGTTAAATGACAAGATTTTATTAAATATCTATGCCATTTTCAGATAAAATGATTGAAATATGAATTACTTAACATTTAACTTCCTCTTACAGTGAAACTAAAGGTGTTTAGAAATATTAATAAATGGTTGGTGTCACACAGAAATAGTCTCTATTAGTAAGGGAATGATCTCAGTATCCTAGGAAAGTAATATAAATGCGTAAAGGAAGATGTAAGAATGGAATAATACTTTGTTAATGAAAAATAGTGACTTTCTCCTGAAGCTGGTTACTTCTGAATGGAAGACAAAATAAAGGACACACTAATATAAGTATAGAAAGCTGTGGAAGGCTTGTGGAAAAGGAACCCTGAGGAAAGTTTTGTACGTGGTCAGAATTGGCTAAGTTTAGAATCAAATTGGGCAACGTAAATGAATCTTAGAAGTTAGCTGGAACAAGATTAGATTTGGTTTTCTCTCTGTTAAGAGGAAAAAATTTTCTTAAAATATTAATCCACCTTCAGTAACAGATTGTAAAACTTCTTATACCACTTAGCTGATCTGTTCTGCCTTTACATTTGACATATTTTCTTGTTAATGAATTAGTACTACATTACAGTGATCTATATGTTTATCTGATCAAGTGTTCTGAAATCTTTCAAAAAGCTCCCCAAATATAAAATTCTAATTAATTAAATAAAAATTAATTTAATTAATTAAAATTCTTTTAATCTCCAGTTAAGTTTGGGATGCTACAGAAGGCCCCTGAAACATCCCAAAGAGAGATTTTTAACTATAAAGTTTCATTTGGCATTTTAAATAACATGGAATTGTCAAATGAATCATAAAACTTCTAAGGTTATATTGAATGAGAAATATTATTAATATAGGTATTGTAGAAATTATATGGACTCCCTAAAATTCTGGTTTATCTGAAATGTTACCAGTGATAATTATGGGTATAGTGAATAGGTTTCTTTATTGATTATAGTGTAATGGTGTTTAACCATGCTTTTAAATCTTTTGTCATTTATAGACAGTTAATTGTTTTCTTCTGATGGTTTTGCAAAATGCTTTCTCTTCAAGGAGATTTACTGATTTCTAATAAATTTCAAACTAGAGCACTGAACTAAACTGGGTAAGAAATTTTAAAGTTCTAATGAAAACTCTCATTAAAAGAATTAGTTACATGGGACTGATTAACCAGCTGAATATGGTTATAATTTTTGATATTGTTTGAAATACTACTGCCTTTTAACCTGTTTCCCAGACATAAAGAATCTCTTCTCCTTAAGCTAGTTATGGTTCACAGCAATTTGATAAATTATAACTATGTATACAGACTTGGAACAGTTATCTTTTCTCTCTATCTGATCCCTCAAAAGACTAAAAATACTTAGGTCCCCAGTGGCTCTATCAGACAAATTAGGGAGATCATCTCCTAAGAGATATAGGAGTATAAAGGTATTTTAAGGATTTTAAAGAGAAAAGAATTTACCTAAATCTGTAAGGCAAAAATCCATGAAAAGCCTTGACGTGGCTTTCTTGGCCTTAGAAAACCTTATTAACATTCTACCCTGAGACTCCGTATTAAAACTTCCAACACAGTCAATTTAAAAAGCCTATATGATCAAATAATCAGATTTAATTTGTAAAGAAATTAATCTTGATTTGGCTATATTTGAGAAAACTGAGGGTAACTTTAGAGAGAAAAAAATTATATTTTAGTCGATATTAAATTCTAGTTTTGTTAACTGAGGTCCATATTTACTAAGACACTTCCCAGATCATTCCTTGCTGTTATGTCACACTGCTGTACAGTTTAATTGAATTATGAAAAGAATACTCTAGGTTTGTTTCTGAAGCTCAGTAATCTATTCTTGGGTAAAATTCCAATGCCCCATGACCTGCAGCCAGGGGATTATGCATACTGCAACAGGCATGACTTAAAAAACTGTCTCCAACCTGAATGGAAAGACCCTTTTTCAGATACTCTTAACTAGACCATACACACCAAAGCTGAAGGAAACGGAGTCTCGGATTCATTTCCTATCTGAAACAGCCCCTGCAGTGCACTGGCCTATAGAGCGCTGCTCACCTTAAAACAATGCCCAAATGGAGAAAAAGCTTCCATACCAGGATGAGAAGAAGACGACATCTGAGCTAGACTGCTGACCCAAGACACCGGACCAGGACTGTATACCAATTACTTTGATAATTTCTCCAACCTTTGATTATGAACTACTCCAATTGTTAAGTTTATGATAAATTACCTATGTCTAGTACTTCTGTGTTACCTTGGTGGGTTTCCCTAATACAAGGCTCTAACTAGGTAGCCCTCAGAAACATTATTCTAAAAAGAAATTATAATTCTGTTTAGGCCACTGTTGATCTTACAATGTGGGAGATTTCAACTGGCCAATTAATACCTGCTCTGACCCTGACCATAAATATGAACTTTCTCATAGGATCAAACTCAGAAACACAAGCAAAATTTTAACCCAAAAATACAACTTCTCGACTATTAAATTCTTACTCGTGACTTTATTAACGTTACTAGCTGTATTACTTATATCCTGTCTATTTTATAAAATTGTTGTCTGTTACATTTCCCAATGTGTAACTAGGCCCACAAGATTGATGATGGCTAAACATCTTGAAGAAACAGATAAAATTTATAACCCTGAATAAAATAAATATAATAGTGTGATTCTAGGTATGGGAATGAGCAAAGAAGGTTAAACACTTCCTGGATCATAATAGAGTAGTAAGACAGGTGATCCAGAGAACTTTTAGTATCAACAGGGCCTGATAAAAAAAACTAACACCTTGAATGGCAACTCAGAAGATTCTTCACCTGAACTAGGAATGAGCCATCCTAGCAACGTGGGACAAAATTGGTCATGAAATGTCTCTCAAAATATTGGTCGAATTTAGGACCAAGGGGGAACACTGTGAATGAAAATACTACAATGTGCATGAAAATACTGCAACCATGACAGTAAACAAAGAATGCTGAATCCGAGGCATCAGCGGCTGCTGCCAACCCCCAGCGAGTACATGCCTACAGCCCGGCCTCTCAGCCACTCACAGTGGTGCCCTCTGAGCAGACTCAGAGTAAGAAAGGACAGGATACTGGCCCTAGATAGCCAGGGGCTTGCCAAAGGAATGAATTCAATGACCCAAATGTTTGCTTCCCACCATACATAGAAAACCACTAAATACTTGAACTTGAGATATCTGGTTTTCTTTAGATAACAAGCAATATTTTATTGTTCCAATTACCTGATCTTTGTTGTAAAGATTCTATTTATCCTAGCTCCTCCCCTACCTCTTGGGAGCAGTCCCTCAGAGTGATCTGAGAGGCTGTCATCCCGGCTCGAGTCCTCCAGCCAAATAAACCAAATCCCTTAACATTTAGGCTGAACGTTTATTTCAATGAAGTCCCAGAATAGACACAACTCATCAATTCTGTAATGGAACACACTGAATCAGGAACCAAAAGCGTGTTTTAGTCCAGAAAATCTCCAGGTTCCTATTTCTTCCTGTCATTATACAATCCCTCCAGAACTCATTACTTTGCTGTCTGCTCCTCTGGCAACCAAACTCAGAGAAGAGTCAACTCAGCAGAGCACCATGCTGGGGAGAACCCCCCGCAGAAGCACTGCAGGCTTCCTTCCCTCCTGCACGCTCTGCTGACCCTTGGTGTCCTCCGTGGAGACCAGGCCAACACAGCTCTTCCCAACAGCTGCAAAGTCGCTCACGTTAAATAAATCATTTTATTTTATATGATATTTTACGTATATACCCATCTCTGAAAACAGCTTTGCCAGAAGCCCAAATCTTCAACATTAATCTGCAAAGGCAAATCAGGTCCCAAGGGAAAACAAGTCTTAAGACGACGCTAAGGCCTCCAAAGTCCTCTCCACGACCATGAACCAAACTGCCTGCAGGTCTGCAGCTGCAGGAGGCTACATGTCTGTTTTTAAAGCAACCCCTTTCTGCCCTCGGGTGCTACAATGCCCTTTTATGCCCTCCCATCACAGGGCAAGAGCAGCCGCTGCAGAACCTTGCAGGGCAGCACTGACAGGACTGGACAAAGGGGATCAGAGCTAAACAAAGCATTCTGATGACACGAGCTTGTCACTGTGTCTCTTTACAGATGTAGATATATATAGAGAGAAGTGGGGTGATATTGCTCAAAGTCACACAGCTAATAAGTGGCAAAGTATATAACTCTGCTCCTCCCTCCTGTGTGACGCCCAACTGGGACAACCACAGGGTTCTCTCGTGGCTGCCTGAACAGTCTTTTCCTATCACTCATGACACACAATAGTGTCTGAACTTAGCCTGCATTTGCAGCATCTTTTCCCTCCAGTTTCTCAGGAACAAGGCTGTTCGGGCCTGTATGAATTCCGGCTTCCTGAAATCTCCGTGCTCAGGCTGGTCTTGCCTGTGCATCCGGCCCGCTGCTCAGAGGCTCTTCCTCCCCTGCAGGAGGACGTTTCTAATCTTCACAGGGACACAACCTCAGGGGAGCTCTCCTCTCGCCCTCAGCATGGCAGGTGTCCCAGGCCTCATCCCGAGCAGCCCCGTTAGGACGGTGTCTGCCCAGCTCTGCTAGTCAGATCAGCAGCCTCACTGTCAGGGATTATACCCAGGTCACACTGCAAACCTACTGCCCGCCTCACAGCCCCAAGCCAGCAGGTCACCTGGAAGTCACAGCAAGTGCCCCACCCAATCCAGCAGTCTCTTCTTTTGCCAGCACCACTGATGAATGGTTTCCAACCTTCGGTCAGTTTCGCACAAAACAGCACCTTCAACTGTGAAACGGGCGGTTTTTCTTCTGCACCTCATCCTTACTGGAAACGTAAAGGGAAACCAAAAGGCCTTTTCTCAACCCTTTTCTGATGAAACCCTCCCACCCACAATACTCATATGCTCAAGAGCTTTGGATCCACATGATTTTCTTTCTCTTAGGCTAAGTGGCTCAAAAAACTAAGGGATTCTTTCTCCTTTGAGGGTATTAGCACTCAGTTTCTCGGCTTTAATCTGTTTTTGTCTCTCTCTTCAGTGACCCTAGCAGTTGCCACCTCTTACTCCCTTCAGCAGCCTCCCTCCCAACATCTATTCTAGGGAATCAGCTGTGATGAGGGGCCCGGGGGCAGTCACAGAAGATGCAACTAAGGCACAGAGAGGCTACATAATTTGCCCAAGAAATCACCTTGAACCACCAACAGAGTGTGTCACGTCCCTCTGTTTAACTCTAATGCTAAGCAAGTTAACTTTTTGTAGATTATGGTTATAAACAGATGAGGTATGAAAATACATACAAGGACACACATCAACTCTAAGATATTCATTAACTCCACTATTTTGTTTCTATTTATTTTATTTCTATTAAAAAATTAAGAACCCCTGCAGTCAATATAGCAAAATGTTACTGGGTTTTAAATCCAGAATATACAGGGGTTGTGTCATTACTCATTCTTGTATGTATTTTCACAAGACAAAATGATTTGAAAGTCTCTCTCCCCGCCCCCTACTCACTACTGGCTCTCACCAGAGCTCCCAGACCACACATCTAACAGCCTTTCACTTTACCCACAGCTGAACTCATCAGTTTTCCCCCAGAACTCCCTCTGCTGCTTTCCCTCCTCATAACACAGCAGGACCATTATTTAACTCATTAATCCACCCAGAAACCTGGGCCTTACTCCATCCTACCTTCACAGAAATCATTGATCCTTTCCTCTTTACCATCTAAACATGCCTTCAATCTGTTCGCTTTTACCCACTGACCGTCCCACCGCTCAAGTGGAAGCCAACAACACTGCCCACCTGGACTCATGAGTCTCCCAAGTGGCCCCACAGCCACTCTCCCCTACTTGAGACAAATGTGATTGTGTCTCTCCCACGCTTTTGGACTCATTTCAGACCCACTGTTCTTAGAAGAAACTTCAATTTCTTCACCTGGTGAAGGTCTTTGCCATGAAACTGTCAGCTCAGGAAGGGCAGGACACACCCTCGTCCCTCGGCTCCACCATCTGGCAGAGCATCAGCTTGGGAGGATTGAGTTCTTAGCAAACTACTTCACTTATCCATACAAATCCATGGTAGATTAGAAAGATTTTAGGTGTTGAGCTTGACTATTAATTTGGGGATTTTGCACTGGCAACCTGCAAGTATATATTCTAATTATTGTGTCTTCTTAAAACCACACCCAGATTAAAGGAGTATTTGTGGAATGTCTTCGGAGTAAAAGGGACTGTACTTTTACAGATTTTATGTTTTAAAATATGAACAACCCAGACAGGGTCAAAAATAGTACCGCCTCACAAGTGACAGAAGACAGGTGAGACGCATATAGCAACAGGTCACAAAGATGGTAAGAGCAAAGTTGTTTCTCCAACCCCCGAAAAAATTCCTCCAAGAACTGAAAACTCAGAAATTTGAAAGTAAAATACTATCATATAAAGAAAGAAAATAAATAATCCTCTTCATCAGGGTTTCTAGATCTGACTGCAGAGTTATTAGCAGGCCATACTGAATCCTAGCACAGAAAAATCAGATGGACTAGTGGTGAGTAAGTTCCAGGAAAATGGCAGTAACTCCTCCACTTGAAAGAGGACACACACTCACTTGTTCAAGGTGATTGTAAACCACATTCTGCAGAAATTCAGAAGATTCAGGCACCGCTTCTAGATGGTGATGACACGGAAGGACGGCTTGGATGCATGCTTCTAACTGAGTCACCGGCATTCTTACACTGCAGGGGGAAATGGAGGCCCTCAGCCAAGAGCACAGTTGTTCCTGTCATGTATCCCAGGCCGTGCCTCGGGGAGTCAGTGTACTGTAGCAGTCTGGCCCCAGGTGAGGACCCGCAGCGTGGCCCAAGCAAGCAGGAGGGGCACTGTGCTTGAGAAATCCCATCCCCCATGGGGGCAAGAGGGGCTGGTGGGGTTGTGTGAACCTATAAATGTTCATAGAAATACACCTGTATACATTGAAGTGATAAAATTAAAAGTAGCAGGCTATTTAACAAAATTTCAATTGTCAGTGTTAATTTTACCATTCCATTCCGCTTGTCCCCTGCACTCTGAGACAGGCTTAGGCTCTCTCACACATGCAGCTCTGATGCAATAGTTGTGAAGTTACTTTACTTTGCTGCAAGTGTCTTCGCTCCCAGTGTCACTGTGACTGTCGTCTCTTAACACAGTCAGATATCTTCCTGGATCTCTCCCTGAGTTCCTTGCTCCTGCTTCTCAGATCCTGAGATAAAGAACAGGTGAAGGCACATGACTGGAAAAGTCAATGTGGACTTGACCAAAGTCCTCAGTGACCCCCTAGGTGAGTGCTGCCCACCCCTTACCTTCGATTCTCAAGGTTCTGCCCAGGGTGACATCCAGCCAGGAGATAGTCCTGGGCCCTATTAAAAGCTGTGTGGCTTGGGTGCAGGGAAAGCTGCAAGAGCTGGTTCCGTAGCCGGTCCCATCCACACCTCTGCTCCTCTCTCTCCCGAGGCAGCACTGCCAAGCCCCCAGGCTCCCTGAGCTTCTGTCTTTCTCTTCTACTCTACTTCAAGCCCTTTTCCTCTTCCTTTATTCCCTGATTATCCCTAGCTGGAGTGATTTTTCTATCATAGAATCTGAAAAAATTTCCTGCAGCTGAAAAAGAGGTGCCAGAGGTCAACGCGCATATGGTGGTTCCTGAATAGAGCCCCTGGTTAGGGGGACCCTCACCAACACTCATGGGGCATCAGGCATGTTGCAGGGTTGACCACCACCAACAAGAGTTTGCTGTGACACCAAGGCACGCACAGCATCCCTGCTCACTAAATTGTAGTTGTAGTCCTTTATTAAGAAGCAAAAATAAAAAAATTGCTCATGTTCCTTACTAAAATTATTTATGAGGGAGAAAAAGAAATTGTAATAGAAAGAACAAATTTCACTCCATGTTAGATGTGTTCATTTGGCTTTAATCCTGTACCTTGTTTTCTAGGCTCAGACTTGCTATCTCTGCACCTTTTGTAAAAGAAAGTTGCCTTTAGCCTGAAATATCCAGGAGGGTCTATTCTCCGGGCTCTGATCTTTAAGGATATTTGCTCTTCTACACTTATGTATAGATGGCAAGTTGTAAAATAGTGAATAACCTTTCTTTTTTTTGGAGGTTTTACAGGGGCACCATAATTTGACCCACATGGACAGCTGCAGGAACAAAGGATTTCAAGGACAAACAATTCATACAGCAAGAAGTTTGCAACAACCAGCCACATCCCCGCCACTTTTTAGTATAAAAGGAGACTGAATTCTGCCCTGGGGAAGAGAGTTCTACTGGATAACAGTATGCCATTTTCTGGGTCTGCCAGCTTTACAAATAAAGTCTCTTTTCCTTACTCCAACATCTCATCTCCCGATTAATTGGCCTGTCATGCAGCAAGCAGAACGAGTTTGGACTTGGTAACAAATTGACTGCCTTAGAGGTAGTATGTCTCCACTGTTTCCTCATTTCCAGTATTTCACAACCTATCAATTTTATATGCTTTTTAACAACATGAACAAAAAACCTATTACAAGGAATTGATTCCACAGAAATAAAATTATTTCTACTCCTTCAAAACTTTTTTCTTTTCTATTTTATTTTGTTTTGCTTATTGAAAAGAAAATAAATTCAAATCTTTTTATTTCACGTATTTTTATAACTAGATATTGTAAATAGTACAAAGATATTTAAATTGCAATAAAAATTGTTAATATATTTGTATAAAGATATATACACAATCAATGCAGATTAGGAAAGGAGTAGATATTTACTAAAAATCCACTGCACATCCAGTCTTTTACAAGCATATCCTGGAATATAAGCTCTATTATCCAGGGTCCCCCACCCCCAATCTCACTGCGGAGTCCCTTAGTAATCAACTACCAAGGCACCAGCATAGAACCATGAGATCACTATTTTAGGTATAAATGAGAGTATTAGCTCATTCAATTCTAAAACAGAAACCTTAAAATAAATACTGAACTTACTTACAGATAAACAAATTTGGACACAAAAAAGTACAGTTTCTCCCCAAATTCACAAAGATAATAACTGGTAAAGGCAAGATTTGAACTCATCTGCCTTGAATATAAAGCTAAGTTGGAAATCCCCTTCAACTGTGGAGGACCAGCAGCACAGCCTGTCACCCTATCTTTGTTCAGATCTGGCTTTAGACAGCCTGAGACAGCACCCCTTCCTATGGAACTCGAGGGCAAACAATAACAATAAGGATTTTATATTCAGTAGTTTCTTAGGTCTCAATTATATAAAGTGTCAGCAGGTCAGCAGAAAACTCTGGGAAATATGAGTAGGTCCAGAGCTTTTTGCAGATAAGAAACTCAATCTATCAGGACAGAGTGACCTTCCCATGAGAGGCCTCATGGACATAAACTAAAGGCAACTGAGCAATGAAAACTAGCAAGAACATGAAACTCAAGCAAGAAGGATCCCTACCATCCCCTGCCCAGTTGCCTCTTCACCTTTGTGGACAAGACGGCAGAAGGTCCATGTTCTTGTCCAAGTTACAACATCATGGATTCTCACCCATATAATATTACGACTCTATGCTGTCTTAAGTCCTTTCCAACTAAAATATGATGACACCAATATCTCAGCGGAATGTCTATGTCTCCACTTTCTCTCTTCTATTAGGAGACTATATCTATGGCCACAAAGCCGAAATTCAATTAAAAACACCATGCACGAAGCCTGGTGAAAGTCTGTGTAAGAGACATTGTTCTCAAGCTCAGTGAGTGAAAACTCAGAAAAAGTGGTCCTTCTCCCTCTGCAAGTGGAAGGTAGCCTGATTGTGTGTGTGTATGTGTGCACACGTGTGTGTGTAAATCAAATACAATGTATTCTGGGATGTGCACAGATTTTTTTTATGTTACTATCATTTCATGAGGATGAGCCAACCTTTAAAGTAATTTGAATCTACTATTCTGAGAGAGTCTCAGGATCTTTTGGTGGAGGATGGGAAAGGGGAAAGGAAAGGAGGAAAGAAGTAAATGAAGCAAAGCTGTAAGTATACTGCTAGGGAAAGGCAAGACATTAATTTTGTTCCTACTTGCATCACACACAAATTAGGGACTGGCTTTCCCACATGTCTTGTCAAGCACTGAGTTTCAGAAGAACAGGTGACAGCCCATTTCTCACTGAGCTTGTGACTGTACGTGGCATCTTATAGACACAAATTATTTAACCTGATCAAACAATCTAGCAGCAGGCTGTAATTCTCCTATTTTGAGAGATAAGAAAACAGGAAGTGAAAGAGGGTATATAGCTTGACAAAAGTCAGAGGACAAGTAAACTAAAGAGGATGAATTCAAACTCAGATCTGAATGCAGAGTCTGATCTTCCCACTCCGAGGCCTGGAAATTCCTTAACACACAGGGTCCCCAGCTCCTCTGCTTTGTTCCTGGCACCAAGCATTTCCCATGGCGATATTCTCCAGTTCTCAGACACAGCGCTCTGTGCAGCCAATAACCTCCATTCGACCTTGATCATCTACCTGTCACGCCCACCAGGCTTCACCAGGCAAGAAAGCTGGCTTTCAACTGCATACAAAGCCACCCCTGTTTTATCCTGGACTCTTCAGCGGCTTTTCCAGCATAAACACAGCCATGAAAGTGCTCACAGTTTGTACATGAGCCACACTACCTCTCTCCATCTCTGTCCCCACCTATACTACTTTGCTATGACCATTTTGAGAATCTTGGAAACAAATTTTTAAAAACAGAAAAGAAAGGATTCTGTAACAAGTACTTAATACTTACAATTTAAATGAGAAGTTACAAAGTGAGTATTTACAAACCGAATCTGCCTTCCTAGGTGTCAGTTTTAACAGTTAAAATATACAATAGCAAAAAATTCTGACTTAATTAACAAAAACATCAACAATAATCTGGAATAAACTCAAAAACAATGCCCATGTTGTACATGGAGGAAGTACACGACTGTACTGTGGGGTAAAGTAAGAGGTGTGAAAGTAGAGACATCAACATTTTGTATGGAGGAAAGCAGTTTTGTAAAAATGTACGTTCTCCTAAAGATAATTCAAAAGTACTAAAAAATCCCACGACAGCACTTCTTTTTTTTTTTTAACTTGAAAAATTATATTAGAATTCTTCAGGAATAATAAAGTCATAATACTAACCAAGAAAATTTGGGATCGAAAAGAGAATCAAAAAATCGCACTGTCAGATATTAAATAAATGTTTACAATATGTAAGATATAGTGCTAGTGTAAGAAAGTAAGATTGATAAAAATAAACCATGAGCTCAAAAAGAGACTCTAGTGTACATAAGTATTCTTTACAGGTGGGATTTCAAGTTAAAAAGCAAAGTAGGAATTCAATAATTGTCTTGGGACAATCAGAGAATCCCCTGGAAAAAACAAATTCTATTCCAGTCATAATGACCGCAAGAAAAATTACAGAATGTGATGTGAATATTAGAAAGTACTAATAACAGCGAATATAATTCTTTGCTCATATTAATTCAACTTCTCTTCACTATAACAAGTACCATCATCATCTCCATCTTAGAGATTAAAAAAACCTACAGAAGAAATTTATACCATTATAAGAAAGTATTTCTAAGAATAATATCAGGAATAAAACCCAAAAAGAAGACATTTACAATCTTAAGATTATTTTGGGCCACAACAAAAATGAACCTACTGAACAAAATGAAAGGCAAAAAATGACAAGGAAAAGCTCTCTGATACATGTTGATGAAGACAAGGGGTTAATGTTCATAATATACATAGAGCTGTCACAAAGCAACAAGAAGCTGCCTCACTTAAATGTGTGCAAAGGACAAAAGAGATCATTCACTTTTTAAAAGTCAGATGGCTAATGAGTGAAAAATGCTCAATACCTCACTGGTCATCAAGTGCAAATTAAAACAATGAAAAAGTACTTTTGCTTATCATATTGGCACATATTTTTAAAAGATATTCTAGCTAGTGTCCATCTTTGAGAGAACAAACTGTGAGCGATCTTTTGGAGGATGACATGTCAATGGATATGTAAACTCTGAAAAACGTGTGTACACACAGGCTGAACTCCACATTTTGGAATCGTTTCATTTAGAAAAATTCAGTTCAAAAAGATGTACTTATCAGAGCATTTACACAGCACTGTTTACAATGGTGAGAAGAAAAGCTGAAGTGAAATCATATCCAGCGATAGAGAATTGGTTACATAAGTTATTCTACATCTTTTCATGTCCCACAGGAGAAGGAATTTCTAGATTCACTTGAAAGGAGCCTGTGATTTATGTAGTTGTCACATCCAAGGACTAAATTTCCAGAAAACTTAACGAAAATAATACTCATACAAGATCACAGGAATGTTTGTATAAGAAGTATGCCAGTCAAACACCCTTTCTGACAGTGGAAAATGGAGAAAACTTAAGTGTCCACCATCAAGACAATGATGCGGTAAATCACGGTGAGCTGTGGGCACTAAAGTTCCGGTGTTTCGGCGTGGTCCAAGGCCTTGTCCACAGTACGCTCCCACGAAAGGTGTCCTTACACAAGAGACCAAACCTGCATATCAGGAAAACCCTCTACTCTATCTGAAAGGACCGGGTGAGTCTGGAGGGAGAGGACGTCTGTGATATATACCTGAGTGAATAAACCGAGCTGCAGAAAACATATAGTATGGCCTTATTTTTCAATAAAGCATATATACACACACATAGACATAGATTTCTCATATACGTGTATGTATGTGTTTATTTATATGACACAGGCATAAAGGTCATGAAATATATACTCCACATTGTCAGCAGTTTTTACTCTCAGGAAAAAAGGGGAAGGGAAGTAGGGGACTTTCGGTACCACCACAGATCTCTTTTCAGAATTTCAGTTAAGTATACTTGGAATTTAAAAGTTTATTTAAGTCCAAAGTAAAATGGACGAGGACTCCACAAGACAGAATGCTATACTAGTCATTAAAAATCATGCCAGGGGAGATAGAATATTGTAGAAAAATGTGTAATAAGCCGAATGGAAAATGGAGGTCTCCACACAGTATACAGGCACACATTGCTCACGGGTTTTTATGACAGAGGTAATACACACTGATGAAAAGAACAGAAAATAGATGTTAATGTGTTAATTATTATCTCTGAGTACTGGCACCAGGATAGATCCTTTTGACCCTTTTTTCAGACATTTATATTAAATACACACTATTTTTCATCTGAAAAATGCATTTTTAGATGTCTAGTACCACACATTGGAAAATTACACGAGTACTTACAGAAACAAATAACTAGGAGACACCGCAGCAGCGTCACAAAGTGTAGAAAGGGCGATCCTGAATAACACCGCACAGTTACATAAGGACCCACAAAGTGAGAGCACCTGCTGTAACAGGGTGCGGCCCCCTTCCATTTGTCAGATGTGTCTTCAGGGCTGAGGCAGTTCTGAGCACGGCCAGTGTCAGTGCTGGTGTCTGGATGGATGCCACTGGAGGTGAGGGTGCCTGCAAGCCGAGAGGAAGAACAGAAATCATCCTCTGCTTTTTCTGTCTTGTTTCTTTGTTACTTTTAAAGAGAGGCGGAAATAAGATAAACTGGATCTTTCCTACTGAAATTTCAGTAATGAAACCATTTTTAAAGTGATCACAACTTATATTCTGCCTATGACTGTCTTTTCAACAAAGCATCATATTTATAAAATGTTAATTAACTCAGTTAATTAACTCCCTGTTGAAACATTCTAGTAAAGAGCATGAACTGCAGTATGTAAAAGAACCACACCTGCAGTGACTAGCTCAGCTGTCTTGACGGCAGTGCAGTCAGCCCCCACCATCCCGTGGCCCTGAGCTCCTGATGCTGGGAAGAGAGCGCGCTGCTGCCTCAGATGGAAAGAAAAGGTGAAAGCATTTTCTGAAATCTACAGCACTGACAAAACATAACTGATAAATCCCAGGCTCCTTTGAGGCTGTCATTTTCCGTTTCTGGCCAACACCCGTCAATGAGCAGAACCACCCCATTCCCGAGTCATGGGACTCACGTGGGCAGCAGTTTTGGAGAAATTTCCAGGTATAGAATGTAAACCAACTATACATAAAACTCTGAAAAAGAAAAGATGCAATAATCTGATTTTGGAAGACACTAAAATATTCTCCTAAGCCTTAGTACTTGGAAAGGCTGGGCTTCTACTAAGCCACTTATTTATTTCACAGCCAATGAGCATCTCCCACAAACCCTGTTTCCCTGTGTCTGCTGGGAGCTTCAGGCACATTGATGTTGTCTATCTTATAAGTCACAAGGCAGAGGCGTGTGTCTCACGCTTGCAACTCTCACACAGGCTCAACTCCTAGCCTCACTGTATGAACTTGGCCCCATTTTCTCACCTGTTTATTTGGTATCTGTTCTTCTGTAAGCTGCCTGAAATGCTTATTGAAACAAGTCAGAAGAATGAGTGGGTAGAGAAATGGACAGATGGACAGGTGAGAGATGGGCAGACAAACAGAGAGTCTCCAAGAGAAGGGGAGCAATCAAAATTACCTATGCAAAACCCTCTTCTAGTCAGGGAAGGAAACCACCACGGAGAAGTGTGAAGAGGCAGGTTGCTTAGGACTGTTTCCTGGATTCCATGAAAAGTCACACCAAGAGATGAGAGGGTAGAACTATAAATAATAAAAGAAAAAATTCATGCATGTTTGAAAAATATATCTACATTATGTACTTTCTAAAGAATAGAGTCAAATCAGCAAGGCCCAATAACACAATCCTTGGGTATTTACAGAAGTGAGAATCCCATCTCCAACCTGCAAGGCATCCCTTTGGAGCACTGAGAGTCTACACGGTGCGGTCATAAAGCCATCACCGCAAAAGCGATGCTATCCTGCACTTACGAGGAAAGAGCAGCTGTGCTCGGTCTGCCTACACGTGTCTTTTACACCCCTCAGCACCTCTACGGGGGAGGGACGCCTAGCGAGCCCCATCTCTGCAGGACAGAAAACAAGTCCAAGAGAGGCTAAGCCGACCTATCAATTCTCCATCTCACAGGACTTGTCACTCCAGACCAGGACTCGAACTCGGACCCACGTTTGTAACCACAGTACTACCGTATTTTATGTGCTTTTTGTGTGTATAATACATTTGTTTCTGGCATGAAAGGGTATTTAATAAATGATCGGTTGTCTTGTCTATCTCATTAGCTCACAATCTTTATATTTTTGAATTGTACTCTTCCCATGGAGAAAGGAACGGAAAGAGCGGGGATCAGAATGAGGTGGGGCTCCATTCTTTATCTGTTGCCTCATCTCATCGAAGTCCCCAAACAAGGAGATAGAGCAAATGTTCTCGTCATCATTTAAAGAGAGGGCTCCAGTGATGGTGACTTACTCAACTCCAAAACCAAGTCTGGGGGAAGGGCACATGCAGCAACGAGAGCAGTATCACCTGTAGGAAGGCGAAAAGAGCTCAGGGGGTGGCTCAATGGGTCAGCCTGATTTCATTTCAATCGATAATACAATAACACACTCTAAAAAATCTAGCATGCAATGGATTTGCTCTTTCTTGACATCTAGCAAGTTTCCACATCTCACATGTAACATTATCACGAACTAGTGAAAGGAAGAGTACACAGACAAGGAAAATCAATGCCACAGGCAGGCTGAAACACAGGCTGGAGGAAAGGAAGGGAAAGGGCATAGTTAAGAAGAGGCGAAATTCTGGGAAAAAGACATCATCACAAGGAATCTCAAGCATCATCCAGCAATCATATAATCATTCTTTCAAGGGAGAGTTACTTAGGTCCTATTTTGTGCAACATTGTACAGTGGGCGAAGCAAGAGCACAGCGTCCATGGTGGCAGCAAGTTGCGGAGCTCCAATACACTTCTGATCCCGGTACCTTGCACATTTGTCCTCAGTATAAAGGCAAAATATATAGTAAAATAATCCAATGTAAACTCTATGCAATGCTGAAAAAAATTAAAGAATACCTAAATACCTGGACAGACACACCACGCACATTCCTGAATCAAATTACAGCATTCTTGGGATGGCAGTGCTCCCCAGAGCGATCCATATATTCAACGTGGACTCGATCACAATCCCAGTGGGTCCCTCTGCAGAAACTATCTGCTGCTACAATTCATATGAGAATTCGAGGATCTCAGTAACCAATCCGTACTTGAAATAGAAGAAGAGTTTGAGAGGACTTGTAATTCTCAATTTCAAACCTTACAACTGTATCTCCAGGTGAGATTAGAGGCCATTTTTAAGTTATAATTGTGTTTATCCTTATTTTCTAAATTCTGTACAACGAATATACCTGTTAGAATAAGAAATTTAAAAAGTAAAGTATCTTTTAAAACATGCAAACCGATTCATTCATTGGGAAGAAAATATTTTGACTATAAAGAAGTAAACAAATATCTAGTGAAAAAGGACTATTTAAAAACAGGAGTGAATTTACATTTTTTGTAAATTGGAAACTGAAAAGCACAAACACATCAAGTTTCTAGGGAGAGTGTTGCAACATATTAATTGTTATTTCCAAAATTCTAATTGAACAATGAAAACTCAAGAAAGAGAAAATCTTGATTGACAGCCAACTGCAAACACATGGAGAGCAAAGGCCTAGAAATCACAGTTCCTTTAACTCTGCTACTAACTCAATAGGAGAGGAAATTCCTCACAGAGGGGACAGTGGAATCCCATGCATAAGACAGGATACACAGTACAAACTGCACTAGAATTGGGGGTGATTTCCATAGAAGAATTCTAAAGTTACAACATTGCTGAAAAACTATAAAAACACTGACAGACAGATTAAAACACACAGTCATATATATTATATAGAAACATATGAAATCTGCTCCCATGTTGCATAGAAATACAAACATATTTGTTCATTTATGGGCACTGATTACTTTATCCCAGGTAGAATATTTCAACTAAAATAGATAATCAATAATACACTCCTCTTGTCAAAACTAGTTGATAAGTTACTCTGCTATGTATGCATAATGTGTCTAAGATAGATTTAAAATTAGTGAAAAAGATTTTTGTATGGTTTCTTGAACCCTTCTCAAAACACCAAGCTTAATTTTAAAATAAATCTGAGCAGTATTTCTATATGATCTTTTCCCTTGTGAAATGAACAACACAGTCTGTTGTCAAAATTCTTTCCTTACAATGATTCACGAGCACCGTATACTCACAAATCTGCTGGACAGCAAGGCACTATCCAGACACTGTGACAAATCAAATGAAACACAAGGAAGACAGTGACCCTATTCTGCAGGGCTTATAATCTGTTCCAACACCGGGTTTTTATTTGATTTGTTTGATTGGTTAGAAAAATAAAATCACTCAAGTACATTCTTCTTTGAGCATTATGTAAATCATGACTCTCTTTTTAGTGTCATGAGCAGGAAAGATTTGAGTATGAATTGATTAGATCAACTAGGCACAATCATCACTGGAGCCTGTGTAATAAATAAGTACATGAGATCTAAAATAAACCTACACAGATCTCTGCAAGGAAAATGAAGAGGTGAGTTCCCCAATGAGAAAACAATCAAGAAATCAAAAAAGGAAAACTTTTTCATTAATGATTCCAGGCAGTAGTGGAGCATGGTGGTGAAGATCACAAATGCTGGGGACAAACATGAGGGTCTGAAATCCCACAGCACTGGGTAGCTGTGACACTGATATTTCAGTGAAATTTTCTGCACCTCAGTCTCCTATCCATAGACTGGGGACAACCACAGCACCCATCTCCTAGAACGGTCTTAAGAATTAAGTTATTTTTTATATAAAAGTTTAAATAAAATACCTCAGATTTTAAATATTACCCCAAAAGCTCAAGGAACAAAGAAAACAGTGATAAATTGGAGTTCATCAAATGTTAAAAATTTGCTTCAAAGGACACCATCCAGAAGGTGAAAAAACAACAGAGAGGAGAAAATTTTTTCAAATTATTTATCTGATTAAGTATTTGTATCTTCAAATAAAAGAAAAAACTCCTACAACTCAACAAGAAAAAGAGAACTCAATTAAAATGTGTATAAAGTATCTGAAAATGTATTTTTCAAAGAAAATATACAAATGGCCAATAAGCACAATCAAACGATGTTCAATATCATTAGCTGTAAAAGAAATCAAGTCAAAACCACTAGGAGAAACCGCTTCACACTTACTACAATAGGTTATAATAAAAAAAAGGTGTAACAAGCACTAATGAAGACACAGAGGAAGCGGAGCGCGCAGCCCTTGCTGGTGAGGATGTAACACAGCGTGGCCACTTTAGAAAACAGCCTGGCAGGTCCTCAGAGAGTTGAACATTTGGTTTATGAATGACCCAGGATTTCTGCTCTCTGGTCACACAAGTAAGAGAACTGAAAACAAATGTCCACATAAAAATTCCTACAGGAGTATTCACGGCGCCATTACTCTTCACAAACAAAAAGCAGAAACAACACAAACGACTATCACCTGATGAATGGGTAAACAGTAGGGCCCAGATATACAGTAGAATATAATTCAGCAATAGCAAAGCATAGAGTACTGACCCAGGCCACAACCTGGAAAAACATTGAAAAAGTTACTCAGTGTGAAAGAAGTCAGTCACAATAGACAGTTCCATTTACATGAAATAACTTGTTTTACATGAAATGTCCAGCACAGGCAAATCCATAGAGAGAGAACAGTGGCTGCCTGGGGCTGGGGGAGGATGAGGAAGATGGGAATGACTGCTTATGCATACAGGGCTTCCTGTTGGGGGATGAAAATATTCTAAGATTGACTGCGATGCACAATTCTGGGCTTTGAGTAAAAACCGCTGCACATTTTAATGGGTGAATTGTATTAAAACTGTTAAGGACAAAAGCACCTAGGGCCAGAACCTTCAAATAGTAAATGCAAATTGCTAACTTTTATTACAGGAAGAAGAAACTGCCCTCAGCATGAAAGCAGGAGATCGGCAAATATGGGTTAACAGAATTGGACAAGAGCATTTCACTTGAAAGAGTTGCTGAGTGTACACGAAATATTCAGAAATAGGAAAATCAGCTTGACATCACGAAGAAGCATTCTGCTTCAAATGCAGATCAAGGATTCGGCAAGCCCAGCTGCTAGAAATAACCAGAGAAGAAACCTGGTTCTTACAACAAGCACCAGAGCCAACAAGGAAATGGTGGTGAGGAAAGCAGGCAGCCAAAAATCTGGAACAGTTTGCTACAAATAATTTCTCCACTGAAAATTCAAAAATAAAATGAAAGTGATGCAATGCTGAGCTGGACTCACGTTAAAGGGCTTCCTCTGCTGCTCGACAGTTCTGTAACCCCGAATGAGAGACTCAGGAGAATCAGCATGGCTCCTGGCAGTCCCCAAGTGACTGCCCACCAGCACGTTTACCACCATCACATCTGCCAGGGTTGTATTGCAGAGAAGAGACCAACTTCTAAAAGGCACAGGAAATGTTTACCAGGGAAGAAAAGGCTGCTGTCAGTCCTGGGACAGAGGCAGTGTGAGCAGAGGCCAGAAGGCTGCAGGTGAACTGGAGCAGACCTGGGGCAGGAAGGGACCACGGAAGAGCAGATCTCAATTTTCTACTCTCTCTCCCTCGGGTAGGAGAGATAAAGCCTGCATCCTTCTCACCTGGAACTGTGGGTTCTGGCTGGCAGAAGTCTTACGTACAGGGAATGAATACTCAAGACTCTGTGGAAAAAGTCACGAAAGAGAGAGGGCGTAGGGACCCAACTCCACGAGCCTCTCAAATGATCCCATATTTATTGTGTATAATCAAAGGAAAACGTCATTAACAGTTGTGTGATAGTAAGCAGGAACTTGGGGAAAGAAGGATGAGACAGAGATTGTAGAATCCACCATGAGTACAAAGGCTTAGTGTATCTTTAGGTAAGTCATGGGGTGAGGGGAATAAGATACATTCTTTAGACATGTGAATTACAAAGCAGACCACCAGACCAGCTAGGTCCTTGCTTGGGGGATAATAGAGTATCTAACTGCACACAAGCCCAGCCTTTATAGCTGTGGGCCTGGGTCATTGCTTTGCGATGAGCAGAGTGCTATCTAAAACATCATCTACGCAAGCAAAGCATTATCTCTGCTTTTTGAGGCAAGGAGACAGGAGTGAGGATGCACAGGCCCTTGCTTGCAAAGCAGTTACTAAGCATACGTTTTCTTCTTAAATTTGACAGGCGGCTGGGGTCTGTTACAATTTGTTAACCCAATCATGGGCTCCCACATGGAACCATTATGGAGGACACCCTAAGGTGACAAATCCTGGCTCTAGGTCTTTTCCTGCCAGCTTCAGCCACTCTAGCAGAGTCTAGGCACATTCCTGAATAATGATCATACAGAACCACCCACACTGTTAACTCCTGGTGCTTGAAACTTAATTTTAGCCCTACACAACTTAACGTAGAAAAGTTTCAGAAATAAAAGATATTATATTTACTTTATATCTCATCATAGGACTGATTTTTCTGATTGCTCTAAGCTGCTTCTTCTTGGTAAAGCACCTAATTCTGCAGGTGAATTCAGTACTTTCTTTGGGCATAACTAGCCAGTTTGGGCTCGCTAACTTCTATTGGTCAAATACCGATACACTTAATTGATTTCATTGTTCATCAATTTCAGCTGGGAGCAGAGGGAGTGTCACTCTGTTCCTCGGCCCAACCTCAACTCTTTATCATCAGCAACTCAGGACTCCGGAAACCAAAAAAAGCTTTTGTTTCCCTTCTACAGTTTCAACAAACCCAACAGGATACATAAGCCTGGAGAAAGAATTCAACACAAATGTTAAAACAAAAATCAATAAACCTGAAGCAACTCCATCTCCGAATCATGATACACAATGACATGAGATTAAGTGTGTCAGGCCCAAAGCATGGGTGAGCCTGACCACCTGATTTCTATTCTTCAAAGGAAGGAAAGTTTTCCTATTTTTTATTATCACTCTGTCATTGTTTCTGATTAAGCCAAAAACTAGTGTATGAAATAATTAAGCATTGAAATAACAGATTTTTGTTGTATCAATTACAGAAGGCATTCAGAGGTGTTAGGAAAAACCACCTCTGTAAAAAATGCAAAATTTCTTCCACTGTGAAGAACACGTATACAAAATGCAACAGAGAATTCAAGCTCTTGTGGAGAGGAGCAAAAGCCACAGAATCAAAGCAAAGTCATTACTATGAGTCAACTCAAAATTCACTGGACAATCATGTTCAATGCATTCAATGAAATTTAAAGGCATACTGCAAACCATACACTTAATGATCTGCAGGCTAGAGGAAGAATTTCTCTCTTTAACAGACAAGAGTAATCAATAGGGTGCCCCACCAAACAAGGACCAAAGAACAATCAGGTTTTTAACAGTTATGATAAATCAGCATTTTCTAAAGATCAAAATCCAGAAATTTTAAACATTCATTCACACCACAATGAAACAAGCACTTAAAAAAAAAAAAATAAGCACATAGAACATGTACATAGATCAATGAGAATTTCTTGAGACGCTGGAAGAAACAGGCTATAGTCTTTTACTTGAGAAATAAAACTACTTTTAAAGATAAATGCTAAAACACATTTCATCATTCATGTTGCCTTGAAAAATCTGAGGCACATGTATCTGATTAGAAAAGCAATTCTGAGTAATAGTGTGTTACAATTCAGAGCCAGTTTGCTTTAGAAGAAAAGAGAAAAGAAAAGCTACTGTTTCTCATATACTGCACAAAGTGTGAAGTGTCTCCCTGCCTCTTTCTCCTCCCGTTTTCTAAGCTCATGCTTCCCAACCCTTCTGAAACAAGTATGAGAACCTCTTATTCCCGCCAATATGCAAAATGACAAAAGAAAATCAATTTATTTGTGTAAGTATATGCTTAAACCTTGAACTGGAAGAGAAAGATATCAGAAGTCTATATGGAACTTATTTCTACATTCCTGAAATCACACACACAAACGTTCACACAGACGCAGACACAGACACATACCCCCTGGATTACTGGGAAATTCACAAACTTAGGATTTCCATCTTCTAGAAGATAACTTTGTAGTTAGTTTAAAATACAAAACTGTCAGCTTTGGAAAGCCTTGATCACCTGCTAAACCATCCAAATATCAAAGAGACCCAATTAGCCTTCTTGGTAGAATGTAATTTCCCATGATGGCAAAACATACCCTAAAAAGTCCTGGATCTAAGTCTCGTGTTTATCACTAGCTATGATCGTTTTTAAGCACATTAACAGATTCAGAAACGTATGTCTCAACAGCATTTATTCTTATCGAAATAGTATACGTGTTCATTTGCCTATACAGAGACCAGGTCCCATCATGGAGTTTAAGAGCTATTTTGTGTATTGCAATATTTATTTTTAAGTGCAGAAAAGGAGGGTGGGTATTACTCAGTTGTAGAGCACCTGCATAGCATGCACAATGTCCTGGCTTCAGTCCCCAGTACCTCAAAAAAAAATAAATAAAATAAGGGCATATTTAAAAATGAGTAAACTTATAAAAAAATGCAGAATAAAAACCACTGCAATCTAGGAGACACAATTACAATAAAAAAAAAAACAAGAGTTTCTGTCAATTATTGGCTATTTGCCAATCGCAGAGACAACCAGAAATCACACCTGATAACCATCACGTGTGATTCTCAGCAACCCTACTAAGTAGACACGGATGAGAAACCAGGCTCTGCAGATGAGGAGACGGAGCTCAGAGGAGCCGGGGACGCTGACCGTCCTGCTTCCCGTGACACCACATCAGCCCAGGGCAAGCGCTGATGGAGCTGCAATGAGGAGACACCCAGCTGCATGGAACCTTGGGGCACTGGGGAGTCCCAGAAAACACTAAAAACTGTTCAGTGAAAAACCAGCTCAAATATAATACACTGTGCCACATTCTTTAAACAGGGAACATGAGTGAGACCTTTTTGATGCCTCCGTGTCCTTTCTGCCATCGTCAGTTACTTGCCCTCACAGCGTGACCAGTGATGAACTGGACCCCATATGAAGCGCACTCAGATGGCAGAGCATTTGAAGCTGGTTTATGAAGTTTGTAAGACTCTGTCTGTGCCTCACACAGGCGGTCATCCATCACTTCTCACCGGTGTGGACGTACCACCTGAAATCACTCCTTTCTGCTTTTTAAAATCCCTTCATCTACTCCAGACTTTTCAACAGCAAAGAAGCAGCTAAACCACAGACAGTGGACAGCTTTTCACCAAATTTCTTGAACAGCCCATCGGACTACCTGGAAGCCCTTTACTTTTATTAAACCCACTTCCAGGTACTTCATCATTTTCGGATTGGTGGACTTGGCCTCTGACTGATCTACTCAGAGAGCTCCCAGCCTCACATCCGTGAGAGGACCCTGCTGTTGGGAGAAATCAGTGAGAAAGGCGTACATCCCCCAGTCATGTCTGCATGGCTAGAAGTGCCACAACGTGCTAAAAATTTATACCATCATAACCCCTGGGCTCCCATGGACTGGTTTCACATTAACCAAACTCATGAGACACTGATGCAAGAAAACCAGAAATTTAACTTATTAATGTAACAGAAGATGTGAAACTATGAACCAGACTGCAATATCAGAGTTCAACCATGAGTATATGTTCTCTTCCACGGCCCAAACATGGGCAGGCAGTCACATGGCAAGTGTGGACAGAAGCAGAGCAGGAAGGATTTCTAGATGAATTCAATGGACTAAATTTCTGTTATACCAACAGATCTGCTGCCTGGAAAACAATTAATTCTAATCACGGTGCACTCTTCATGGACAGTTGCCGAGACACGACTGTGAGCACCTGTGTAACTCTCCTTTCCCTGTCCTTTCTGGGCTAATTGATGCACAGACGTACAGAAATCGAGGGATGCAGATACATCGAAACACCGAAAGCCCATTCTGGGAGCCACAATACCATACAGCCAGGGTTAAAATACTTGCTCTGCCACTTACTAGTTCTGTGACCTTGGTCAACTTACCCTCTGTGTGCCTCAATTTCCACACTGTAAAACTGGGATAACAATCAAACCTTCCTTACTCGCTTGTTGAGAAGATTGAAGGATTCATTTCTGTAAAACGCTCAGAAAAGAATGTAGCACATTTTGGGTGCTCAACAAATGTCAAATTAATATTACAGTGGTTTACAAGTCTCCTTCCTAATCATCTTCTGTGTTTCCTGGCTAGACTAATACCCAAAGGATATTCTTATTTCTCCTTTTATAAACTCATGGGATGCACCCTTCTGTTCCATCCCACCAACTGTTTAAACTGATGGAAGGGATACCTCCTCCCCACTCCTCTGGGCCATGCAGAGTGCTACTCCCTTCACAGCCCTGACGCCTGGCCCACAGCTAGCCCTCCACACATTAACAGATTGAGTTGTGATTCCAGGGAGACAAGCAGGGCATGTGAAACCCTTCCTTTCCCTCCAGTGTTGACTACCCTAGGGAAGCACCCTGGATGCTCAGCTGCATTGCAGAACAGCCCTGTGCATGATGGGGCACATTCTCTCAAGGGAAGGCTTGCTGTGGCCCAGAGATACCTGGGACAGGGTGAGTCTCTACTTCTGGGACACAGTATCATGACACTCATTTATCCACAGCCCTGAAGTTCATGGAGAACGTGGCTTCATCAGTAACAAAGAAGACATTTATCACCTGCCTACTCTTGTGTCATCTCTCAGTTGGCTGCTGGAGACAACATGTGTATAAGTATTGGTTCCCCTTAGGCCCCAACATATATGAAGTAACAAAAATTTCTGTGGCTTAACGTTGGTCCAGGGCGACTGTGTAACAGTTCTGACTCTGCTGATGCTAAATTATGGGTGTAGGAATTATGGAACCTCCTCAAATATCTTTCATCATAAAATCAGCTTTTCTTATTTTCTTGTTTCTTTGTAATTACCAAAGACTATAAAATGATGGCTGCACACAAAACAGCAGCTAAAGTTTATGAGCTCTCTTGACATACCCACTGTGGTAAACATGTTACATAATTACTAATTCTCACAATTCTACAAAGCAGATATGAGTGTCCCCTTCTCACAGACGAGGGGAAAACTCAGAACGAGCTGACTCAGGATCACGTGGTTCAGTGTCAGCACGTGCAGGCAAACCCAAGTCAAGAAACTACACCCCATCATATATGTACCAAATCAACTCCCACCAATTAACACACAGCGGCGGGGTCAATACTCAGGGAACTCAACACACGTTTCAGCTTTATGGTGCTCCAGAGGCAGCTTCTAGCTGTTTTAAAATATCCCGGCTCACTGGTTTCTAACACTAGAAGAAAAGCCCGATTTTGCCATTGTTTGCACAGCAAGTCTGAAATGTTCACAGCGAGATAAAAGAATAAAACTATGATATAAGCAGAAAAAATTTTCCAGGTAGAAAGACATAATGGACGTTGTGCTATTCTGAAGCATTAAGCAAAGGAATCAAAATAAAATCACATTGTTTAAGCCTTATTTTACAAACAGAAAAATTAAGACTGTAAAAAGTTGCAACAGCGCCACCTATGGCTAAAAAGATTTTCCAGGTTGCCGGGAAACATGCAACACAAAAATTGACTGTAAGATGAGAAACGAGAATCAGATAACTAGAAGCTTATGTAGCATATACTGCACTTTGCTTCGGGGGGATGGAGGGGTATTCAGTATTTAATCTGATATTGCTAATACTCCTAAATATAAACAAAAGACATAGGCTCATGGAAGCTCATCTTAGAAGAGGAAAGAATCCAGTCCAGCCACTTCATTTTACACCAGGGGAGACTGAGACCTGAGATCTGTCCTCCTGGCAATCAGCAGCATAGCTCTCCTAGGTCTCATGTCTTGCACTGTAGTAAAAACCAACAGAACTGTACTACGCCTATATTCATAAAAGTCACGTCTGTATTTTTCCAACAGTAGGTAATCTAAGTATCTTGCAAAATACTTCTCAAAGAGCCAGGAAATCATAGAAGGGTATTGAAATACAAAAACATTTATTTACATATTAAAACAGCATGAGCTTTATTCTCTCTATTAAAAAAGTGCCATGTCAAATCAAAATTTTGAAATTTTAAAACCTGAAAAGAGTGCAGAAAAAAATCAAAATTTTCTTTAGTCACAAAAGAGAGGAGCTTATTCCCTGATAATAATCAATGTGGATTTTTCTAAACTTAATGGTTCTGGTCAGAATCCCGAGAAATTAAATGTCTGATGGATGGTTACACGGCAACATGAATTCTGAGCTGTAACAATACACATTCTGTGTAAATAATCTTCAAGGTCGTCTGCTTAAGGCAATTTAAGTAGTCCCTGTCTCACTAGAATGACACAGATTTCATTAAAGCTTCATACTGCACTTAAAAAAAAAACAATCCTAGTTACTTTAAGCCATAATAATGTATATCATATATATACATATTGAATATGCATCAGAAATAAGCTACCCTTTTTAGTATTCAGAGTTGATACTTCTAAACTATCAGTCACTGTGACAGCACATTTTTATTAAGCACCTCTACGGTGCTTTGTATACAAGGCGTCCAGCTCTCACAGTCAGACAAGGTAAACCATATTACTCAAATTTCACAAATGACGAAATATACTTAAGCCATGTAAACAACTAAGATATTCATCATCAGGAAAGAAAAGAGTAAGGATTTTACTTACAATACTCACTGACAAAGTTTTCTTTCATACTAAGACTACATAAAACAAATTCAGTGTTTGGAAATTTTTCAGTAAATAAGCACCACTAGAAAAAACAAGTAACATCATTAGCAACAGTTGGACTTTCAAAGACCACTTCTCTCTTGCACAATAATTATTTTAAATGTTTTGTTTTTAGTTCTCACAAAGCACTAAATTAAAAAAATATTACCTTTAAAGTCATTACCTGAGAATAAAACATTTGTGAAAATGTACAATTTTAATTTATGCCACTCTGCCTCTCATTCTCACTGGTGTCTCTCCTTTGAAGACCTCATCAGGCTGAGATAGCTAAAATCGGTCATTTATGGGCTCACAGGAGTTCGGGAAAACACTCAACGGGAAGCTGATTAGAGGAGCAATTGAGAATTCATCCTGTGCAGCCTGGATTCCAGCATCGAGCTAGCCACCGCCAGCTGCGTGTGATTTGGGGCAAGCTGACCCATCTCTCAATCCCTCAGCTACAAAAAAGGAGACACTGATACCTACAATCAAACACTTGCTATGAAGTAAAACATGAGCAAAGCATTTTAGCCTCAGTTAGGCGTCCACTCACAGCGAGTTTGGTCATTATGATGATGAGGATGGCTGTTAACAAATTAAGCTCAACCAAACAGGAGAAATCACCTTAAAGGAGAAACATTCTAAGTCCATGAGCATTTCCTTTTGGATGGACTGCAGAATATTCTATAGATTTTTTTTAATAAACCAAATTTTGTCCATTAATTGTAGATTTACAGGTTCATGGACAAGTCTCCAGAAAAATAATTAGAGGCCTCTAACCTCTGAAAATTAAGATGTAAATTTTAAAAAAAATCAGGGAAGAGATTATACCTCATTTGGGAGAGTATGTACTTAGCATGCATGAGGCCCTCAGTTCAGTCCCCAGTAACTCCATCTAAAAACTTTGTTTTTTAAGAAATAGAGAATTAAAGCAAAAGGATGGAGGAATATGGAAATTTTTAGAGACTCATCTCAGATTTAAGATGGGGAAGAAACCATCCAATTCTCAGAAGAAATCTTGAGGACTATGTAAACTGGATCTGAGATGTCTAGTCTTTTAACATTATTCATGAAATCATATTACCAAGTCTTAAAACTACCTGATAACCCACAGTGGTGATACTGATCATAACAGCTACCATCACGTATCGAGCTCCGGCTAGGACTGCTCTGTTCTGACATCTCTGCCCCTAAGGCCTCACCAGGCGGAGAGCACTAAATTCGGTCATTTATGAGCATCTCGTGTAAGTCCTCCATTTGTGCTTCTCACACTCCCCTCACCAGCTCCTCTGAGGGAAGCACTGTTATCATCTTCCCCACCCGCAGATAAGGCCACTGAGGCACAGACACTAAACCCGTTCCAGGCCACATTGGAATTAAAGGACGTCTGTATTTCTGCTGTTTTGCTTTTGACAAAGGAATCTGAGATATCAATTCAAAGCAGACTGTTAAATAATCAAGTCTGTCAGGTCTTCACCTCAAAGAGCAGATACTATAAATTCCTGTTGTAGGATGAGGCTGCCGCCACAAACTGACTCAGCTTGAAATTAATATCCAAGATGAAGCAGCGGATACACGTAAATATTCACGATTGTCAAGTCTGCCCACGGGTCTGGGCCCTTCACTGCCTGAAAGGGGGTGAAATCCCCACCCGTGTCTGGGAGGGAAGCGCGGCTCTTCCCGGGCTCACCCAGGCTTCATAGGCTATTTACCCCCACAGACTAGCCTCAACGGTTAAAAGCTCTCAAGATTTTTACACCAGGCAAAACAGAAAGACATTTCTGCAGATGGAGCAATTTCTCAGGCTTAAATTTATTTGCCTACACTCAGCCAGAGGGAGAAAAGAAACAGGACTCTACAAAGTCTCTGACCCTCACCACTCACAGGAGTAGAATGACCACAGCAGAAGATGGCCCTTCACATTGCAGGATGTGAACAAAATAAAGATGCCCCAACAACAGGCACTCCCAGACACAGCGCTCAGCAGTCTTCTGCACAATCACGGTTGTGCAGCCCTCAACACCTTCTATTTCCAGAACACTTCATCAGCCCAAAAGAATCCCCCTATCACTAGCATTCACCCCATAATCCCCCTCCAACCAGCCCCTTCCAACCATCACCTGCTCTCTGCCTCTGCATGTGCCTTTTCTGGGCTTTTCAGATCACTGAAATCAACAATATGTGGCCGTTTGTGTCTGCTTCCTTTCAATTAACATGCTGTTAGCAAGGCTTGTATATTTTGAAGTGGCATCAGCATCTCTTTATTTATTTATTTTTTTTGGAAACGTTAAAGATTATTAGAAGGTGGTAAGTACTATCAAAAAGAGTAGAATGGAGCATAAGTGATTGGGTTTCAAAGGGAAAAGTGTGGGTTGAACAGTCAGGGTGGACTTCCCAAAACAGGTGGCATTTTTCATTTTCCTCTTTTTTTTTTCTTTTTTATTCACTCTTACGTGTGAATAATGTTCCACTACATGGAGATACTACATTCTGTTCATCCATTCAGCAGCTATGTATGGACGAGGTCCAGAAGAATGAGTGTAAGGGATGACTAGCATGGATGGCATTTAAGCAAAGGGCAAAATGTGCTTTCAAAAAAAAGCCAACAAACAGAGGCACAAGGAAATTCAGTGCGTTTCTGAGCAAAGTGCTTGCTTGCTTCGGCAGGACTACCGTGCAGGGCTGGGGCGGATATTGGCAGGAATCACGGTGAGGGAGTCACCTGAGAAGACACCCCACTGCAAGCAGCTCAGCCAATCCTCCTCCCTCATCCTGTATTGTTAGAGCAATGTTTCTAGGTTACTCTTATTTCAATTAATAGCATTTAACTGCACGTCTGATCATCACCATCAGACCACATTACCTCCAAGTCACAGAAAATCATTCACTGACCGGAGCAGCACCAGGACATAATGGTGATGGATTAGGGAGTCCTGCAGTATTCCAGCCTGCAGGCACAAACCCCACATGTGCCCTGGTGATGTCCAGAAAATAAAATGCATGGAAATATCTCACTGCTGGAACACGACATCTGCCATCAAATTGCCCGAAAATCATCCTGGCAAAGCACTACACAACCTTCTCAGTACAAAAAAATAAAAAGCTAAGAAGGCAAATTTAGGCTCTTCCATTGAAAACCAGCAACCATCACTGCCAGTATCTGAGCTGGAATGCTCCTGACTTTGAAAACCACTGCGCAGTTACTTTTCAAACGTGAAACTTATTTATATATATACCACGTAGATGATATTGCAGTAGGATTTTTCTTTTCAAAATTTCCAGTTGCAACATTAGCACAAGAAAGTTTATGTTTAGGCTTTAAAAAAAATCAATTATCCTCCATTTTCTTAATTTTGAACTTATTATTATTTTATAAATGGAGCTATGGTGCGTATTTAAAACCTTTTGATTTCTGAAAACAAGACCTTTATGACCTCACTATTTCAGAGCAAACTTTAACGATTCTTTGAGAGGTGGGGCCTGGGGTGCTCACTAACAGCTCTTTAAATACTGACAAGGATGTGCTATTAAGTAATGCAAAGGCTCTAACTCCACATTAGCTCAGAAAGCAAAGAAACTACACCAAAGACTTCCTTAAATATTTTATATATTCCTATTCTTTTGAATATTAAAGCTCTTAAAACATATGATTTTTTTTTGAAAAAGACAACAGCTGTAATAATTTTCCTCTCACCAAGAAAGCAATCTTTATCAGGAATAAAAACCCCTATGGAAATCAAAATGACAGGACGTTTCTAACTAAGTGAACATCCAGATCTGAACACAAACCTAAATCCTATCAGATCTCACTCGAAGGAGCTCTACAAAGGCCTGGGCAACCCTGGAGATTAGCTCTTTTGTTCCAAATGTTGGCTGAGCTAAGATCATCACACTAGGCAGGGAAGGAGAGAAGAGGAATGTCCACCTGGCAGCCTCCATCAGTTTTCTTCCAGCAACAAGGTGCCTCTAGGGCAGCCCCGCTAACAAGTCCCCCATAAGGAAAGCCGGCATCCACACTGCCCCTGCCGTCCCCAAGTAGCCCCGAAGCCCATATCCCAGCCTGTGAATGGTCTTCAAATGATCCCCCAGTTGGTGGCACCCTCCACCTCTTTCCCGCTACACACACACACAAAGCCACGACAGCCTTCCCAAAGCACAAATTTGATTACATCAACCCCACTTCAAACAGTTCAGAGGCTCCCTGGTAGAGTTCTAGCCCCACCCCAGACCCTGCTCGCCCAGCCTCATCTCAGTACATAGGTCCCCAGTGACCTCAGGAGCCCCCTGACCTGCTCCTACTTCCCACTTGCCTCCAGGTTCATTTTGACTGTTTCCCAAGGAAGCCTTCCCTCCCTCCAACCTCCACAATTTGTTCCTCTCTTCCTAGAACATTCTAGGCTAAGTCAACTTCTGACAATGCTAAGCTCTCAAGAAGCAAATACATTTTGCTTATTTATGTGGCTACACTCTCTCTCCCCTAGACTCACTGAAGTGCACGTGTTATGAATAAATGAATGACGGGTTGGATCTCAAAGGGACAGACATACCTGCTCTCGCCCGTCCCGACCCTTTTGTCTGTAGTATATCAGAAGCTAAACCAGAAGTACCTTTCCTGAGGGTCACTTCTGTTGACACCCTTCACTGCCTACTGTGTCAGTTCTAGTAAAACTCAACTTCTTCCAAAGCCCTACACCCCGGACTCTCTCCAGTGTCCTACCCAGCAGGGGCTCCCTCCACCCTGGACCGCACAGGGCACTCTCCCCGGGTCCCCACGCCAAAAGCCTCCAGGCCTCTGCCCGGGCTGCACCTGCGACCTGAGCCACATTCTTGACTCCTTCTCTTGGCTGACTCTTACTCTGTCCTCACAACTGAATGTACAGCCCATTTCTTCCAGGAAGTCCTCTCTGATAATGTCCTTTAGGTCTTGACTGGGATCTATCTATAGCAGCAGTACATGGTGACCAACTGGGTGTTTGCCCGCTCCTTTGAGACCACGAACACTTGGGAACCACGTGGGAAGGAGTGAGAGATTACAAGACAGGTGGGGGAAGCAAAAAGCAGAAATCACAGCCCAAGTCCCAAATTCAAGGATACTTTCTCAGAAAAAAGTATAAACTATTTCACACGTGTGCAATTTGGCTACTATTTTTGTGGCTTGTGGACAGCAAGAACTTTGTGTTCTAGCCCAAAACCCAGGTTACATGCAAAGAAATGTATATATTCTTATCCAAAGGAAACCAGAGCTGCTCAACAACAGTTTTCAGTTAGAACTGAAAGGAAATTTGATAAAGGCAATCTCTCTCTCTCTCTTCTTTCTTTTCTGGAATCATATAATTTTAGAAGTATTTGCGTGACTAACAGACGTCTACAGCCCGTGATTCTGCACTGAAGTGTTTGGGGCTGAGGAAGCCCAGATTATATTCACTCTGTAAATGCAATGACACCAACACACTGATAGGTGCCGTGAGTGGTGGAGCTGATGTTCCAAAGCAGGCAACATTATTCTGTAAGAGAACTCTAAATAGAAAGTAAGAAATGCAATGTCCTGTACTCAATTTCATTTGCTATATGGGCCATTAACTGATAGTATATTTTGACTAATGAAACCCAAAAATAAATTGTCAACGTCGATTTTCTTCATCTGACCGTTTTATGCTAACATCGGATATTAAACTCTCACTCCATATGGAAAGCTCAGGCCTATGCTGCAGCACAGATACATCCCGAGGAAGAAAGCCGACCAAGGGAGAACTGGAGAGTTTCCCTTCAGAAGCTGCAAAGTCTGGTTTTGCACCTGTACACCATTTGCAACCACGTCATCATCAAAGGAGTTAGACGTTACCTCTCTGGGGCGAAAATCACTGCGTGCTTCAGAACCATCAAAGAATGCTGAGCTTTGTGAACCAGTCCAGAGGCGCTTAAATCATACTTTTTCTGAAAGGCTCCAAAACTGACCCACTTCACCATTCCAGGTATAACAGGGAAGTACTGGAAACAGTAGAGAGAACATGCCCTTGAATTCTGACAAGGCCCTGCTTGAATCCTGCTACATCATTTACTAGTCACTAAATGGACCAATTCTTTAACCCCTCTGAGAAGGCTTCCCAATCCCCAAAAGGGGGCTGTCAGCGCCCACCTGGGAGGCATGGATGTGAATGCAACACGCAAGTAGGGCGGCCGACTGGTACCTGACACGGGGCCTGGCTAGTTTCCCTCCGCTGCCCTTTTCCCCCTTTAAACTTGCACTGTTCCCCCGGTAACGATCAAGCCCCCAGAACAGACTGCCCGTATCTTCTGTGTATCCCTGGATACATGCCTTACACTTAGGAGGCCAGAAAAACAACTGCCTCCTCCCAAGTCACTAACAATGTTCTTAAGAGTCTGGGTATTTTTAACTCTATTTTTCAGGGAGACTATTCCAGAATTTTGCAAGCACCATTCTCCAGGTTGGCTCCCCTCCCAGTGCCCATCCCTTCTCACCTCAGATCCTCTGTCTGACTGCCTTCTGTTCATGGGAAAGCGAGTCCGGTAAGGTGGGGCTCCCTAGACCTCCCTCCCTCCCTCACAGGTGATTGTGACTAACTTCTCCCCATTCCTCACTGCAACTCTAGCATCTGAGGAGTCTACCCTCCCGTACCCTGCAGACTCTGCACCTTCCCAAGACGCACACGTGGCCACGACCCTCCCTTCAGATTTCTTCCTGGCTGGCCCTGCCCAGCCCCTGGCCCCTTAAGGATAACTGGCATTGCTTTGAAAATGGCAAACGCCACTGACTGACACACCAAAGCTGTATGGTCTGGGCTTTCCTCCAACCAAGACACAGCCCTGCCCCCCCTCAGCCTCAGTCTGCAGCTCTCGAGATGATCTAATTCACATGCAAGGCTGTGAACACCAGCTAAGAATGACGACTCCCAACGTGTATCTCAAGTCCGGCTCCTTCACCTGAGCCCCAGGCTCATCGACCCGAGTGCCTCTTTGAAGTCCTAATTTGGATGACAAATGGCATCTTAAAAATGCCTCATGTCCACCATTTACTCTAGAATTCCATTCCTGGCAGGTATCTCCCAGACTCCCCATTTTAGTAACAGCCCCAGCACCCACCGAGGTGTCTGAGGTCACATTCGATTTCCACTGTTCCCTCCCCCAGGCCCTGCCCTGGAATCAGTCCTGTTATTTCCATCAATAAGCCCATCTCAACTGTAGTTCTGTAGGGACCATGGCCGGAAACACATAAGCTCACAGCATGGTGCACTAACAGTCCTCCGTAGGGTGCTCCCTGGAGGGGGAGGCATCTCCTGCTGCTGTTCACCTCAGAAGGCAGTGGATTCTCACACAGGATGTCCAGGAGAAGGGACTCAAGGTTCTCCCATGGTCTGAGCTTTGAAGGGCCCGAGGTCTGGGGGAGCTCCTAATTAGCAGACGCACTTGCCAATGAGCAGATGAGGATGGGGGAATCCACGCAAGGCTGTTATCACTTCAACTCATGGCCTCTCAGGAGCCACAGGAAAGGCCTGTGTCCACTGTACAGCCCAGCCATCACAGATCCCAGCCTGCATTTGCCAACCCGGACAGCCTAGACTCCATCTACTTGCGACACTTACTTCTGTTCTGTTCACCACCCAGAATGTGATGGACTCATTCAGATATTCTGGCCTGTCTCAAGCGAGACAAATTCAGTGAAAAATGAAGTGTCCACATTTGGACCAGAGCATGAAAGGAGAAACAAGGCCTCAAGGTCAGCATGATGGTGGTGGCCAAACCCTTCCACCGGGTGAGATGAACCATGGTGAGGGTGAGAATCCAGGGTCCTAGGTCGGCCAAATCATCTTCCTTCACGGTTGTCTGGGGTGTTGGAGACTGACTACCACAAACTAACGACACGGCTGTCAGTGGTGGATGTCAGCTGCAACACAAACGGATTCAACTCTTTACTGCCAACATGGGTTAAAAGTAAAGGCCGGGGCAGGGAGGTCTGCACGGCTGCTGAGGCAAACCACAGACCCAGCTCTGAATGCCCACTGGCTGGAGCAGAGAGGAAGCTACGGCCCTTTTAGCTGTCCCTGTGTCCAACAGATCCAGGTGAGCCAGCTACTTAGGAGAAGGTCATGTTGTCCTGATACCCAGAAAAACCAGCCTCGTAAAGGGAACAAATAGTGTCATGGATTTTAGACCCAATTCTGCCCCTTTATGAAGGCAAAGTAAAGTAAATGGCACGGGGAAGTTGAATGCAAAAAAAAAAAATTAAAGAACCAAACGGTGACCGCTTCCTCCAACAGCGTCCCCTGCAGCTGTCACCTCCGTGGCGGCCACTTCCTCACCAGTGACCGCCGGCCAGGAAGCGCCGTCATGCACGTCACACAGCGACAGCCAGGAACCGCGTGCCGAGCACGTTTGTGTAAAAGCAGGAATCGAGCAAAATGCTGCAGAGTTTGACCTTACAAGTTTAAATACTCCATGGAAAGAATCCCTGAGCACCCGACAAAATCAATTCGCATCTTACTTCTTCAAAACAATCAAACAAATTTAATAAGGGCGCATTTGTCACCAAATAAAAGGAGGACCAAACATGTTCCTCAAAAGCAAGGATTTCAACAGGTATCAAACACCAGTGGGTGATGAGCTAACAAAGCATATATTCCAAAAAATTAGAAAATAAAAAATGACTAAGATAATAGATGGATCAAAACAGCTGTTAAGTTGTTGCTTTTTAAAGTGATGGAGACTGTACGGAGGGCAATCTGGCTATTTCCAATGCAGGGTGTGCACAGCCCACATTTTCAGAAGCAACAACATGCTCACTGTGCAGTACAAGTGAAAAAGGAGTAAAGAAAAAGGAAAAGAGGAACAAGAGAAAATTAGAATCACACAAGAACAAAAATGATTTTGACTGCATGTACAAGAATTTATGTGAGTGTGTGAGGCCAGGGACACGGGGATGGTGAGGCCCAACCTCACCTCCTGCTCAAGGGAAAGCAGGGGCCTGAGGGGAGCGGCGCTGCCGGGGGACCACAACGTGTTCAGCTCCCCTAACCAAAATTCGACCTACAAGCGTCTAGGCAGGTTTTGAGCTACAAATTGTTGTCGCATTTCAGTCTGGACCGTTTTACTCACTTCCACCAAGAGTAGCAGGAGAGAATGAGGCTCTGCTCCTGCACCAAAGCATTGTTTAAAAAATTAATGACTGTGGAATAGTAAAAGAAACAATGGAGTAAAAGTGACTGGAGGAGAATGTGCTTGACCCTAGCTCACTGGCCGCGTTATCTCAATGACGTTCAGATTCTGGCTGAGCCCTTATGGTACCACAATAGACAGACCCACAAGGAGGCAGGTTCAATGCGCTGAACCACTGTGGGCTAAGTACACATCCAGCTACTCCGCCAAGTCCCAAGGGCAGACTTCAAAAGGCAAAAACAAGCTGGCATTCTCTGGTGGGTCTGCAGACTCAGAGACAATCATTTGTTGAGCAAAAATGTCACCAGTGCCTCCTATGACAAAAGAAGTGGCACTGGCGTGGGGGCTGGGGCAGGGCTCCAGGCTTCCACTGCTCACTCACCACTCTGTCTAGGGGGAGAAGGTGGTCCCTGCTTAGGTTTCGCTGATGCACCTACCTTGAATAATGTCTGGGGCCTCAGCAGGAGTTGACAGGTGAAGTGAACAGAGCCAGACTCTGTGTAGCACGGTGCTGGGAGCTATGCCCTCAGCAGTGCCCAGGCTCCTAAACATGTCAACTCATCTCCAAGAAGCAGATGGGGAGTGCGAGCATGTAGATCACAGGGCCCTGTGAGGACAAGTACAGATCATGGCCACGACATGCCTCTCCTCTTCCTTAAGCCATAGAGGTATTTCTGGGGAGGAACAGAAAATTCATCCAGAGCCTGCTAGGTGGGCTCTCGCAGGTGGGACTAGTGTCCCCTGTGCTTCTCACTCACAGGGCTGGTCTAGACATTCTTTTTATTAATTCTCTAGCATCTTCTCCTCCAACTTACCAACAACCAGAAAGTAGGATCTGATCTTAGGTAAGTTCAAGAATCACAGAGCACCACCTCCAAAGCTGGCCCGGTAGCACATGCCAGGTCTTCTGACCGCCACCTGTGGGACCACCATGAGCCCTCTCCAGACTCAAGGACCGAGGCCGTAGGCCGGGGGGACACAGCTTCCCTCACTCACCCCAGCAAAGGGGGACCACGTCTCGGCAAAGGCATCTCACCCTCTTCAGCCCGAGGGACAACACGATAGATATATGGGGAAACAGAGCAGAAGGTGGGGGGTAGGCAGCCCAGAAGAGCTCATCTGTACTTCCGAGGCAAAGTGGGGCCATTGACTTAATCACAGGGACAAAGTGGGAATGAACATTTCCCTGCTCTGTCCCATACACCGTGATACGCCTTTCCCTGCATAAGGAGTTCATTAGGAAGTCCCTGGCGGTGTTTCTGATGTCCTAACTTGGCATGGTGGCTGTCGGGCAGGAAGAGACGGCCTGAGATGAAAAGGTGCTGGGCCTGGGAGGCAGATGACAGCGGCTCCAGCCGCAGCTCAACCAGCGCCTCGTTCTGCCTCTCGGGGCTCAGCATCTCATCTATAAGCAAAGGGATGAGCATGTACCAGGACAGGCTGCCCAACAGAAATGAAATGAGAGCCATGTAAAGAAAGTTTCCCAGTTGCCACGTTTAAAATTTGAAACAAAGAAACAAACCAACAAACAAAAAACAAATACTAGAATGTGATTTTAAGAACAGATCTTACTTAATCTACTGTATGTAAAATACTATTATTTTGACATGTAATCAATATAGGAAGTAAAGAGATAGTTTATGTACTTTTACTAGACAAGCCTCAGCGTCTGATGTGCATTTGACCTACAGCACATCTCAGCTGAGTCCAGCCTCCTCCCCAGTGCTCCTAGCATCAGTGGCTTTGGCTACTTTATTGGACAGCAACTCCAGGGGTCCCACCATGTTCCTGGCTGTAAAGCGGGAGTAAGTGTCCACACTAACCCTAAAAGGATCTCTCTGAAATAAAGGCGGATTCACTTTGAAATGTCTGGAAACCGGCGGGCTGCACCTCCCTCCCCCCTTGGCTACAAGATTGACTTCTTCCTTGCTGATCCCTTTCTGGATGTAGGGAAGCAATCCAGCACACAGCCAAGGTGGACTGGCTTCCAGGTAAATTTACCTGCTGTCTGTGTCCAGTCCCATGAAGTCCTCCTTCTCAAACGGGATGCAGGGGAGGGGGATCTTGTCCCCAGAATTCTTGGGGCCACCATCCAGCCACTTGGACTTGAGCAAGATGAAGAGTGACTCAGTGAAGTCCTCGATCCTCTTCTCCACCACCCTGCAGTACTCTTAGATTGAAGGCAACGTCGGTGCGCGTCTGCTCGGCTACCTCCCCATGCTGCACAAAGACAAAAAGCTGAGAGTCATTAAGCGATGTGCCATACAGCTCCTCTGCATGTGGAGCTTCTCGAAGGCCTTGGCAGAGAGACATTCGGTAATGGTGACAAGGCCCACGACCTTGGGGTGTTTCTGGAAGACGCTCCACCGATTCTCGGGCACATAGCGGTGCCTGTAGTGGATACAGAGTGTCCACTGGGAGCCACAAGGGCTGATATGGCTAACCGAGGTGAGTAGCTGATAGATGCAAAAGAAATTCTCCTCTGAGATGATCTCTATGGATTGGATCACAACGGGACGAGTCTGGTGGTCCTCAGCACACTGCACGTAGTCAGGGATGCTCATGTTGCAGGCCCTGCCGAGAGGGGAGAGGAGATCGAGGTACATTCTCTGCTGTGTGCTACGGGCCCATCTGGGTTGCGGTGACCTGGTGTGTACCAGCCAGAAGGCAAGGGAAGCCAAAGCAAATCCAAGGGTACAGTTTGTCCTCAGAGTCTGCATATGGCTACTGTAGCTCGATCACATTACCCAGCTTTTAGTCTAGGCTTCCTGCCTCTGCAGAAAAAGGTCATTTCTTATTTTTTATTTCCAAGCACCTAGCAAGGCCCTGATGCAAAGTCACTGCTCAAAAATGCTGAATAAAGAAATGAACAAAGGAAATGCTTCCCCAACCCCCTTCAGCAGAATATAAAGAAAAGGACCACAGTAGGATCAAAAGATCTGGAATTCTATTCAATTTATTTGAACCCCTTAGCTTCATAGTAATGGATAAGAAAACTTGCCTTGGGGTAGAGGGTACTGTTCATTGGTGGAGCACATGCTTAGCATTTACGAGGTCCTGGGTTCAAACCCCAGTACCTCATTTTAAAAATGAAACAAGTAAATACACCTAATTACCCAGCTGAAAAAGTATTTTTTAATTCAAAAGTCAAAAAACACCTTGCAATTGACACAACATTGTAAACTTGACTATACTTCAATTAAAAAAAAAAGCCTTGCCTTACAAGAATATATCTGGATTACGGATGTTTGAAAATGTAAAATGCATAGGGTACCACCTGCATAAAAGGAGGTGACTGTACAAATGTACTATCCCTCCTTTATGAGTTATACTTCCTTTGGGGGGGTTATAACCTCTCAGAGCTAATTTTCTCAGATTAAAAAATATAAATATTACCTGATTCTCAGTACTGCTGAAGAATCAGATAACTCTATGAAAGCATCTGACCCACAGAGTTTACTCAATAAATGTTTGTTGAATGAATGAATAAACAAGCAAAGTGAATGCTGCTCCCTGCCACAAACCATCATAATGGTACTGCCTGGAAATCCCAAGCCCACGTTCACCCGACTCTGCATTAACAATGTGGGTGACCTGGACAGGCCTGTGTGTTTCTCGAAGCCCCAGTTTAATCGTGAATAGAAATAAGGGCAATAACACAAACCTCAAATTGTTAGTGAGTCAGTAATGAATTGTACCCCAACACTGCAAGATGGAACCATTAAGAAAACTGGGCAAAGGGCCCATAGGCCCTCTCCATATAATCTCTTACTACCACATGGGAATCTACATTACATCTCAAAATTAAAAGTCTAATATTTTAAAGAGGTTATCGAGGTTAGGTGAGCTCACTGTCTCAAATAAGGAACACACAGTACAAATAGGACAATGCCCAGCCCATGAGATACACTCAGTTAACATTCCCACTGAGCCCACTAGTCCCTCCAACTTCAGAGCAAGAGGATGGGTCCTCGTGGCAACAGGCCACAACACCTGAAGCTAACAAAGCTAATGGTGTCCACTTAAAAGAGCCCCTGTCACCACCCTTGTTCTAATTTTCTATTTGTAATTTTTTTCTTTTCATTAAATTGGAACTCCAAATTGCATAGAATTCTTACCAGATATCATGTTGGCAGCCCTTCAAAACCTGACCACAGAGATCATGATGGCAGCCCTTCTTGGTGAAACAATAAAATGAAAAGCCATTTCCACAAGACCTCTGTGTAAATCTACTAGGGAACTTCATCCTGGACTGAGGAAGAGGACTGGGGAGTAGGGGGTAAACTGGGACATGGAGAAATATGGGCCACCTGTCCCACAATGGACTTTAGACTCACCCTCACCCTCCAGGAATGTCTAAATACACACAGAGTGCTATGGACAAGAATTTTTTTTAAACAAATCCCTGAATCCCTAGCAGATCTTGTTTCTACCGAGACACAAATGTCTTATTTGTATAATGTTTCACAGAAGCCTTAAAATATTATCACCCCAACTTGACACATCAAGAAACTGAGGTAGAGAAGTTTATCACATTCTACAAGATTAGAGAGAGGCCACGTCAGACACCGTATTTAAATCCAAGTCCCTGCTCCGTTGCTCACACTAGAAAGTGTCACATACTGCCTCTTTCCTGCCCTCTCCCTGCAATAAATCTCTGAAGAGTCTTTTCTGTGTCATCTGCAATCAAAATCACATCAATTTTTCACAAAGAGCTATGTCACTCCTTGGAGGACATACCAAAATCTAAAGGGTTGGGTTGAGAGGAGATATTTGCATTTTCTGTTTCTCAAAGGAAACATGGCTTTAAAAGAAACTGAAAAGTATTTATCTAGTCTAAGCGCTCATTGTGCACAGAAAGAAACGGAGGCTCAGAGGAGAAGAGGAAAGGGCGTTATTAACAAATATTGCCTCAGTGCAGCACCAAGCCAGCCCTGGGCACTTCTGGGGGAGGATCTGGAAGGCCCAGGAGAATGAGTGTTAGAAAATAGAAAGAGAAGAAGAATATAAGGCCCCGTCTCTACACCACCGTACCATGAATTTCCACCAAATTACCCAGTATGGGTGCAGCCAATATTAAGGTTGTCTAAACAGGTTATTGAAACCTGGAATTCTCAACCATAGTGGAAATTCCAGCATTTACTGTGCTTTTTTCCCAGTTCAATCATCAATTCAGTGGGCATTCTGTACCAGGGACTACACGAGACCTGGAGTTCTCCCAAATAAAGATCTCTATTACCACGTGTGCAAACCACATAAAGGCCACCAGAAGAAAAGCGCCCACAGATAAGATGGAATTACTGAAACTGAAAGCAGCCAAAGAACATATACTACTAGGAAAAATGGTGCTCCTATAAATGGACTCATGGACATAGAAAGCAAACTGTATTTAGCAGGCAGGAAAGGAGGGATTAACAGATACAAATTAGTAAATATAAAATAAATGACAAGGACCTGCTATATAACACAGGGAACTATATTCAATTTCTTGTAATGAGTTATACTAAAAACAATCTAAAACATATGTATATACATATGCATATGTTTATAACTGAATCTCTGCTGTACACCTGAAACTAACATTGTAAATTGACTACACTTAAATAAAAAATAATTTAAAAAATAAGTAAAAATAAAAGCAACGCCATTAAGAAAAACTAAAAGAACACTCTAATCCCCTTAGCTGTAGGTGGTGGAGAATTCTGGTTGCAAACACCAAGTCCACTGGATCACTCCAGCAATGGCTGTCACTCTTTCTGACCATCAGAGAGTCACTTGTTTCACTGAGGTTTCTTTTCTCTTCTGTGAAAGGCTACAGCTGCAACTAACGATGTATAGAATCTCATCATTCACAAGCCCAACAAGTAGTGAGGACTTCCCATGGGCCAGGCTCTGGACAGAGGAAAATATAGGGTCCGAAATATATTCATGGGTAGAAGAAGTTTGTGCCATAAAGACGTTAATTCTTCCTGTTTTGATAGACAGATTCATTGCAATTCTGATTAGAATTCCTACCAGATTTTTCTTGGAATGTAACAAGTGAATTTATGGTCAAGATTAGCCAAGAAATTTCTTTAGAACCACCACTGGGGAGGGGTGGATAGGTCATTAATTTCCACTGCTCTTTCTGAAGTGATAAAAACGTTCTGGAATAATAATGGTTGCACAACTGTGAATATGCTAAAAGCTGCTGAATTTTACCATTTAAATGGATGGAATTCATGGTGTGTGAACTATATCACAATAACGCTGTTATATGAAAAAATATTTCTTGACAAATATTTTTCTTTTTATACCACTAGTCTGTCCCACAATTTAAGAAAAACAAAAAACCAATACAAACCAAACTGTGCCAGGAGTTCTTTAGGACTGCAATATCCCTGGGTCTCCAAGGCCTCTGGTGATGCTGTTCCTGTTAACACACACTAGCTGGGCTGGGCTAGTTAGGGACTGTAACTGTCTTTTTAAAATCGACGGTCACACGTTTCACCCTTGGAGAGGGAAGGAAGGAGGATATCACAGCTTCATGCCTTCAGCTCATTTTTAACAGAACCAAGCCCTGCTTTCACCACTGTTAATCCCTCTCACTATAAAAACACGTGACATCAACAAGCACCGCCATCATAACACCTGAAAGTGTTCAAGGTACTTACCTGCGGCAGAAACACTGAGGGAGGAGACAGAAGCTTGCTCAGCACTGATGCTCCCTTTTCCCGACTCCACCAGGTGAAGCTGGGCGCTACAGCCAGAGGCTCTCAGCCCGGGGAGCAGCACACACGCCACTGAGCTGGTCCTGAGGGAGGGTGAAAGGGAAAGGAGGGCAGCCCTAGGGGGGAGGGAAAGGGGGGGTGCGGGCTGCAGCCCCGCTCGGAGGCCAGCCCCAGCACCAGCATAAGCCGCCCGCTCCCGTCCAGGTCCGCAGACCACGCCCGCCCGGGAAACAGCCCGCCCATTGGTGGGGACGGGCAGGCGGCCGAGGAGAGGAAGCCCGGGAGGAGAGGACTCGCGGGCGGGAGAGGGGAAGGGGACGCCAGCCGTGGACTGAGGGGATCCCGGCTGCGTGAGAGGTGGCAGGCGCACACCTGGACCTGGACAGCTGTGGCCGGGGCGCCGGGGCAGGTGGTGCTGTCAGAAGGGTCTGGCCAGAGAAATTCAGCTGAACACGGGCTGACTGGCGCCCTTGGGGGCTGTGAAAGGCGGATCACCCTCCCGAAGCCACCTGAACCCTTTCCCGGGAGCCCCCCACCTTGCACTTCCACAGCCAGAAGCCCCGGCCCCAGGCAGGAACCAAAGGCCTAACGGGCGACAGAGTTGAGAAGCATTTGGGGCCAATCCCCGGCTCGGACATGGAGCTTCGAACCAGCGGACCACCAGGCACCGACAGCGCATGCGCAGGAGGGACATGGATCCTCTCTGGATTGTGCGAGAGAAGGTGGGACAGCGAGGGAGGGAGAAGATGGGAGCGGGTGGAGAAGAGGGGAAAAGTGGAGGGATACAGATGGACAGGAAGAGCAGAGAAGGGATGGGTCTGGATAGGGGAGTGTCGTAGCGGAGTTGGAGAGAAAAAGCTTTACCTCTAGGGCACCCTGAGATGGCAGACCTACCTCTGTACCCTTCTGTAACCGTTCAAGTCCCGCAGCTCATGTTTTACCTCCCTGATCCAGCCCTCCATCAGATGCTTCTGCAGAAACACTACGGGGATCACACCCGTTGCCCCCATGCGGAGCTGGGTTTTCTGTTGCTCTGAGAACCAAGCACCCGCAGGTGTTGTCGCTCAGCACTTCCTTGGGAAGAGCACATATTCCCCTTTTACACTCTGGGAAACAGGCAGGAAGGATCACTGCCTTAGCTCCACTGTCCCAGGTGTTGGGCTGGGGGGAGTGGTGTGGTACAAGATCAGAGCCCCAGACAGAGCAGACTGCCTGAGTGTTGGTGCATAGTCCCCATCCCTCCTGGGTAAACCATACCCCACCCTAGTGGAAACATCAAGGGCTCACAGTGGTTTCCTGGGGGTGGGAGAGCTGTCCTCATGTGAAGGAAAAGTCCAGCTGGGCTAACAAGCTAAGTCACAAATCTAAGTGTGATAAGTGTCGGTTTACTGATCTAAGTTCTGCTGGGCTATCTCGTAAATCTGAAGTTTAGTGTCAGTTTATTGGCCTAACAACCTAACTCGTAATTCCAAGCTCAACAAGTGTCAGTAACGTGATCTATTACAAATTGATAAGCTCCAGTGTACTGATTCCTTGCTTTTTGTTCTTTAAGTCTTATTGGCTAATATCCCCTTACTTGTATTGAAGTATTTAAAACCTCATGTGCACGTCTTGGAGGTTCTCAGAACTTCGGAGCAGAAGCCCCTCTGAGCCCGCCGGCATAATAATTCTGAGTACTCCAGCACTCCGATTGGTGCTTGTTTCTTGGCTGGCCTGTTTCCATAACACTCAGCTCCAGTGCCCAGCTTTCTAGGTAGATAGGAGTGTTACCAAGTCCAAATTCATTCTCCTCAGTGCAGGACAGGCCAATAAGTTTGGAAACCAGATGTTGGGGCTTGGAATAGCAAGTTTCTGTAGACCTAGTTGGCAAACTAATGTTCTGGAAAACCATCTCCCCAAGTCACAATTCAGGCTCCTTTCCTACGCGCTTGGTTGTTGCAAACTTCTTAGTGTAGGAATTCCTTCTTGTTAGAATCCTTTGTTCTTACAGCTATCTGCGTGGGTCAGATCCCTGTAAATCTCCAACAAAACAAACGTTATTTTCTATTCTGCAATTTGCTATCTTTTAATGAATGAAAAAGTGTTAAATATCCTTAAAGGTCAGAGCCTTCAGAATAGGGTCTCCTGTTTATTTCAGGCTCTAGGCAACAATTTTTTACAAGCAAGATGAAGCCTAGGAGACAGAGCATAGGGTTAAATTCAAAGGAACAGATCTAATATGGAGTCAGATTTGTTCTGTTCTATTACCCAGGCAGAAGCCACTTGAGGATTTAAATCTCTTTAAGTTAAAAATAACTAAAATTTTAAAGGAATTTACATACATAGGTGGGAATGTGCAAAGCATATCTGGAAAAGCACCCAAAAGATAGTAAACAGTGGCATCTCCAGACAGGGCTGAAAGAACAGAAGATGAGGGAAAACTTCTTTCACTTGTGTATTTTTGTGCTCTGTTTGAGTTTTTTTTTTAACCATTTGCTTGCATTTCTTTTTCAGTTAAAATAATGTGTAATGGAGCAAAGGAGTAACTAGCTTAGCAAATACAGCAGCCATGGAATCACTAAGTCATCACTTTTGATTTAAGCCAGAAAGCATTTTTTGACTCTCTCCAATGTGCTCAGTCCTGTTTTAAGACTTCTTTTATATTATTATTATTATTATAATACTATTATTATTTCTAGTACTATTACTATTACTATTATTACTATTATTTTATGAAATAATAACATGGTATACCTCACCCCTGCCCATGGCTGGTGGAAAACCAAGTGAGTTTTTCTTGAGTTGTTTTCCAAGGAGTAGAGATGAGTTTATAAACAGAACACATCTTCAGGGCAAAACAGGCAGTGTGCATTACCAGCAGGCCAGACAGAAATGAAGGGTTTTCAATAGAGGCGCCCAGAAGCTGAGAGAGAAAGCCTCCAGGACACTACAAAAAGCTGCCCAAACTGCCATCTCCATGGTACTACTGAAATAGGAAAGAACAAATCTGACTCCATATTTGATCTGTTTCTTTGACTTTAACAAAGCCAAGTTAATATGCTCCGGTCTTTTCATGGGTTATGATGTCACAGAGGAAACGGACAGGTCAATAAGGAACCACTCTGCCGTGATCACGGAGCCGGGGAAAGGGACGGGCTGCAAGATGTATGAAGCAGCCGCAACTGTGCCCGTGCTTCTAGGCAGGTATCCAAAATCGCCTCGACAAGGTGTCAAACATTTGTGCCCATGTCCTCATCAACAGACATGTATTAAAGACAAATGGAAACATATAAAAGGCCAATACCCTTGCTGGGTACACCGTCCAAAGAACAAAGTCTCAGTTTGACAACTGGCCATCTCGGTTCCATGGGATTCATTCTTGGAGAACCTTAAAAACCACTCTTCTGTCCTCAAGAATTGCTGCATATTTGTCCTATTTTTGGCTCAGGGATGCAGCACGTTCAAGTGAACTTTAATGTCTGCACAGATTTGACTGTCTTTCTCCAGGTTCATTTGTCCATTCCAATGAGGCCTGAGCTAAGTCCATCCTCCGTAAGATCTATTCCCTCCAGTGACAGCTCATTGAGCCTGCAATTAAAAGCCAAGTGAACAAGACTGTCCTCAGCTAAAAAGTTCACCCACCCTTCACTGTTTTCTTAATCTCCTCTCCTGGCTAATTGCAACAGACTAACACCTCCCTCCACCAAGATTACCAACTATGTCATTTTGTCTCCCCAAAGAGAAAGTAAGGTCCATAATAGAGGAGACAACTACATAGTCACCTCTGAATTCGTAGCATATAGAAATGTTAATAAATAGAACTATGATCATGGCTTCTTTCCTTTAAAACCTTTCTGGTTATTTGAATGAGACCTTGGAAGGGAGGTGTTTGCTGTCCAGTATCTTGATCCACAAGACTCTGGAGGCCTTTTTCAGAATGGCTGTTCACTGATTCATTCAAAACACAACTTATCAATCAAGGAGTAGCTGTACTTTTCTGCCAGGTGTTTGTGGTCACTCTAATGCCAGAACAACTTTAAACTATATCCTTACTTTGGATTTGTTATTTTTCCCCTCTTCCAACAAAATTGACTTTCCTTATTTTCTTGCCTTGAGGAATTCTTTTTTTTCCTATTTCACCCTTTAGTAAACCAAGATCCTCAGGATGGGCTTGGCCCATAATATGATCCCCCATCCAACTCCTAGTGTCAGAGGCCTGGGGCTCACATCCTGCCCTCCTGTCAAGGCAACTGAAAATCAGTTCAGGATCGAACCAGCACCCCAGGGATTCTAAGGCTCGCATATCTCCCAGAAACCCTGCTTTCTCATTTGTCTTGGCTTCTGAGAATTTCCTCTCACTTTCTTGACAATTAGTTGTGCAGCTTGAAAGATGAGGAAGGAAGGTTTTATTTCTTAATCAGCATTTTAAGGAACTTATGTAATGAAAGTTTTCACGAGTTTCTAGAACCCTCCATTGCCGAGATAGAAAACACACTAGACATTTTCTAAATTTAGCTCCCATGTGCATTTTTTCTTTGTTTTTGTTTTCTTAACTGTTAACAGACATTTTTTAATTAAAAAAAAATAAGGCCCCAAAAAGGATAGAACACTGAAGGGGCAATCAAAATTAAAGGGCAAAGACAGAAAAATGATAACTACTCTACAAAGTTAATATAATACATACACTATGTATCAGATCAGCAATTCTCAGTAACAGCTAATTGAAACATGACCATGAGGTAAAATTTCTCTCCTGTCAGGACATGGCCAACAGAAAATACAATTAAACCAACAAACTAATATCCTAAGTCTGGCGAGGTACAGAAGGCTACAAGCTAAATGTGTCTTCTTCTGGAAAAGAGGAAGACACACCAGCTCTTTTCTGTGGAGCCTGAGCCCACGGGAGGACGGTGAAGTGAGCTCTGTAAGTACCCAATTAGCAAACTGAGTGATGAAGAAATAGACGTGAGCTTTGATGACAGAGGTGATACTACTATTCATTTGTCCTGTAAAGTATGACTTCCGTTCAGTGATCAATACTTCGGTGTCCTCAGGAGTTGACATTATTCGAAAATGCACAGCCTGGGCCCAGACCTCCTCTTTCAGCTCGTGACACTGCACTTAGATGTCACAAGGGCACCTCCAACTCCACCTGCAAAGAGCTGACTTCACGGTGCTCCTCCAATAGCCGTCCTGCCCAGGGCCTCTGGTCCGGGGCTAAGTTCTCCGTGCCTCTCCCAACTCAGACCCATCACTCACAGATGTGAATGGACCCCTCCTTCAGGGCCCAGATATCCTCAGACACCGAGTCCCACCACCCACACCTGACCTACCAGATACTCACTGTCACTCACTCAGCACTGACTCTGTGCTGGGACCATGCTGCACACTGCAAACGTTATCTCACTGGATCTCCACAACAGTCCTGGGAATTGGGTACATCACTGCTTCAATTGATTAGATAAATTGTTTCACATCCTTGAGTGCGTCATTCAAACTGACACGGCTACTGAGCCACAAGCCTGGGCCTGAAAACAACTTGAAAATTGAACACTGCTACACCTCGCAGCCACCCTACTCTGACTCATCACATCACCTCCTGCCAAGCCTTCTAAATGTTTCCAAGCATTCTACAAGACAAAAGTGAACTACGAGAGCACCCCACTCTCCAACATAAAATCTGTCAATGATGGTCCACTGCCCTTAGGAGAAAGCCCCACCGGGCCTGAGCACAGCCCAACGGCCCAGCATCCGCGTTCCCTGCGCGGCCGCGCCGCCTCACCCAGTACGCAGCTCTACACGTGCCTTCTCTAGGACAGGGATGCTGACTCCGCACAACCCAGGGCTTGTCTCACTTGAACAATGATCACCTTCTTCAGTGTTCATCTTCTTCTTTGCTGACCCTCAGAAAAATGTTTTCTCATGATGAATCAATATCTTTTTCCTTATAACTTCCCATCATTGATAATGAGCTCCCCCAAAAGAGAGAAGACCTAATTGTCTGTCTCCTTCTGTAAAGTGAGATTAACAAGGAAATATGTGAGGTTTTATGAGAAATAATATTCATGTGAGGCTGAGGGACAATTCCATCATACAATAAGCACTCAATATGTGCTTAATTAATATTAATAAGATTATATTGCATTCCAGCAACCTTCAATCAATTTTTAATGACTTTGTCCAACAGACTACTGACAAACTGTTGGACGAACCACTTTGAGCAGATCAGCACAAGCGTACTGGGATAGGTAAGCGCTGACTCCAGTTGCAGCTGCAGCCACCCAGCACTATGGGGTAGGGGCAGTTTGCTCAAGCTCTTACATGTTGCTTGAGCATTTAGTTGTCGTTATTGATTAAAGACAGGTGTTCTTTAGTCAAAGCCCCTGAAACATAAATCTTCAAAGATTGATGCAAATTAGGTTTCAAGAACAACACTCTCATTAGAAATTATTTGAAAATCATAGTCTTAGCTACTCCGCACATCAAAAGGGCATGTTCTTAATGTATCTGACTAAATACACCGAAAGGGTTGTTTAAAAGAAATTACGATGAAGCCATCCTGAATAAGCTCCAGTATGATCTGCACAAAGCCCCACCCAAGGGTCTCATTTCACATTTCCACATAGGTGTTCAGGTAGCTTAACTTGGGTCTTGGTTTCTTATAACATGGGGTGGGGAATTGTTGTGGATAGATTTAAGTAGCAAATATATAACTAGGGTAATTGCTGTTAAGGAATTCTAGAAATAAGAAGATTGATATATAGTCCCACCCATAAGAAACTCAGCATTTCCAATTACAGCAGCATTAAAAATAAAATGAGAGATACATTTAACAAAAATTTACAAGATTTGTACATTGAACTTTTTGAAGTATCACCAAAATAAATTTTAAAAGATCTACATATATGGAAGACATCCCATTTCCATGGAATGATAGAGAGTATTATTAAAAATATTAAGACTCCTCAAAATGATCTACATATACAGTGGAATCCCTATCAAAATTCCAGCTGACTTCTTTGCAAAAATTGAAAAACTGATCCCAAAATTAATATGGACGTGCAAGGGGCCCAGGATAGCCAAAACAACCTTGCAAAAGAAGAGTAAATTTGGAGGACTCACTTTAAAAGGTACTAAAATGCTATAGTAATAAGTCAGTATGTTGCTGGCATAAGTTTGGATAAATAAATCTATGAGACACAATAAAAACCCACGGGGAAAAACTTACATTTACAGACAGTTTTCCACTAGGGGGCCAAAAACACCCCATTGAAAGAATAGTCTATTCAACAAATTGTGCAGGGACAGCTGGGTGTCTGCAGGCAAAAGAATCAATCTGGAATCTGAACACCCATATTTTATATAACAAATAAAAATTAAAACAAAGTAGATCACAGACAGAAATGTAAAAATTAAACCTATAAACTTTCTAAAAGAAGACACAGTATAAATCTTTGTGGTCCTAGGATAGGCTTTGGTTTCCTGGATACAATACCAAGAGCACAAGTGATAGAAGAAAAAAGCAGATAAACTGGACTTCATCAAAATTAAAACCCTTTTCTTACAAAGGACATCATCAAGAAAGTGAAATGACAGGGGAAATGGGTATCTCAAGTCAGAGAGTGCTTGCTTAGCAAGAAAAATAAAATAAATCATTACATCTAACTACCTCCCCTGTAAAGAAATTGTTTTAATGTTTAAAAAAATATAGTGAAAGACAATGTGCAGAATAGAAGAACAATTTTGCAAAACATGTATCTAATAAGAGAGTAGCATCCAGGATATATAACGAATTCTTACAACTGAACAATACAATAAAACAGACCCAATTTTTAAATTTACCATGAATTTAGATACATATACAAATGGCCATTAAGCATATGAAAAGATGCTCAACATCACTAGACAAATCAAAATCAAAATGAGATCTCATTTTACACCCACTAGGATGGTTATTACCAAATCACGGACAATAACAAATGTCGTTCAGGAGGCAGAGAAACCTCATATGCGGCCAGGGGAAAGGGACAATTGTGCAACTTCTTTGGAGAAGCCTGGTATTTCCTCAAAAGCTTAGAGTTATATGGCTCAGCAATTCCACTCCTATATGTAGAGTCATCCCTCAATACCATTGGGGGGTTGGTTTCAGGAACCCCACACCCTGGATACCATAATCCAAGGATGTTCGAGTCCCTTTACAATCAGCCATCTGGATCCATGTAGTGGAAACTACAGATATGGAGGGCCAACTGTACAGCCAACAGAATGAAAACATATTCTCATAAAAATTTCACATCAATATTCATAGCAGTATCATTCAGTGTAGCCAAAAGTTACTAACAATATCCATCCATCAATGAACGGATAAACATATTTACCAAGAATAGGCCCACAAACTTTTGGTCATTGAAATTTTGACAAAGGAGGTGAGAACATACAATGGAATAAAGACAGCCTCTTCAGCAAATGGTGCAGGGAAAACTGCACAGCTGCATGTAAATCAATGAAGTTAGACTACTCCCTCACAGAATATACAAAAATGAATTCAAAATGTGTTAAAGAATTAAACATATAGACAAGACACTATAAACCTCTTAGAAGCAACCATAGGCAAAACATGTGACATACATCTCAGCAATGTTTTCCTAGAGCAGTCTACTCAAGCAATAGAAAAACAACCAAAAATATACAAGAGGGATCTAATTAAACTTACAAACTTTTGCACAGCTAAGGAAACAGTAAGCAAAACAAAAATACTACCAACCTATGGAATGGGAGAAAATATTTGCAATAAATGAAACTGCTAGGGGCTTAATTCCCAGAATATGTAAACAGCTTTTACACTTAATAAGAAAGAAAAACAAACAATTCAATTCAAAAAATGGCAGAAGTCCTAAACAAACATTTCTCCAATGAAGACGCACAAATGGCCAGTAGGCACATGAAAAAATGTTCAATATCATTCTCAGAGAAATGCAAATCAAAACTGCAATCAAATATCACCTCTCACCAGTCAGAATAGCCATCATTGAGAAGTTCACAGACAATAAATACTGGAGAGGCTGCGGAGAATTGGGAACCCTCCTACACTGTGGTGGGAATGCAGTTTGGTGGAGCCATTGTGGAAAAATGTATAGAGGTTCATCAAAAGACAAAACCTTGACCTCCCAGATGACCCAGCAATCCCACTCCTGGGCATATATCCAGAAGGAACCCTAATTAAAAAAGACACCTACACCCCAATGTTCACAGCAGCACTATTTACAATAGCAAGACATGGAAACAACCGAAATGTCCACTGACAGATGGCTGGATAAAGAGGTTGTAGCATATTTGTCCAATAGACTACTATTCAGCCATAAAATAATAATAAAATAATGCCATTTGCAGCAACATCAATGGACATGGAGAATGTCATTCTAAGTGAAGTAAGCCAGAAAGAGAAAGGAAAATACCACATGAGATTGCTGACATGTGGAATCTAAAAAAAAAAAAAGAAAGAAACAAAAAAATAAACTTATCTACAGAACAGAAACAGACACAGAGTCACAGAAAACAAACTGTGGTTACCAGAGGGGGGAGGGTGTGGGAAGGAATAAATTGGGAGTTCAAGATTTGCAGTTACTGAGTATGTAAAGAATAAACAGCAAGTTTATACTGTATAGCACAGGAGAATATATTTAATATCTTATAGTATCTTATGTTTAAAAACAGTATGAAAATGAATGCAGGTATGTTCCTTTTTAACTGAAGTCTTGTGCTGTAGACAAGAAACTGACACAACATTATAAACTGACTAGACTTCAATGAAAATATTTTTAAATAGACTAAAACCAAAAAAAAATGGAAAAGGATATTATCAAACAAAAAGAATAAAGTACTGATTCAGGCTACAATATGGATGAACCTTGAAATTTTATGCTAAAATAAGCCAGACACAGAAAGCCAAATAGTGCCCTATAAGGTGAACTGTATCTAAGCGTTTATTGTACTACTGTAAATTTTCCAGAGGTTTGAAATCTATCAATATCAAAATAAAATGTATTATGCATTAAAAACGCTTCCTCACAGGAGGGCTTTAATTATTAAATGCAGAAACGCATATAAAGCTCTTGGAAAAACAATTTGCACGTCCACACACAGTCACTGCTGTCACTGCCACTCAGAGGGTGGTGACAGCGCTGATGAGAGCTGCCTCCACTCGCTCCCCTGCAGAAAGGAGTGAAGGCCTGAGCTCTGCCAGGCAGGGTGAGCGTGAACCTGAGTCATACACAGCCACGTTCCAGACTCTGCGTTACCCAACTTTCTTATACAAACTGCAACATGTAATTTAAACACGCTAGAGGGATGTATCTTACAACACATGGAATACAGACAATGTTTTACAGTAACTATAAATGGAGCATCTATTGTACACCTGAAACTAATATCATATTTTAAATCAGCTATATTTTTATGAAAAATTAAAAAATATTTTTAAAATGCTATCACTTTAATATTCAATTCGGTTTTTAAGTTACTACTAAACAGCTCAGAATGTATAAAAGCATTTAATTGTGCTGTTTGCTTACATATTTATTTACATTCAGCCTCTTGCTAAAAGAGAATTTAAACAATTCTGTTAAACACAGCTTAACAACCATAACAACAAAAATGCAAAACGGAGAGTGAAGAGAAAATGGAGATTCAATACTTAAATGAAACCAGGGGGAGATAAACTCATAAAAATGGATTCCATGAAGTCAGGGCAAGTGTTAAAGGCCGACTACAAATTCAGCTGTAAGATTCTTGGCAGCTAAAGCAAAAAGAAAATGATGAAGGGGCGGGTGGTAGAGCATGTGCTTAGCGTGCACGGGGTCCTGGGTTCAAGCCCCAGGGCCTCCACTAACAGATAAATACATCTAATTACCTCCCCCCCAAAAGAACCCCAAAGAAAAGATAAAGAGAAATTTCTTTCCCAAAAAACCCTGATATTAAATTTGGGTTAAATACTTAAAAAAAGATAAAAAGAAAAATAAAAAATATAAGTGACACTGTGAAGGAAAACCCCAGCTGGGCTAACAAGCTAAGTCACAAATCTAAGTGTGATAAGTGTCGGTTTACTGATCTAAGTTTTGCTGAGCTACCTGGTAAACCTGAAGTTTAGTGTCAGTTTAATGGGCTAATAAGCTAACACGTAAATCCAAGGACAACAATTGTCAGTAACGGGATCTGTTCCAAATTGATAAGCTTCAGTGTACTGATTCCTTGCTTTTTGTTGTTTGAGCCTTATTGGCTAATAGCCCCATACTTGTAATTAACCCTATAAAACCTCATGTGCACGTCTTGGAGGTGCTCAGAGCTTTGGAAATGAAGCCCCTCTGAGCGTGCCAGCGAAATAAATCTCAGTACTACAACCTTGTGAGTTATACTTGTTTCTTGGCTTGCCTGTTGTTTCTATAACAACACAAGCGATAATGCCCGTGAGATAAATCTGCGGAGGTTGCTGTCAGGTCCCCATGTCTCACGTAGGAAAATCTGAAACATTTTTCTTATCATTCAGGGTCATCATAAGCCCACCTCACACCTCCCACCTTTAAATGCAGGAGCACAGGTAGGGCCCGACCTTTGCTGTCTCTGTGTCATCACAGTGAGACAGGATGGAAGGGGGAAGAGCACAGCCATTCAAGGAAGGCCACAGCAATTAACATCAAAATGTTAAAGGATTCAACCCCCAATAGGCCTTGAGGCTCAGGATGAAGAGATTTAACTTCTAGCAGATCTTGAGCTTCAGTAAACATCCATTGTAATAGTAACTTGGTGAATAACATGCCCCAGGCAACATGGCAGTCCCAATGCTAGCCACAAAAGGTCAAAGGGTGGGAAATGGCCAACTCCCTGGGAATCCTAGCCCCTTGCCCTAAGGCTGGTCCTTCTACTTATTAGCATATGAAACCACCAAGCCCAAGAAAACAAGCAACACAGCGCCACCTCGCGGTCACCACTCTCTCTCCCTCTTTGGGGAAGGCCCACAATGTGTGGAGTGTGTACCTACTTCTAATATGAGCATCAAACCCCCACACCTCGTGAAGTTTCTCTTGCCTATCAATGTATCTCTCTGAATAAATCTACCTTTACTCAACACTGGCTTGCTCTTGAATTCTTTACTGCATGAAGTTAAGGAACAAAATCTGGTGGGGCACATCCCAGGGGCTCAATGAAAGCCTGGGACACAGCCCTTCTCATGCCCAACGTTTTTTATTCTTGTATCAACAGGACTGGGCTGTGAAGGGAGGTCTGAGGCCACAGCTAAGGGACAGAAGCAGCCTCCAGGGCTCCAATTGGTGGGCAGTCTCTCCCCCAGCATGGGTCTTGGGGTCTGCCCGGTTCTCTGTGTTTCTCTGTTGTGCTGACTCCCCAGACATACAGCGTACTCCTAGGCTTGTCCCCACAAAACCCTTCTCCCAAAATACAAGCACATCATGTCACAATCCTCTTGTTCAACAAGGAAATGTTCAGCCCACTTTTTCTCCTCCCCAATAAAGTACCCAACTGTCCTCGCTCCCATCACACCACTATTTTCTTTGTGAGAACTCTGCACTCGCCACACCCCATCCTGAACACAGGTGCCTTACTGGCTGTGATTGAGATGTTTCTTTCTTACACAGAAAGCGTCCTTTCACTTTCCCCTTGTTACCTTAAAAAAGCATTTCCTGAGTCACTCACCCCTCTGATTCTGAACTAACAAAGTGCTGAGTTTGCAGTCACTATATGCATACATCCCAGTTTTGGCTAGGTTTCCATCACAAGATCTTCATTAAGGAGCTGCATCAAGAAGTTTAAAGAGGCTATTCTTACATGTGAGTGGAGGAGCCTGCAAAAAAGTTGAATGGCTTTGAAGAGAGAGTTAACCAGGGACAAAGAAGTTGCAGGTCCTAGTCAAAAGTGTCATGAGGCAAAATGTTCTCCCAAGACTCAGTGTGGCTTATGAACACGGAGTCGGCGGGGAGGAGGTGACAGGCAGTGAGTAGGGTGAGTGATACAGGTTACGCTCCCCCAGCTGGGGAAGAAAAGGTTTTTTCCAGTTTTCCAAACAATTTCTTACTACCTTTTTCTATTATTGTCACATACTATTTCCAACGAATTAAGCATATCAATGTCAGTCATTTGGGCCACTTGGGAGAAGCTACACGATGCCATTCACAGGGCTGGGACATGACAGCCACACCAGTCTAGATTGAAAGAACAGTCAGGGTATTTGCAAGGTAATCACGGGCATGCAGCAAACTCCCCAGCTTCAATGACCTCATCTCAATGCTGGGGCCAATAAAACTACCAAGCAAAGTGCGTGATGATTATGGCCAACATCTGTTTATTAGTTAAGTGCCCGAGACAACTGTCTCTTAATGGGGAATGAGTAAGATCAACGAGGCCCTGTCTACCTGGCCACACGCACCCTGCCTTCCTGCCTTGGTGCAGCAGCAGAACTTGTTTAGCTGAGATGAACACCCCCAGAGCAGCCCAGACGGGAAAGCTCCCAGCTCTGCACGGCGAGACAAGTTCCTTTCCTTCTCAGAGCTGATCACAATTTGCTGTCGTCTGTTTTTATGTTTATCCCTTTTGTAACTGTCTCTCCTTCGGAGTTTTTGCTCAAGCAGCACAGGGCCAGATGTGTCTTGCGGCCTGCCGGATATTCTGGGCAGGGAAACAGCCGACTCCATATCTGGCTCTGGTGCTGAACAGAGAGGGCAGAAGGCCCAGGGGCCCATGCTGAACCGAGGCCTCTGCACCCAAAATTATGGTCTGATTTTGGGCAAATTATACAGTCTTTTTACCATGAGATTCCTCATCTGTCCATGAAAATAACTGTCCATGGCACATAGAATTACAAGGATTATAGGAAATCACCAAATTCATAACCTAGCCAAGGGGCTGCAAGTGCATCCTCAACAGACAAATGCTGCCTTTACGGCTCTGACACATGCTAAGCGGGGCGGCCCCACACAGTGAACACTGCTAAGTGCCAGTGGGTTAAGTGCTTCATGTGTGCTATAATACTCTTTAGATCTTACAACAATCCCAGGGTGAAACGAATATTATGCCCATTTCACAGATTCACCAACAGGTTAAGAGATTTTGAATTCTATTCCAAGGCCCTATGGTGAAGAAATGGCAATTTAAACCGGAATCTGGGCCCAGGCCTTGGCTCCATCTCTCTCCAATCCACCTGACCACTTGCCTTTGAATTCCACCTCTCCAATACACAAGTTTCAGCCGGCCAGCTCTTAAATGCAATTTGTGCAGTTTGTCAATGTTGTTTAATTACCATAAACTGTTCTCAGAAACCACTACAGTAAAGAAAGGTGGACGTAAGGAATTCTGCATTGCGTTCTCCTGCAATGTGCAGGATCCCTTTCCTACACCTCCAAATCCAAGTGTATGCTTCCTCCCTGTTTATGTTTGCACACGGCTTATTAAAGCAGAAGGTACCTGCAGTAATTCCATCTCGGTTGCTTTCCAAGGTTGCAGATTATCCATAATCAGTCTGTGAACGAAAATACTACAATGTGAATGAGAATACTGCAACCATGACAGTAAACAAAGAATACTGAAACCAAGTCATTAAAGGCTGCCGCCACCCCCCAGCTAGGACAGGCCTGCAGCTCAGCTGCTACAGCAACTCACAATGGTGTCATCTGAGCAGACTCAGAATAAGAAAGGACAGGCTACTGGCCCAAGATAGCTAGGTGCTTGTCTAAAAAATGAATTCAGTGAGTCCAAATATTTGCTTCCTCTCACACATACAAAAGTACTAAATTCTTGAACTTGAGATACCTGGCTTTCTTTAGATAACAAGCAATCTTTTATTGTTCCAACAACCTGGTCTTTGTTGTAAAGCTCCTATATATCCTAGCTCTGCCTCAACCTCTTGGGAGCAGTCCCTCAGAGAGTTCTGACAGGCTGTCATCCTGGCTCGAGTCCTCCCGCCAAATGAAACATAACTCTTAACTTTTAGGCTGCACATGTATTTCAGTCAACAGTTTTGGACACCATGAAGCACCACAGCAGATTTCTCTCCACCTGAACTCTCCAAGTAACCAGAGCCTTGGTACCAGCAGTGGCCCTTTGTGCCCATCCACCTCCTCGGGGTGTCCAGATGAATTTGGGTGAGTCTCTCTAGGTTCTCGGATCTCACATATTGGTTGATGATCCTAAGTTTTATCTGGCGGTGTATCTAGGTACGTGGCCCTCCAGTTGAAAGAAACTGAGGTGAATTACCCACCCAGTGGGACATATTGAGTGGGGCCTGGTTGAAAGATAACAGGAAATATCCACCTTGAGGATATGTCCAAAGTGGGGCTGGTGGAAACATATGAGGAAAATACTCACCCAGTGGAGACATCCTGAGTGAGTCCAAGTTGAAAGACACTGGGTTCAGGACTGAGTGGTTAGGTAAGAGTCTGGTCTAATATTTTCCTCAATTTGGTTACCTCCATTGAATTTTTCAGGATAAAAGTAAAACTCTTATGAGGAAACTTTCAACTCCAAAATTCGGACCATCCTCCTGGCTGGTAACAGCTTTCTCGGGTGACAGAGAATCTTCCAGGAGTGGTAGACACAAAGACTTCATGACACAGAGTTGTCCCTGTGGGAAATCTTACTAGCAAATTTATTCTGAGAACCCGACCTTACAATGGGGAATAGAACTTTCAAAAAAAAAAAATACAGAACAGAAAAGAAAAGAAAAAGAAATGACAGATTGCCAGTCTCCAACTATTACCCCAGCCAGGTTTATGTACATACAAAATTTACAACATTAATTGGGAATAAGAAAAAAAAAACTCACTCTGAAAATAACTAACCAGGCCTGATAAAAACATTTTTTGGAATTCTGAACTTATAAAAACAAAATCCCCTTTAGGGGTAACTTGGATTTCTCTTCCTGTGTCCTTGAAATGTAAATGTTTTATCTTTCTCTGGGTGTTTTAAGTGTGTGTATGTATGTATATGTATGTTTAGTTTATTTTTTAAAGGAAACCTTGGACTCCACCATACAAAAGTTTCAAGTATTGTGTACATATGGTGGCCACGCAAATAAATTGGGATTCTAAGCAATTCTTTGATTGTACCAATTTTCAGATATTTTGCCATCTTAAACTTGGCTGCATCAGCCTGGACCACAAAGGCTTTTAGCTTTTGGAGAGTAAACCTTTGAATTTTATTTAGGCAACACCCCGACTCTCATGTGGAAGTGCCTCTTCATCTTATTGGTTTAAAATCACTATATATATATTATATTTGTATATAAATTGACGGCCATATGATGGATTTTTTAATTTGGAAAAACTTTTTAATTGGTGAAAGTTTAAAGAGATCTCATTATAAACAGTTGTTTTATGGTTTCTATTAAAATCAAGTTTAAATGTAGAAAAATATATCTAATGGTTAACCTAAGAACTTAGTTAAAAAAATAAAACTGGTTTGAAAAGCTACGTTTGTGTTTTCCTTTCTGATAAATGTTTCTAGATATGCTAATAAAAACTTAGAATAATTAATGTTAATTAGGTTGAATAACTGGAAAAATGATTGTAAAAATGTCGAAAAAAAAAATAAGTGGCTTATCCCAAAAGGATAAATATTTTTATATGGTTATTTTGAATCAAATAAATAAAATGGACATTTTTGGATTTACATACAGGGTTTTGATACTACACAACGTAAAGTTAAAAAAAAAAGGGCCAAAGAGTTCACCTACTCCCCCCCAAGATTAAAGTTCAAACAAGCCCATTTTACTTACCACAGTTTGAAATATATGTATATATAGACTGAAATACTTGATCAATAATTGGGATAACAGACCAATTAATGAAATTAAAAACTGAGAAGTGCCTAAGCTCTTTGGCTGAATCTTGGGCATCCTAGAGACTTCTATACAATTATATACAATGCACACACACACAAAAAAAGGTTTCTGGCACTCCTTCTAGAAATAAGAATTATTGATTAAACTTAATAAATATAAAAATTAAAGGTATAAGATTTAATAAAATTGAGATAAAAGTTTGTGAAATTGGTATATTTAAATGGTCTTTATACAAAACTTTTGCTTGTGTTGTGGGATACATATGTTTAAGAGGAAAAACACTTCCCCTTCTTGGTATTATAAGGCTAGGCACATATCTGTCCCTCTGAAAATATTAATTGAACAAATTAAAATAAACCAATATAGTTACATAAGCCGTCCAATATAATGTAAAACTAAAAACTAATTTGAGTGGCTAATAAAAAAATACAGGTTTACCCTGGGTTTAACTTATAACACAAGGAAAAGAGATCTTACTAAATGCCTTATGCAAGTTTTGGAAGACATATTTAAGTAAGCCTTAAAGTTTTAAAACATGGAATTCTTTGTTTACAGCTCTTCTCACTGATACAAAAATGCCATTTAAGGAGATAAAATACGGCCTGGGTGAGAGAGCAGTTCTCTGGGGACCTGGAAGACAGTGTCTTTGTCTTGCACATCAGAAATATAAATACAACAAACAGTGACCTAGGACTGAGTCTAATTAGCTCAATGAAATAAACCTTAAGGCCAAGAAATTTTTGGCATATTAGAACTCAGAACTCTGAAGGGTCCTTCAGACATTGTGAAGAAATTTTAACTGTCTGTTTCATAAATAGTAAGCCTTAATGATTTGAGCAAGCAAATTCAGCTTACTCCAACTATTATTATACCTATCTTATAAGTAAGTTTTAAAGTGAAGCTATGAGATCTCTAGCTTTTTTCTGATTATAAGCCTGTGTACACATTATAGAAGTGAGATATTTCTACTGCTAAAGAAAAAAAATTCAAAGTCATAGAGCTCTGCTTAATTGACGTAAAAATATAAGAGCTTAAACATTAAGTATTTTTAAAATAACAACTGAACAAATTGACTTTCAGCGTCATGTGAAATGGAAAATATTCAATATTAAGATAATATTTGATATTGTTTAGTTTAAGTATGTTCTAATTAATATAGACATCTTTAAAGTCATCAATATTATGTATAATACCTTTACTGTACCTAGGTTTAATGAAAGTCAAATAAGATCCTGTTATATCTGTTGCAGATTTGTCAAAAAAAAATAAAAGTAATGTGCTGTGGTAAAATTTTAAGTAAATTAAATGCAAATGAGATGAGAGCTTTGGGTAAATATTTAAAATATATGTTTAAAATGTATGTTTAAGATAATCTCTAAGTGTTTGGTATCTTTAAATTCTAGTGTTGTGCTAAATTAAGTTAAATGACAAGATTTTATTAAATAGCTATGCCATTTTCAGATAAAATAACATTGAAATACGAATTACTTAACATTTAACTTCCTCTTACAGTGAAACTAAAGGTATATAGAAATATTAATATATGGTTGGTGCCACACTGAAATAGTCTCTATTAGTAAGGGAATGATCTCAGTATCCTAGGAAAGTAATATAAATGCGTAAAGGAAGATATAAGAATGGAATTATATTTTGTTAATGAAAAATAGTGACTTTCTCCTGAACCTGGTTACTTCTGAATAGAAGAAAAATAAGGGACACACTAATATAAGTATAGAAAGCTGTGGAAGGCTTGTGGAAAAGGAACCCTGAGGGAAGAGTTTTGTACATGGTCAGAATTGGCTAAGTTTAGAAACAAATTGGGCAACGTAAATGAATCTTAGAAGTAAGCTGGTACAAGATTAGAATTGTTTTTCTCTCTGTTAAGGGGAAAAATTTTTCTTAAAATGTTAATCCACCTTCAGTAACAGATTGTAAAACTTCTTATACCACTTAGCTGATCTGTTCTGCCTTTACCTTTGACGTATTTTCTTGTTAATGAATTAGTACTACTTTACAGTGATCTATATGTTTATCTGATCAAGTGTTCTGAAATCTTTCAAAAAGCTCCCCAAATATAAAATTCTAATTAATTAAATAAAAATTAATTTAATTAATTAAAATTCTTTTAATCTCCAGTTAAGTTTGGGATGCTACAGAAGGCCCCTGAAACATCCCAAAGAGAGATTTTTAACTATAAAGTTTCATTTGGCATTTTAAATAACATGGAATTGTCAAATGAATCATAAAACTTCTAAGGTTATATTGAATGAGACAATATTATTAATATAGATATTGTAGAAATTATATGGACTCCCTAAAATTCTGGTATATCTGAAATGTTACCAGTGATAATTATGGGTATAGTGAACAGATTTCTTTATTGATTATAGTGTAACGGTGTTTAACCATGCTTTTAAATCTTTTGTCATTTATAGACAGTTAATGGTTTTCTTCTGATGGTTTTGCAAAATGCTTTCTCTTCAAGGAGATTTACTGATTCCTAATAAATTTCACACTATAGCACTGAACTAAACTGGGTAAGACATTTTAAAGTTCTAATGAAAACTCTCATTAAAAGAATTAGTTACATGGGACTGATTAACCTGCTGAATATGGTTATAATTTTTGATATTGTTTGAAATACTACTGGCTTTTAACCTGTTTCCCAGACGTAAAGAATCTCTTCTCCTTAAGCTAGTTATGGTTCACAGCAATTTGATAAATTATACCTATGTAATCACACTTGGAACACTTATCTTTTCTCTCTATCTGATCCCTCAAGAGACTAAAAACACTTAGGTCCCCAGTGGCTCTATCAAACAAATTAGGGAGATCATCTCCTAACAGATATAGGAGTATAAAGATATTTTAAGGATTTTAAAGAGAAAAGAATTTACCTAAATCTGTAAGGCAGAAACCCATGAAAAGCCTTGACGTGTCTTTCTTGGCCTTAGCAAACCTTAACATTCTACCCTGAGACTCCGTATTAAAACTTCCAACACAGCCAATTTAAAAAAGCCTATATGATCAAATAATCAGACTTAACTTGTAAAAAATTAATCTTGATTTGGCTATATTTGAGAAAACTGAGGGTAACTTAAGAGAGAAAATAAATTATATTTTAGTGGATATTAAATTCTAGTTTTGTTAATTGAGGTCCATATTTACTAAGACACTTCCCAGATCATTCCTTGCTGTTATGTCACATTACTGTACGGTTTAATTGAATTATGAAAAGGATACTCTAGGTTTGTTTCTGAAGCTCAGAAATCTATCCTTGGGTAAAGTTCCAATGCCCCATGACCTGCAGCCAGGGGATTATACATACTGCAACAGGCATGACTTAAAGAACTGTCTCCAACCTGAATGGAAGGACCCTTTTTCAGGTACTCTTTACCAGACCATACACACCAAAGCTGAAGGAAACGGAGTCTCGGATTCATTTCCTATCTGAAACATCCCCTGCAGTGCACTGGCCTATCGAGTGCTGCTCACCTTAAAACAATGCCCAAATGGAGAAAAAGCTACCAGACCAGGATGAGAAGAAGATGACATCTGAGCTAGACAGCTGACCCAAGACACCGGACCAGGACTGTATACCAATTACTTTGATAATTTCTCCAACCTTTGATTATGATCTACTCCACTTGTTAAGTTTATGATAAATTACCTATGTCTAGTACTTCTGTGTTACCTTGGTGGGTTTCCCTACTCCAAGGCTCTAATTAGATAGCCCTCAGAAACGTTATTCTAAAAAGAATTTATAGTTCTGTTTAGGCCACTGTTGATCTTACAAGGTGGGAGATTTCAACTGGCCAATTAATACCTGCTCTGACCCTGACCATAAATATGAACTTTCTCATAGGATCAAACTCAGAAACACAAGCAAAATTTTAACCCAAAAATACAACTTCTCGACTATTAAATTCTTACTCGTGACTTTATTAACGTTACTAGCTGTATTACTTATATCCTGTCTATTTTATAAAATTGTTGTCTGTTACATTTCCCAATGTGTAACTAGGCCCACAAGATTGATGATGGCTAAACATATTGAAGAAACAGATAAAATTTATAACCCTGAATAAAATAAATATAATAGTGTGATTCTAGGTATGGGAATGAGCAAAGATGGGTAAACACTTTCTGTATCATAATAGACTAGTAAGACAGGTGATCCAGAGAACTTTTAGTATCAACAGGACCTGACAAAAAAAAACTTACACCTTGAATGGCAACTTAGAAGATTCTTCACCTGAACTAGGAATGAGCCATCCTAGCACCGTGGGACAAAATTGGTCATGAAATTTCTCTCAAAATATTGGTCAAATTTAGGACCAAGTGGGAGCACTGTGAATGAAAATACTACATTGTGCATGAAAATACTGCAACCATGACAGTAAACAAAGAATGCTGAATCCGAGTCATCAGCGGCTGCTGCCAACCCCCAGCGAGTACATGCCTACAGCCCGGCCTCTCAGTCACTCACAGTGGTGCCCTCTGAGCAGACTCAGAGTAAGAAAGGACAGGATACTGGCCCTAGATAGCCAGGGGCTTGCCAAAGGAATGAATTCAATGACTCAAATGTTTGCTTCTCACCATACATAGAAAAGCAGTAAATACTTGAACTTGAGATATCTGGTTTTCTTTAGATAACAAGCAATATTTTATTGTTCCAATTACCTGGTCTTTGTTGTAAGCTTCTATATATCCTAGCTCCTCCCCTACCTCTTGGGAGCAGTCCCTCAGAGTGATCTGAGAGGCTGTCATCCCGGCTCGAGTCCTCCAGCCAAATAAAACAAAGCCCTTAACATATAGGCTGAACGTTTATTTCAATGACGTTCCAGAATAGACACAACTCATCAATTCCGTAATGGAACACACTGAATCAGGAACCAAAGCGTGTTTTAGTCCGAAAATCTCCGGGTTCCTATTTCTTCCTGTCATTATACAATCCCTCTAGAACTCATTAATTTGCTGTCTGCTCCTCTGGCAACAAAACTCGTAGAAGACTCAACTCAGCAGAGCGCCCTGCTGGGGAGAACACCCCGCAGAAGCACTGCAGGCTGCCTGCCCTCCTGCACGCTCTGCTGACCCTTGGTGTCCTCCGTGGAGACCAGGCCAACAGAGCTGTTCCTAACAGCTACAAATTCGCACACGTTAAATAAATCATTTTATTTTATATGATATTTTACGTATATACACATCTCTGAAAACAGCTTTGCAGAAGCTCAAATCTTCAACATCAATCCCCAAAGGCAAATCCGGTCCCCAAGGGGAAACAAGACTTAAGACGACACTAAGGCCTCCAAAGTCCTCTCAAGGACCGTCAACCAAACTGCCTGCAGGTCTGCAGCTGCAGGCTGTTACATGTCTGCTTTTAAAGCAACCCCTTCCTGCCCTCGGGTATTACAGTGTCCCTCTATGCCCTCCCGTCTCAGGGTAAAAGCAGCCGTTGCAGAACCTTGCAGGGAAGCACTGACAGGAGTCGACAAAGAGGATCAGAGCTAAGCTAATACTTCTGATGACACGACCTTGTCACTGTGTCACTTTACAGATGAAGATATATATAGAGAGAGGTGGGGTGATATTGCTCAAAGTCACACAGCTAATAAGTGGCAAAGTCTATAACTCTGCTCTTCCCTTCGGCGTGACGCCCCAGCTGGGACGCCCACAGGGTTGTCTCATGCCTGCCTGAACAATCCTCTCCTGTCACTCATAACCCACCACAGGGTCTGACCCTAGCCTGCCTTTTCAGCATCTATTTCCTCCAGTCTCTCAGGAACAAGGCCGTTTGGGCCACTGTATGACTTCCGGCTCCCGGAAACATCAGTGCTCATGCTGGTCTTGCCTGTGCATCCGGCCCGCTGCTCAGAGGCTCTTCCTCCCCTGCAGGAGTACGTTTCCACTCTCCGCAGGGACACCTCCTCAGGGGAGCCCTCTTCTCGCTCTCAGCACGGCAGGGCCACATCCCGAGCTGCCCCATTAGGACAGTGTGCGCCCAGGTCTGTTAATCAGACCAGCAGCATCAGAGCTAGGGATTATGCCTGGGCTACCCTGCAAAACTACTGCCCGCCACACAGCCCCCAGCCAGCAGGTCACCTGGAAGTCACAGCAAGTGCCCCACCCAATCCAGAAGCCTCTTCATTTGCCAGCATCGCTGATGACTGGTTTCCAAACTTTGGTCAGTTTCGCACAAAACAGCACCTTCAACTGTGAAGCAGAGGGTTTCGCTTCTGCTCCCCATCCTTACTGGTAATGTCAAGGAAAACAAAGAGGCCTTTTCTCAACACTTTTATAATGACACCCTCCCACCCACAATACTCATATGCTCAAGAGCTTTGGATCCACGTGATTTTCTTTCCCTTATGATAAGCGGCTCAAAACACTGCGGGATTCCTTCTATTTAGAGGGTATTTGTACTCAGTTTATCAGCTTTAATCTGTTTTTGTCTCTCTTCAATATCCCTAGCAGTTGCCACCTCTTACTCCCTTCAGCAGCCTCCCTCCCAACATCTACTCTAGGAAATCAGCTGTGATGAGGGGCCCTGGGGCAGTCACAGACGATGCAACTAAGGCAAAGAGAGGGTCCATAATTTGCCCGAGAAGATCAGCTTCAACCCCCAACAATGTGTGTCACGTCCCTGTGTTTAACTCTTATGCTAAGAAAGATAACTTTTTGTAGATTATGGTTATAAACAGATGAGGTATAAAAATACATACAAGGACACACATCTACTCTAAGATGCTCACTAACTCCACTATTTTGTTTCTACTTATTTCTATTAAAAAATATTAAGAACCTCTGCAGTCAGTATAGCAAAATGTTACTGGGCTTTAAATCCAGAATATAGAGGTGTTAAATGTGTCATTACTCATACTTATTTGTATGTTCACAATACAAAATTATTTGAAAGTCCCTCTCACCTCCCCCTACTCACTACTGGCTCTCACCTGAGCTCCCAGACCACACATCTAACAACCTTTCACTTTACCCACAGCTGAACTCATCAGTTTTCCGCAGAACTCCCTCTGCAGCTTTCCCTCCTCAGAGCACAGAAGGACCATCATTTACCTCATTAATCCACCCAGAAACCTGGGCCTTACTCCATCCTGCATTCACAGCCAGCCTTCATCCTTTCCTTTTTACCATCTAAACATGCCTTCAATATGTTCGCTTTTAAACACTGACCGTCCCACCGCTCAAGTGGAAGCCACCAACACTGCCCACCTGGACTCACGAGTCTCCTAAGTGGCCCCACAGCCACTCTCCCCTACTTGAGACAAATGGGACTGTGCCACTCCCGCGCTTTTTGGACTCTTTTAAGACCCACTCTTCTTAGAAGAAACTCCAAGTTCTTCACCAGGTGAAAGTCTTTGCCATGAAATTGTCACCTCAGGGAGGGCAGGACCCGCCCTCTCCCCTCGGCCCCGCCCTCTGGCAGAGCATCAGCTTGGGAGGACCTGCTGAGCTACACCAGCCTGTATTCTAAACCTGGTCTGAGTTCTTAGCAATCTGCTTCACTTATCCATACAATTCCAAGGTAAATTAGAAAGATTTTAGATGTTGAGCTAGACTATTGATTTGGGGATTTTGCACTAGCAACCTGCAAGGACATGTTCTAAAGATTCTGTCTTCTTAAAACCCCACCCAGGTTAAAGGAGTATTTGTGGAATGTCTTCGGAGGAAAAGGGACTGTACTTTTACAGGCTTTATGTTTTATAACATGAACAACCCGGACAGGGTCACAAATGGAACCGCCTCACAAGTGACAGAAGACAGGTGAGAGGCACAAAGCAACAGGTTGCAAAGATGGTAAGAGCAAGCATGATTCTCCAACCCCCCCAAAAATTTTTGAAACAACCAAAAATTCTGAATTTTAAAAGTAAAATAGTATCATATAGAGAAATGAAATAAATAATACTCTTCATCAGGGTTTCAAGATCTCACTCCAGAGTTTTTAGCAGGCCATACTGAATCCTAGCACAGAAAAATCAAATGGACTTGTAGTGAGAAAGTTCCAGGAAAACTGCAGTAATTCCTCCACTTGTGTAAGGACATACACTCACCTGCTGAAGGTGAATGTAAACCGCATTCTGGATAAATTCGAAAGCTTCCAGTCTCCGCTTCTGGATGCCAAGGACATGGACAGCTTGGAAGCATGCTTCTAACTCAGTCACCGGCATTTTTACACTGCAGGGGAAACGGAGGCACCCAGTCAAGAGCAGAGATGTTCCTGTCGTGTCTCACAGGCCGTGCCTCGGGGATTCAGTGCCCTGCAGCAGCCCGGCCCCAGGCAAGGACCAGCAGCGTTTTCCACCCAAGCAGGAGGGGCACTGTGCTTGAGAAAGCCCATCTCCAATGGGGGCAAGAGGGGCTGGTGGGGTTGAGTGAACCTATAAATGCCCACAGAAATATGCCTGCATTCATTCAAGTGATGCAAACAACTGTAGCAGGCTATTTAACAAAATTTCAATTGTCAGTGGAAATTTTGCCATTCCTTTCCGCTTGTCCCCTGCACTCTGAGACAGGCTTAGGCTCTCTTACACCTGCAGCTCTGTGCAATAGTTGTGAAGTCATTTTACTTTACAGATACCACGGTTCTGCCCAGGGTGATATCCAGCCCAGAGAGGTGGCCCAGGTCAATTTAAAGCTATGTGGCTTGCGTGCGGGGTCAATTACAGGAGCTGGTTCCGGAGCCAGGCCCCTCCCCACCTCTGCTCCCCTCTCTCCCGAGGCCCCGCTGCCAAGCACTCAGGCTCCGTGATCTTATGTCCTACTCTTCTACTCTACTCCAAACCCTTTTCCTTTTCTTTTTTTTCCCTAATTATTCCCAGCTGGAGTGATTTTTCAATCTCAATATCTGAAAAAATTCCTGCAGCCGAAAAAGAGGTCTCCAGAGGTCAATGCCCATATGCTGGTTCCTGAAGAGAGCCCCTGGCTACGGGGACCCTCACCAACACTCACGGGGCATCAGAGATGTTGCAGGGTCGGCCACCCCCTACAAGAGTTTGCTGTCACCCCAATGCCTGCACAGCATCCCTGCTCACAAAATATAGTTGGTACACTTATCGGTTATTAAGAAGCAAAAATACAAAATTGCTCATATTTCTTACTAATATTATCTATGAAGCTGGAAACGGAATTGTAATAAAATGTAACAGTTTTTACCCTATGTTAAATCTGTTCCTTTGAGTTTAAACCTGTGCCCTGTTTCCTAGGCTCAGACTTGGTAGCTCTGCACCATTTGAAAAAGAAAGTTGCCTTTAGCCTGAAATCTGCAGGAAAGCCTATTCTCCTGGCCCTGATCTTTAAAAATGTTAGCTCATCTGCACTTCTGTAGAGATGGCAAGTTGCATAATAGAGAATAGCCTTTGTTTTTTTGGAGGTTTTACAGGGGTACCATGATTTGATCCACATGGACAGCTGCAAGAACAGCGGATTCAAAGGACAAACAATTCATAAAGCAAGAAGTATGCAACAACCAACCACAACCCCCCCTTTTTAGTATAAAAGGAGACTGAATTCTTACTTGAGGAAGATAGTTCTCCAGGACATCAGTCTGCCGTCTTCTGGGTCTGCCAGCATTGCAAGTGAAGTCACTATTCCTTGCTCCAACACCTCATCTCCCGGTTTATTGGCCTGTCATGCGGCGAGCAGAACGAGTTTGGACTCGGTAACAAAATGACTGCATTGGAGGTAGTATGTCTCCAATGTTTCCTCGTTTCCAATATGTAACATGCACATCATTTATGATCTAGTGCAAATAATTCATCAAAGACAACCACAAAAAGAAACTATACTCACCTAGCTATCAACACTGAAGCCACAACCTGTCAATTTTATATGATGTTGAAAAACACAATGGAAAAACCTAACATAGGGAGTTGATTCCACGGAAATAAAATTATTTCTACTCCTTCAATACTTTTTCTTTTCTTTTCTATTTTATTTTGTTTTGCTAATTGAAAGGAAAATAAAAGTCAAGTCATTTTATTTCACGTATTTTTGTTATAGCTACATTCTTTAAATACTACAAAGAGATTTAAACTGCAAAAAAAATTGTTCATATATTAGTATAAAGATATATACACAATCAATGGGGATTAGGAAAGGAATGGACATTTACTAAAAATCCACTGCAATCTTGTCTTTTACAAGCATATCCTGGAATATAAGCTGTATGATCCAGGGGGCCCCACCCCCATTCTCACTGTTGACTCCCTTAGCAATCAACTACTAAGGCACCAGCATAGAACCATGTGATCAGTATTTTAGGAATAAATTAGGGAATTAGCACATTCAATTCTAAAACAAAAACCCTAAAATAAATACTGAACTTATTTACAGATAAAGAAAATTGGAACCAAAAAAGTAGTTATTTCCCCAAGGTCACAAAGCTAATAACTGGTAAAGACAAGATTTGAACTCATCTGCCTGATTCTAAAAACTAAGGTGGAAATCCCATTCGACTGGGGAGGGTCCAGCAGCAGAGCCTATCACCCTATCTTTGTTTAGATCTAGCCTTAGACAGCCTGAGACAGCACCCCATTCCTATGGAACCCGAGGGCAATTGATAACAATAAGGATTTTATATCCAGTAGTTTGTTAGGTCTCATTTATATAAAGTGTCAGCAGGTCAGCAGAAAAACTCTGGAAAATATGAGTGGGTCCAGAGCTTTCTGCTGATTAGTAACTCAGTCTCTCAGGACATAGTGAACTTCCCATGAGAGGCCTCATGGACATAAACTAAAGGCAGCTGAGCAATGAAAACTAACAAGAACCTGGAACTCAAGCAAGAAGGTTCCCTGCCATCCCCCACCCAGTTGCCTCTTCACCCGCGTGGACACGATGGCAGGAGACCCAGATTCTTGTCCAAGTTACATCATCATGGATTCTCATCCATAATAATGTATGACTCTATGCCGCCTTATGTCCAATAAAACTCAAATATGATAACACCAATATCTCAGCAGAATATCTATGTCTCCACTTCCTGTCTTCTAATAGGAGAATATTTTTATGGACAAAAAGCAGAAATCCAATTTAAAAAACCATGCACGAAGCCAGGTGAAATTCTGCTTAAGAGACTGCTCTCACGCTGAGTAAATGAAAACTCAGAAAAAGTGGCCCTTCTCCCTCAGCAAATGGGAGGTAGCCTGATGTGTGTGTGTGTGCACGTGTGTGTGTGTGTAAATCAAATACAATGAATTCTGGGATGTGTACAGTTTTTTTAAGTCACTGTCATTTCATGGGAATGAGCCAACATTTAAATAATTTGAATCTAGTGTTCTGAGAGAGTCTCGGGCTCTTGGTGGAGGAGGTGAAAGGGGAGAGTGAAGGAGGAAAGAGGTACATGAAGCAAAGAAGTAAGAATACTGCCAGGGAAAGGCAAGACGTTAGTTTTGTTCTTCCTTGCACCACATACAAATTAGGGACTCGCTTTCTGCTGATGACTTATCGAGCACTGAGTTGCAGGAGAAGAGGGGACAGCTCATTGCTCACTGAGCTTGTGACTGTACGTGGCATCTTATAGACACAAATCATTTACCCTGATCAAACACTCTAGCAGCAGGCTGTAATTCTTCTGTTTTGAGAGACAACAAAGCAGGAGTTCAAACAGGATGCATAACTTGACAAAAGTCAGAGGTCCAGTAAACTAAAGAGGATTAATTCAAACTCAGATCTGAATGCAGAGTCTGATCTTCCCACTCCCAGGGCTGGAAAATCCTTAACACAGGCTCCCCAGCTCCCCTGCATTGTTCCTGGCACCAAGCATTTGCCATGGCAATGGTCACCATTTCTCACAGACACAGCGCTCTGTGCAGCAAATGACCTTGATCAGACCTTGATCATCTACCTGCCACGCCCACCAGGCTTCACCATACAGGCAGGAAAGCTGGCTTTCAAGTGCATACAAAGCCATTCCTTGTCTAACCTGGGCTCTTCTGTGGTTTCTCCAGCCTAAAGGCAGCCATGAAACTGCTCACAGTTTGTACATGAGCCACACTACCTCTCTCCATCTGTCTCCCCACCTATACTACTTAGCTATGAACATTTTGAGAATCTTCGACACAAATTTTTAAAAACAAAAAAGAAAGGATTCTGGAACAACTACTTAATACTTACAATTTTAAATGACAAATTACAAAGTGAGTATTTACAAACCGAATCTTCCTTTCTAAATTTCAGTTTTAAGCGTTTAAAAATATAATAGCAAAAAATTTTCACTTACAAAATTGACAAAAACATAAACAATAATCTGGAATAAGTTAAAAAATAATGCCCATGTTCTAAATGGAGAAACTTCAGGGCTGTACTGAGGGGTAAAGTAAGAGGTGAGAATGTAGAGACATCAACAAATTGCATGGAGGAAAGCAGTTTTGTAAAGATGTAAGTTCTCATCAGAATAATTCAAAACTTACTGAAAACTCCCATGACAACTCCAATCTGATTTTTTTTTAACTTGAACAAAATATTTTGGAATTCTTCAGGAATAATAAAATCATAATACTAGACAAGAAAATTTGGGATGGAAGAAAAGAATGAAAAAAAATTCAGACTGCCAATTATTAAATAAATTTTTACAATATGTAAGTTATGGTGCTGGAGTAAGAAAGGCAGATTGACAGAAGGGAACCATGAGCTCAAAAAGAGACTCTAGTGTACATAAGTATTTTGTAAAGGTGGGATTTCAAATCAAAGAGAAAAGTATGACTTCAGTAATTGTCCTGAGACAATCAGACAATCACCTAGAAAGAATAAATACTATTCCTCTCATAAGGACCACAAGATAATTTACAGACAGTGATGTAAATATAAAAAAGTACTAATAACAGCAAATACAACACTTTGCTCTTATTAACTCAACTTACCCTTACATTAACAAGTACTATTATCATCTCCATCTTAGAGATTAAAAAAAACCTACAGAGGAGATTTATTCCAGTATAAGAAATTATTTTTAAGAATAATTTCAAAGATAAAACACATAAGGAATACATTTATTATCATAAGAATATTTTGAGACACTACCAAAATTAAAATCCTCCTAAACAAAATGAAAGGCAAGAAATGACAAGAAAAAGCTCTGTGATACATGTTGTTGAAGACAAGAAGTTAATGTTCATAACATACAATGAGCTGTCACAAAGCAACAAGAAGCTCCCCCACTTAAATGTGTGCAAAGGATAAAAGGAATCATTCATTTTAAAAAAGTCAAATGGCTAATGAGTGAAAAATGCTCAATACCTCACTGGTCATCAAATGCAAACTAAAACAATGAAAAAGCACTTTTGCTCATCATATTGGCAAATATTTTTAAAAGATATTCTATCTAGTGTCCATCTGTGGGAGAAGAAACCATGAGCGACATTTTCAGAGGACGACATGTCAATGGATATGTAAACTCTGAAAAACGTACGTACACACTGACTCAACACCACTTCTAGGAATCGTTTCCTTTAGGAAAAAACAAATTTAGTCCAAAAAGATGTACCCATCAGGGCATTTACACAGCACTGTTTACAATGGTGGGAAGAAAAACTGAAGTGAAATCATATCCAGCAATAGAGAATTGGTTACATAAGTAATTGTGCATCTTTTCATTCCCCTATGGAAGGAATTTCTAGAGTTACTTGAATGGAGTCTGTGATGAATGTAAATGTCACATCCAGGGACTAAATTTCCAGAAGCCTTAACTAAAGGAATACTCATAAAAGATCACAGGAATATCTGTACAAGAAGGATGCCAGTCAAATATCCTTTCTGACAGTGGAAAATGGAGAAAACTTAACTATCCACCATCAAGACAATGATGCGGTAAATCACGACGAGCTGCGAGCAATGAGGGAGCCGGCGTTTCGCCGTGGTCCAGGGCTTTGTCCACAGCATTCTCTCACCAAAGGTGTGCGTGGGAAAGAGACCACACCCGCAAATCAGGAGACCCCTCCACTCTATCTGAAAGGACCGTGTGAGTCTGGAGTGGGAGGACGTCTATGATATACACCTGAGTGATTAAAGCGAGCTGCAGAAAAACATATAGTATGGTCTCATTTTTAAATAAAGCATATATACACACACGTATACATGGAATTCTCATATGTGTGTATATATGTATGTCATAGGCATAAAGGTCATGAAACATATATATCAAATTTTCAACAGTTTTTACTCTTCGGAAATAAGGGGAAGGGAGGTAGGGCCTTCCTGTACCACCACAGTTCTCTTTTCAGTATTTCAGTTAATTATACTTGGAATTTAAAAGTTTATTTAAGTCCGAAGTAAAATGGACAATGCCTCCACAAGACAGAATGCTATACTGGTCATCAAAAATCATGCCAGAGGAGATAGAATATTGTAGAAAAACATATAAAAAGCCGAATGGAAAATGGAGGTGTCCACACAGTAAACAGTCACAGAGTGCTCTCTGGTTTTTTATGACAGAGGTGATCCACACTGATGAAAATATATGTTAACGTGTTAATTATTATCTTTGAATAGCGGGACAAGGATAGCCTCTTTTGCCCCATTTTTCAGAGTTATTATTTTAAATGCACATTCCTTTTCATCTGAAAAAAGCATTTTTAGGTGTGTAGTACTATGCATTGGAGAATAATACAAGAATACTTAGAGAAACAAGTAACTAGGAGACAAAGCAGCAGCATCACACAATGTAGGACGGGCGATCCTGATTAACACCACGCAGTTACATAAGGACCCACAAAGTGAGAGCACCTGCTGTAACAGGGCGTGCCCCCCTTCTATTTGTCAGCAGTGTCTTCAGGGCTGAGGCAGTTCTGAGCACGGCCAGTGTCAGTGCTGGTGTCTTGATTGATGCTCCTGGGGGTGAGGGAACCTGCAAGCCGAGAGGAAGAACAGAAATCATCCTCTGCCTTTTCTGTCTTGTTTCTTTGTTACTTTAAAAGAGAGCCATATATAAGATAAACCGTGTATCTCCCCAAATGAAATTTCAGTAATGAAACCGTTTTTAAAGACTTCACAGCTTATATTCTGCCTATAACTGTCTTTTCAACAAAGATCATATTTATTAAATGTTAATTAACTCAGTTAATTAACTCCCTGTTGAAACATTCTAGTAAAGAACATGAAATGCAGTATGTAAAAGAACCACACCTGCAGTGACTAGCTCAGCTGTCTTGACGGCAGTGCAGTCAGCCCCCACCATCCCGTGGCCCTGAGCTCCTGATGCTGGTAAGAGAGCACGCTGCCGCCTCAGATGGAGAGAAATGGTGAAAGCATTTCTTGAACCCTACAGCACTGACAAAACATAACTGACAAATCCCAGGCCCCTTTGAGGCTCTCATTTTCTGTTTCTGGCCAACCCCCATCAATGAGCAGAACCACCCAATTCCCAAGCCATGGGACTCACGTGGGAAGCAGTTTTGGAGAAATTTCCAGGTATAGAATGTAACCAACTATACATAGAACTCTGAAAAAAGAAAAGATGCCATACTCTGATTTTGGAAGACACTCAAAATATTCTCCTAAGCCTTAGTAGCTGGAAAGGCTGGGCTTCTCCTAAGTCACTTATTTATTTCACAGCCAGTAAGCATCTCCCTCAAATCCTGCTTCCCTGTGTCTGCTGGGAGCTTGAAGCACACTGCTGCTGTCGATCTTATAAGTCACATGGCAGAGGCATGTGTCTCACGCCTGCAACCCTCACACAGGCTCGCCTCCTAGCCTCACTGTCTGAACTGGGCCCCATTTTCTCACCTGTTTATTTGGTATCTGTTCTTCTGTAAGCTACCTGAAATGCGTTTTGGAACATGTCAGAAGAAGCAGTGGGTTGAGAAATGGACAGATTGAGAGGTGAGAGATGGGCAGACAGAGAGAGAGACTCCAAGAAAGGGGGAACAAATAAAATTTCCTATGCAAAACCCTCTTCTAATCAGGGAAGGAAACCACCACGGAAAAGTGTGAAGAGGCAGGTAGCTTAGGACTGTTTCCTGGATTCCATGAAAAGTAACACCAAGAGATGAGAGGGTAGAACTTTAAATAGTAAAAGAAAAAAAGCACGCATGCTTGAAAAATATATCTACAATATGTACTTTCTAAAGAATAGACTGAAATCAGCAGGACCCAATAACACTATACTTGGGTATTTACAGAAGTGAGAATCCCATCTCCAAACCACAAGGCATCCCTTCAGAGCACTGACAGTCTACATGGGGCGGTCATAAAGCCATCACCGCAAAAGCTATGCTACCCTGCACTTATGAGGAATGAGCAGCTGTGCTCAGGCTGCCCACGCGCGTCATTTACACCCCACAGCACCTCTACGGGGGGGACGCCTAGCGAGCCCCGTCTCTGCAGGACAGAAAACCAGTTCTGGAGAGGCTAATCCGACTTACCAGTTCTCCATCTCACAGGACTGGTCTCTCCAGAGCAGGACACGAACTCGGACCCACGATTGTAACCATGGTACTACAGTGCTTTGTGTGCTGTTTGTGTGTATAATACATTTGTTTCTATCATGAAAAGTTATTTAATAAATGATCGGTTGTCTTGTCTATCTCATTAGCTCACAATCAATCTTTATACTGTTGAATAGTACTCTTTTCCCCTAAAGAAAGGAACGGAAACAGCGGGGGTCAGAAAGAGGTGGGGCTCCATTCTTTATCTGGGATCTCATCTCATCGAAGTCCCCAAACAGGGAAAAGGAGCAAATGTTCTCTTTATCTTTTAAAGAGAGGGCTCCAGTGATGGTGACTTATTCAATTACAAAATCAAGGCTGGGGAAAGGGCACATGCAGCAACTAGAGCAGTATCAGCTGTAGGAAGGTCAAAAGTGCTCACGGGAGGGCTCGGGGGCAGCCTCATTTAATTTCAATCAGTAAAACAATAACAAACTCTAAAAATACTGGCCTACAATGGATTAGCTCTTTCTTGACATCTAGCAAGTTTCCACAGCCCACATGTAACATTATCGGGAACCAGTGAAAGGAAGAGTCCACAGACAAGGAAAATCAATGCCACAGGCAGGCTGAAACCCAGGCTGGAGTTTAGGAAGAGAAAGGGCATAGTTAAGAACTGGGGAAAGGCTGGGGGAAAAAATCATCACAAGGACCCTCAAGCATCATCCAACAATCATATAATCATTCATTCAAGAGAGAGTTACTGAGGTCGTATTCTGTGCAAGATTGTACAGCGGGTGAAGCAAGAGCGCAGCGTCCATGGTGGCAGCAAGTTGCGGGGCTCAAATACACTTCTGATCCCGGTACCTTGCACACTTGTCCTCAATATAAAGGCAAAGATAATTAAAGTAAAATAATACTCTGTAAACTCAAAGCATTGTTGAAAAAAAAAGTTAAAGAAGACCTAAATACCAGGACAGACACTCCACACACATTCCCCTATCAAAAGAAAGTGCTCTTGGAATGGCAGTGCTCCCCAGAGCGATCCGTATATTCAACGTGGTCTCGATCACAATCCCAGCGGGCTCCTCTGCAGAAACTGACTATCTGCTGCTACAATTCATATGGGAATTCGAGGATCTCAGTAACCAATACGTACTTGAAAAAGAAAAATTTGAGAGGACTTATAATTCTCAATTTCAAACCTTACAACTGTACCTCCAGGTGAGATTAGAGGCCATTGTGAAGTTATTACTGTGTTAATCCTTATTTACTAAATTCTCTACAATGAATATTACTGTTACTATAAGAAAAATAAAAAGTAAGTTATCCTTTAAAACATGCACACTGATTCATTCATTGGGAAAAAATTATTCTATCAATTAAGAGATAAATATCTATTGAAAAAGGACAACTTAAAAACAAGAGTGCATTTGCATTTTTCATAAATTGAAAACTGAAAAGCACAAAGACGTCAAGTTTCTAGGGAGACCAATGCAACATATTAATAGTTATTTTCAGAAATTCTAATTTAACAATGAAAACTCTGGAAAGGGAAAATCGTGACTGAGAGCCAACTGCAAACACATGGAGAGTAAAGGCCTAGAAATCACAGTTCCTTTAACTCTGCTCCTAACACAATAGGAGAGGAAATTCCTCACTGAGGGGACAGTGGAATCCCATGCATAAGACAGGATACACAGTACAAACTGCACTAGAATTGGGGGTGATTTTTTTAGAAGAATTCTAAAGTTACAAAATTGCTGAAAAACTATTAAAACACTGACAGAAAGATTAAAACACACAGTCATATATATTATATAGAAACATATGTAGTCTGCTCCCATGTTGCATTTAAATACAAATATATTTGTTCATTTATGGGCACTTATGACTTTATCCCTGGTAGAATATTTCAACTAAAACAAATAATCAATATAACACTCCTTTTGTCAAATCTACTTGATAAGTTACTCTGCTATGTAAACATAATGTGTCTAAGATAGATCTAAAATTAGTGAAAAAGAGCTTTGTATGGCTTCTTGAACTATTCTCAAAATTCAAAGCTTAATTTTAAAACAGATCTGAACAGTAATTCTATATTACCTTTTCCGTCGTGAAATGAACAACACAGTCTGTTGTCAAAATTCTGTCCTTACAGTGATTCACGAGCACTGTATCCTCACAAAACTGCTGGACAGCAAGGCACTATCCAGACACTGTGACCCAACAAATGAAACACAATGAAGACAGTGACCCTATTTTGGAGGGCTTATAGTCTGTGTCAACACCAGGGTTTTATTTGATTGGTTTGATTGGTTGGCAAAATAAAATCAATCAAGTACTTTCTTCTTTGAGCATTCTATAAGTCATGACTCTGCTGTTAGTGTCATGAGCAGGAAAGACTTAAGCATGACTTGATTAGATCAACTAGCAACAATCATCACTGGAGAGTGAGTAATAAAGAAGTTAACTGATAGCAATGCTTCTCCCTACATGAGACCTAAAATAAATCGACACTGATATCCAAAAAGAAAATGAGAATTTGAGGTCCCCAATAAGAAAAAAATCTAACAAGAAATCAAAAAAGTAAAGATTTTTTCATTAACGTTTCCTGGAAAGATTGGAGCATGGTGGTGTTGAGCTCAGATGCTAGGGAAAAACATGAGGGTCTGAATTCCCACAGCACTGGGTAGCTTTGACACTAATATGTCAGTCAAATTCTCTGCATCTCAGTCTCCGATGCATAGACTGGGGACAACAACCGCACCCATCTCCTAGAACGGTCCTAAGAATTAAGTTATTTTATATATACAAGTTTTAATAAAATACATCAGATATTAAATATTACCCCAAAAGCACAAGGAAAAATGAAAACAGAGATAAATTGGAGTTCATTAAACTTTAAAACTTTGCTTCAAAAGACACCATCCAGAAAGTGAAAAAACAACGCTCAGGAGAAAATTTTTTCAAATCATTTATCTGATAAGGAATTTGTGTATCAAAAAAAAAATTCCACAGCTCAACAATAAAAAGGCAACTCAATTAAAAAATGAAAAAAGAATCTGAAAAGATATTTTTCAAGGAAAATATACAAATGGCCAATAAGCACAATGAAACGGTGTTCAATAACATTAGCCCTAAAGGAAATCAAGTCAAAACAACTAGGAGAAACCGCTTCACATTCACTACAATAGGTTAAAAATCAAAAAAAGATTAACAAGCACTAATGAGGACACAGAGGAAGCGGAGCCCGCAGCCATTGCTGGTGAGGATGTAACACAGCGTGACCACTTTGGAAAACATCCTGGCACGTCCTCAGAGAGTTGAACATTTGGCTTCTGAATGATCCAGCAATTCTGCTTCCTGGGCACACAAGTAAGAGAACTGAAAACAAATGTTAACATAAAAACTCCTACAGGAATATTCACCATTACTTTTCGCCATTAATTTTCAGAGCCAAGAAACAGAAACAACCCAAATGTCTATCACGTGATGAATGGGTAAACAAAGGGGCCCAGCCATACAGTGAAATATTATTCAGCAATAGCAAAGCATAGAGTACTGACCCAGGCCACAACGTGGACAAACATTGAAAACGTTACTCAGTGTGAAAGAAGTCAGTCAAAATAGACGGTTCCACTTACATGAAGTGACTCGATTTGCATGAAATGTTCAGCACAGGCAAATCCACAGAGACAGAAGAGTGGCTCCCTGGGGCTTGGGGAGGATGGGGAAGTTGATAATGTCTGCTTATGCGTACTGGGTTTCCTGTTGGGGGGAAGAAAATATTCTAAGATTGACTGGGATGCACATTTCTGGGCGTAGAGTAAAATCCGCTGTACATTTTAATGGGTGATTTGTATTAAAACTGTTAAGAACAAAAGCACCTCGGATTAGTACCTTCCATAGTAAATGCAAATTGCTAACATTTATTACAGGAAGAAGAAACTGCCCTCAGCATGAAAGCAGGAGATCAGCAAATATTAGTTAACCGAAATTGGACAAGAGCATTTCACTTGAAACTGTTGCTGAGTGTACAAGAAATATTCAGACATGACAAGGAAAATCAGTTTGACATCACGAAGAAGCATTCTGCTTCAAATGCAAATCAAGGATTCGGCAAGCCCAGCTGCTACAAATGACCAGAGAAGAAACCTGGTTCTTAAAACAAGCACCAGAGCCAACAAGGAAATGGTGGTGAGGAAAGCAGGCGGCCTAAAATCTGGAACAGTGTGCTACAAATAATTTCTCCACTGAAAATTCAAAAATAAAATGAAAGTGATGTAATGCTGTGTTGAACTCACGTGAATGGGCTTCCTGCAGTGCTTGACAGTTCTGTAACCCCGAATGACTCAGGAGAATCAGCATGGCTCCTGGGAGTCCCCAAGTAACTGCCCATCAGCACGCTGACCACCATCACATCTGCCAGGGTTGAATTGCAGAGAAGAGAGCAACCTCTGAAAGGCACAGGGAATGTTGACAAGGGAATAAAAGGCTGCGGTCAATCCTGGGACAGAGGCCCTGTGAGCAGAGCCCAGAAGGCTGCAGGTGAACTGGAGTGGCCCTGGGGCAGGAAGGGACCACAGGGGAGCATATCTCAATTATCTCCTCTCTCTCCCTCGGGTAGAAGGGATAAAGCCTGCATCATTCTCACCTGGAACTGTGGGTTCTGGCTGGCGGAAGTCTTACCGACATGGAATGAATTTCTCAAGACTGCGGAAAAAGGAAAGAAAGCGAGAGGGATTAGGGAGCCAAATCCACGAGTCTCTCAAATGCTCCCATATTTATTGTGTATAATCAAAGTAAAAAGTCAATAACAGTTGTGAGATAGTAGGCAGGAACTTGGGGAAAGAAGGGATGAGACAGAGATTGTAGACTCCACCATGAGTACTAAGGCTTAGTTTACCTTTAGGGAAGTCATGGGCTGAGGGGAACAAGATACATTTTTTAGACATGTTCATTACAAAGCAGACCACCAGACCAGCCTGGTCCCTGTTTTGGGGATAATAGACTATCTAACACCACGCAGGCCTGGCGTTTATAGCTGAGGGCCTGGGTCATTGCTGTGCAATAAGCAGTGTGCTATCTATAACCTCAAATATGCAAGCAAGGCATTGTCTCTGCTTTTTATGGCAAGGAGACAGGAGTGAGGATGCACAGGTGTTTGCTTTAAAGCAGTTAATAAGCACATTTTTTCTTCTTAAAGTTGACAGGCGGCTGGGATGTGTTACAACTTGTTAACTCAATCATGGGCTCCCACATGGAACCATTATGGAGGACATCCTAGGATGACAAATCCTGGCTCTGGATCTTTTCCTGCCAGCTTCGGCCACTCCAGCAGGGTCTAGACACATCCCTGAATAACGATCCCACAGAACCACCTAAACTCTTAACTCCTGGTGCTTGAAACTTAATTTTAGCTCTACACAACTTAATGTAGAAAAGTTTCAGAAATAAAACATATTATATTCTTTTTATATCTCATCATAAGACTGATTTTTCTGATTGCTCTAAGCTGCTTCTACATGGTAAAGCACCTAATTCTGCAGGTGAATTCAGTACTTTCCTTTGGGCATAACTAGACAGTCTGGGCTGTCTGACTTCTATTAGTCAAATACCAATACACTTAATTGATTTCTTTGTTCATCAATTTCAGCCTGGAGGTGAGGGTCTGTCACTATTTTCCTCAGCCCACCCTCTACTCTTTTCTCATCAGCATCTCAGGCCTCCTGAAAACAAAACAAAGCATTTGTTTCCCTTCATCTACACTTTCCACAAAGGCAACAGGAATCATCATGCCTAGAGAATGAATTCAACACAAATGTTAAAACAAAAATCTATAAACCTGAAGCAACTCCATCTCCGACTCATGATACACAATGACATGAGAGTAAGTGTGTCAGGTACAAAGCATGTGTGAGCCTGACCACCTCATTTCTATTCTTCAAAGGAAGGAAGGTTTTCGTATTTTTTATTATCATTCTTTGTCATTGTTTCTGATTAAGCCAAAAAATTTTTTATGAAATAATTAAGCACTGCAATAACAGATTTTCGCTGTATCAATTACAGAAGGAATTCAGAGGGGATAGGAAAACCCACCTCTGTAAAAAATGCAAAATTCCTTCCCCTGTTAAGAACACGAATACAAAATGCAACAGAGAATTCAAATTCTTGTGGAGAGGACAAAAGCCACAGAATCAAAGCAAAGTCATTATTATGACTCAATCCAAAATTCACTGGACAAACATGCTCAATGCATTCAAATAATTTTTAAGGCACACTGCAAACCATTCACTTAATTATCTACAGGCTAGAGGAAGAATTTCCCTCTATAACAGACAACATAAATCAATAGGTTGCCCCACCAAACAAGGAACAAACATCAGGTTTTTTGCAGTTCTGATAAATCAGCAAGTTTTAAAGATCAAAATCCAGAAATTTTAAACATTCATTCACACCAGAATGAATCAAGCACTTAAAAATAAATAACCCAAAGAAACTAAACACATTGATCACGTACCTGGATCAATGAGAAATTCTTGTACAGCTGGAAAAAAAGAACAGTCTATAGACTTATACTTGAAAAATAAAACTACTTTTAAAGATAACTGCTAAAACACATTTCATCATTCATGTTGCCTTGAAAAATCTGAGGAACTTGTCTCTGATCAGAAAAGCAATTCTGAGTATTAGTATGTTACAATTCAGTGCCAGTTTGCTTTAGAAGAAAAAAGAAAAGCTACTGTTTCTCATCTTGCACAAAGTTTAAAGAACCTCCCTGCCTCTATCTCCTCCCATTTTCTAAGCTCATGCTCCCCAACCCTTCTGAAACAATTACGAGAACCTCTTATTCCCACCAATATGCCAAATCACAAAAGAGTATCAATTTATTTGTGTAAATATATACCTACACCTTGAACTGGAGGAGAAAGATTTCAGAAGGCTATATGGAACTTATTGCTACATTCCTGAAATCACACACATACACGTTCACAGAGACACAGACATATACAAACTGAATTACTGGGCACTTCACAAGCTAAGGACTTACAACTTCTAGAAGATAACTTTGTAGTTAGTTTAAAATACAAAACGGTCAGCTTTTGAAAGCCTTGAACATTGCAAAATCATCCAAATATCAATGAGATCCAATTAGCCTTCTCTGTAGAATGTAATTCCCCATGATGGCAAAGCAGACCCTAAGAAGTAGTGGATCCAAGACTCGTGTTTTTCACTAGCTATGATCGTTTTAAAACACGTAAACAGATTTAGAAAGGTATGTCCCTATGACATTTATTCTTATTGAGATGGCATATGTATTCAATTGTCTATGCAGAAAATAGGACCCATGATGGTGTTTAAGAAATATTTTGTGTATTGAAATATTTATTTTTAAGTGCAGACAAGGAGGGTGGGTATTACTCCATTGTAGAGCACCTGTTGTGCACGCACATGTTCCTGGCTTCAATCCCCAGTACCTTCATGAAAATAAATAAATACAAGTGCTTACTTAAAAATAAGAATAAATTTATATAAAAAAATAAATGCAGACTAAAAACCACTGCAATCTAGGAGCCACAATTATAATAAAAAACAAGTGTTTCTATTAAATATTGACTATACGCCAATCACAGAGACAACCACAAATCACACCTGACAACCATCACGTGTGATTCTCAGCAATCCTACTAAGTAGACACGGATGAGAAACCCGGCTCTGCGGATGAGGAGACGGAGCTCGGAGGAGCCGGGGACACTGACCGTCCTGCTCCCCGTGACACTGCGTCAGCCCAGGGCAAGCGCTGACAGAGCTGCACTGAGGGGACACCCAGCTGCATGGAACCATGGGGGATTGGGGAGTCCTAGAAAATACTCAAAAGTGTTCAATGAAAAACCAGCTCAAATATATTACTCTGTGCCCCATCCTCTAAACACAGAACATGTCTGGGACCTTTTTGATGCCTCCATGTCCTTTCTGCCATCATCAGTTATGTGCCCTCTCAGTGCGACCAGTCATGAACCGGACCCCATACGAAGTGCACTCAGATGGAAGAGCTTTAAAAGCTGTTTTATGAAGTTTGTAAGACTGTCTATTCCTCACACAGGCGGTCATCCAGCACTACTCACCGGTGCGGATGTACCACCTGAAATCACACCTTTCTGCTTTTTAAAATCCCTTCATGTAATACAGACTTTTAAACAGCAAAGTAGCAGCTCAACCACAGACAGTGGACATCTTTTCACCAAACGGACTCAAACAGCCCATCGGACTACCTGGAAGCCCTTTTCTTCTATTAAACCCACTTCCAGGTACTTCATCTGATTGGTGGACTCGGCCTCTGAATGGCCTACTCAGAGAGATCCCATCCTCACATCCGGGGGTGGGAGAGGACCCTGCTGCTGGGAGAAATCAGTGAGGAAGGTGGACATCCTCCAGCCATTTCTGCATGGGTAGAAATGCCACATGCTCAGAAATTATACCGTCAGCACCCCTCGGCTCCCATGGACTGGTTTCACATTAAGCAAACTTATGACACACTGATGCAAGAAAACCAGAAATTTAATTTATTAATGTAACAGGAGATGTGAAACTACAAACCAGATTGAAATATCAGAGTTCAACCATGAGTACAGATTCTCCTCCACGGCCCAATCTCGGGCAGGCAGTCACATGGCAAGCGTGGACAGAAGCAGAGCAGGAAGGGTTTCTAGATTAACTCAATGGACTAAATTTCTGTTATAAGAACAGATCTACTGCCTGGAAAACAATTAATGCCAATCACGGGGCACACTCCATGGACAGTGGCTGAGACACGACTGTGAGCACCTGTATAACTCCACTTTCCCTGTCCTTTCTGGTCTAACTGATGCAGAGGTACAGAGATCCAGGGATGCAGATACCTGTAAACACCCAAAGCCCATCCCTGGGAGCCTGGAAACCAGATAGCCAGGATTTAAATCCCAGCTCTGCCACTTACTAGCTCTGTTACCTTGGCCAAATTACTTACCCTCTGTGTGCCTCAATTTCCACACTGTAAACCTGGGATAAAAATCAAATCTTTCTTACTCACTTGTTGTGAAAATTGGGGGATTCATTTCTGTAAAACTCTCAGAAAAGAATGTAGCACATTTTTGGTGCCCAACAAATTTCAATTTAATAAGAAAGTGATTTACAAGTCTCCCATCTAATCATCTTCTGTGTTTCATGACTATTCTGAGTTCCAAAGGAAATCCTTATTTCCCCTCTTATAAACTCTTGAGGAGCACCCTTCTGTTTCAAGCCACCACCTGTTTAAACTGAGGGGGGATTCCCTCCTCCCCACTCCTCTGGTCCATGGGAGACTGCTTCTCCCTTCACACCCCTGACCACTGGCCCACGGCTAGCCCTCCTCACACTAACAGATTGAGCTGTGAGTCCGGGGAGACAAGCAGGGCATATGAAAGCTTTCCTTCCCCTCCAGTGTTGGCCACCCTTAGGAAGCAGCCGGGATGCTCAGTTCCATGGCAAGACAGTCCTGTGCATTATGGGTCAGAATCTCTCAAGGGAATGCTCGCTGTGGACCAGAGTTACCTGGGACTGCGTAAGTCTCTAATTCTGGGACATAGTGTCATGACACTCACTCTCCCACAGCCCTGAATTTCATGGAGAACGTGGCTTCATCAGTAATAAAGGAGACATTTATCGCCTGCCTGTTCTTCTTTGTCATCTCTCAGTTGGCTGCTGGACACAACATGTGTATAAGTATTGGGTCCCCTTAAGCCCCAACATATATGAAGTAACAAAAATTCTGTGGCTTAACATTGGTTCAGGGCGACTGTGTAACTGTCCTGACTCTGCTGATGCTAAATTATGTGTATAGGAACTATGGAACCTCCTCAAATATCTTTCATCATAAAACCAGCTTTTCTTATTTTCCTGTTTCTCAGTAATTGCCAAAGACTATCAAATGATGGCTTCACACCAAACAGCAGTTAAGATTATGAGCCCTCTTGTCATACACACTGTGCTAAACACTTTACATAATTTCTAATTCTCACAATTCTACAAAGCAGAAATGAGTGTCCCCATCTCACAGACGAGGGAAAAACTCAGAAAGAACTGACTCAGGATCACGTAGCTCAGTGGCAGCGCGTGCATGCAAACCCAAGTCAAAACACCACACCCCTTTGTATATGTACCAAATCTCCTACCACCCATTGACACACAGCGGTGGGGATAATACTTAGGGAACTCAGTACACTTTTCAGCTTTAAGGTGCTCCAGAGGCCGCTTCTAGCTCTTTTATAAAATCCCGGCTCACTGGTTTCTAACACTGCAAGAAAAGTCCGATGTTGCAACTGTTTGCACAGGAAGTCTGAAATGTTCACAGCGAGATGATAGAATAAAACTAAGACATAAGCAGAATAATAGTTCCAGGTAGTCAGACATAATGGACATTGTGCTACCCTGAAGCACTAAGCAAAGGAATCAAAAAAAAAAAAAAACGTTGTTTAAGACTTCCTTTACAAACAGGAAAGTTAAGACTGTAAGAAGGTGTAACAGCGCCACCTATGGCTTAAAAGGCCTTCCTGGTTGCCTGGAAAGGTGCAACACAAAAATTGCCTGTGGATCAGAAACAAGAATCAGATAACTAAAAGCTTATGTAGCACATACTGCTCTCCTAGTCCTCATGTCTTGCACTGTAGCAAAAACCAACAGACCTGTACTAGGCCTATATTCATAAAAGTCATGTCTGTATTTTTCCAACAGGAGGTAATCTAAGTATCTTGCAAAATACTTCTCAAAGAGCCAGGAAATCATAGAAGTGTATTGAAATACAAAAACATTTATTTACATATTAAAACAGCATGAGCTTTTTTCTATTAAAAAAGCTGACATGTCAAATCAATGTTTTGATATTTTAAAACCTATTAAGAGTGCAGAAAAATAAATCAAAATTTTCTTTAATCACAAAAGAGAGAAGCTTATTCCCTGAAAATGATCAATGTGGATTTTTCTAAACTTAATGCTTCTGGTCAGATTCCTACGAATTTAAATGTCTGAGTGTATAGTTACACGGCAGCATGAACACTGAGTTGTAACAATACACATTCTGTGTAAATAATCTTCAAGGTCGTCTGCTTAAGTCAATTTAACTAGTCCCTGTCTCAATAGAATGATACAGATTTCATTAAAACTTCATACTGCACGCACACACACACACAAAACCCTGAATCCTTGTTACTTTAAGCCATATTCATATATATCCATATTGAATATGCATCAGAAACAAGCCACCCTCTTTAGTATTCACAGTTGATCCTTCTAAACTATCTGTCATTGTGACAGCACATTTTTACTAAGCAGCTCTTGGATGCTTTGTATACAAGGCGTCTACCTCTCACAGTCAGACATGGTAAACGGCATCACTCAAATTTCACAAATGAGGAAATATACTTAAGCCATGGAAACAACGTACATATTTATCATCAGGAAAGAAAAGAGTAAAGATTTTACTTTCAATATGCACTGACAAACTTTTCCTCCATACTAAGACTACATACATAAAACAAATTCAGTCATTGTAAATTATTCTGTCAATAAGCACCACTAGAGAAAAACAAGCAACATCATTAGCAATGATTGGACTTTCAAAGCCCACTCCTATTTTGCACTATAATCATTTTTAATGTTTTGTTTTTAGTGCTTACATAGCACTAATATAAAGAAAACATAAACTATTTAAGTCATTACCTGAGAATGCAACATTTGTGAAAATGTACAATTTTAATTTATGCCACTCTGTCTCACATTCTCACTGGTGTCTCTCCTTTGAAGGCCTCATCAGGCTGAGATCGCCAAAATCGGTCATTTATGGACTCACAGGAGTTCGGGAAACCACTCAACGGGAGGCTGATCAGAGGAGAAATTGAGAATGCATCCTGTGCAGCCTGGGTTCCAGCACCGAGCTAGGCACCGCCAGCTGCGTTTGATTTGGGACAAGCTGCCCACCTCTCAATCCCTCAGCTGCAAAAAGGAGACATTGATACCTACCGTCAAACACCTGCTTTGAAGTAAAACATGAGAAAAACAGTTTAGCCTTTGGTAGGTGTCCACTCACAGCAAGCTTGGTCATTATGATGATGAGGATTACTTTTAATAAGTTAAGCTAGACCAAAAATTAGAAATCACCATAAAGGAGAAACATTTTAACTCAATAAGCATTTCCTTTTGAATGGATTGATAAAAGTTCTAATGATTTTTTTAATAAACCAAATTTTGTCCATTAATTTTAGATTTACCGGTTTATGGACAAGTCTCCAAAAAAAGAATTAGAGGCCTCTAACCTCTGAATACTAAGAAAGTAAAGTTTAAAAAAATTATGGGGGAGAGTATACCTCAGTTGAGAGAGTATGTGCTCAGCACGCATGAGGCCCTCAGTTCAGTCCCCAGTAACTCCATTTAAAAACTTTTATTTAAAAAAAAGGAGAATTAAAGGAAAAAGATGGAGGACTACAGAACTTTTTTAGAGAATCCACTCAGATTTAAGATGGGGAAAAAATATCCATTTCTCACAGGAAATCTTGAGAACTATGTAAACCGGATCTGAGTTGTCTAGTCTTTAACATTATTCATGAATTCATATTACCAAGTCTTAAAACTACCTGATAACCCACAGTGGTGGTAGTGATCATAAAACCTGCCAATGCGGATCGAACTCCGGCTAGGACTGCTCTGTTCTGACATCTCTGCCCCTGAGGCCTCACCAGGCTGAGAGCACTAAATTTTGTCATTCATGAGCATCTCGTGTAAGTCTTCCATTTGTGCTTCTCAGTCTCCTCTCACCAGCCCCTCTGAGGGAAGCACTGTTATCATCTTCCCCACACGCAGATAAGGTCACTGAGGTACAGAAACTAAACCTGCTCCAGGTCACATCGGCATTAAAGGACGTCTGTATTTCTGCTGTTTTGCGATTGACAAAGGAATCTGAGATATCAATACAAGATAGACTGTTAAAAAATCAAGTCTGTCAGCTCTTCACCTCAAAGAGCAGATACTATAAATTCCTGATGTAGGATGAGGCTGCCGCCACAAAATGACTCAGCTAGAAATTAATATCCAAGATGAAGCAGCGGATACACATAAATATTCATGACTGTCAACTCCTCTCACGGGTCTTGGCCCTTCACTGCCTGAATGGGGGTGAAATCCCCACCCGTGTCTGGGAGGGTAGCGTGGCTCTTCCAAGTCTCACCCAGGCTTCACAGGCTGTTTCCCCCTACAGACTGTCCTAAATGATTAAAAAGCTCACAAGATTTTTACACCAGCCAAAACTGAAAGACATTTCTGCATATGGAGCACTTTCTCAGGCTTAAACCATTTTTGCCTACACTCAGCAAGGGGGAAAAAAGAAACATGACTCTGCAAAGTCTCTTAGCCTTACCACTCACAGGAGTTGAATGGTCTCAGCACAAGATGACCCTTCACATTACAGGATGAGAACAAAATAAAGCCGCCCCAACAACAAGCACTCCCAGAGACAGCGCTCAGCAGTCTTCTGCACACTCACGGTTGTGCAGCCCTCACCACCATCTATTTCCAGAACACTTCATCACCCCAATAGAACACCCCTGTCACTAGCAGTCACTCCACAACCCCCCTCCACCCAGCCCCTTGCAACCATCATCTGCTCTCTGCCACTGCATGAGCCAATTCTGGGCATTTCTAAGATCACTGAAATCAACAATATGTGGCCGTTTGTGTCTGGTTCCTTTCAGTTAACGTGCTGTTATCAAGGCTTTCCCATGTTGAAGTGGTATCAGCATGTCTCTTTTTTTTTGAAAATGTTAAACTTTATTAGAAGGTGGTAAATACTATCAAAAATAGTAGAGTGGGGTATAAGGGGTGGGGTTTCAAAGGGAAAAGTCCGGGTTGAGCAGTCAGGGTGGACTACCCAGAGCAGATGGCTTTTTTCATATTCCCCTTTATTTATTTTTTCTTTTTTATTCACTCTTATGTCTGAATAATATTCCACTAAATGGAGATACTACATTTTGTTCTTTCATTCAGCAGCTATATATGGACGAGGTCCAGAAGAATGAGTGTAAGTGGTGGCTAGCAGGGATGGCATTTAAGCAAAGGGCAAGATGTGCTTTCAAAAAAAAAAGTGAACAATCAGAGGCACAAGGAAATTCAGCGCGTTTCTGAGAAAGTGCATGGTTGCTTCAGTAGGATTGCCATGCAGGGCTGTGGGGGATAGTGACAGGAGACACAGTGAGGGAGTCACCTGAGAATATTCCCCACTGCAAGCAGCTCAGCCAATTCTCCTCCCTCATCCTGTATTTTAGAGACATTTTTGCTAGCTTTTCTCTTATTTCAAGTAACAGTACTTTAGTTACACATCTGATCATCTGCATCAGACCACATTAGCTCCAAGCCACAGAAAATCATTCACTGACCGGAGCAGCTCCAAGACATAACATTGATGGACCAGGGAGTCCTGCAGCATCCCATCCTGCAGGCACAAACCACACATGTTCCCTGGTGATGTCCGGAAAGTAAAATGCATGGAAATATCTCACTGCTGCTGCACGACATCTGCCCACAAATTGCCCCCAAATCATGCTGGCACAGCACTACTCAACCCTCGCACTACCCAAAAAAAAAAAAAAAAGAGAGAAAGAAAAGAGAAGAAAAGAAAAGAAAAGAAAATATAAGAAAAGAAAAGAATAAAGCTAAGAAAGCAAATTTAGGCTCTTCCATTGAAAACCAGCAACCATCACTGCCAGTATCTGAGCTGGAATGATCCTGACTTCAAAAACCACTGTGCAGTTACTATTCAAATGTGACAGACATATATGTATTTCACTTAGATGATATTACAATAGGATTTTTCTTTTCAAAATTTCCAGTTGCAACAATAGCACAAGGAAGTTTATGTTTCATTTTTAAAAAAAAACAATTATTTTCCACTTTGTTAATTTTGAATCTATTATTATTTTATAAAGGGAGCTATGCTGCAGATTATAAACCAAATATCTGGCTTCTGCAAACAAGACCTATATGACTTCACTATTTCAGAGCAAGCTTTAATGATGCTTTCAAATTGGGGGCGCTCACTAACAGCTCTTTAAATACTGTCAAAGATGTGCTATTATGTAATGCAAAGGGTCTACCTACACATCAACTCAGAAACCAAAGAAACTACACGAAAGCCTTAGTTTATCATTTTAAAATATTCCTATTATTTTGAATATTAAATTTCTTAAAAGATAAGATATTTTTTGAGAAAGACATCAGTTGTATTAAATTTCCTCTCACCAAGAAAGCAATCTTTATCAAGAATTACTACCCCTATGAAAATCCAAAAGACAGGACGTTTCTAGCTAAGTTAACTTACAGATCTCAACACAAGCCTAAATCCTATCTGCTCTCACTTGAACGAGCCCAGCAAAGTCCTGGGCTACTCTGGAACTTAGCTCTTCTGTTCCATATGTTGGCAGAGCTAAGATCATCACACAAGGCAGGGAAGGAGAGAAGAGGTAAGTCCACCTGGCGGCCTCCATCTGTTTACTTCCAGCCACAAGGTGTCGCTAGAGCGACCCCGCTAACAAGCCCTCCACATAAGGAAACCCGGCATCCACTCTGCCCCTGCGGTCCCCAAGCAGCCCCGACGCCCCTCTCCCACTGGTGGCCTCCGAGCCTGTGAATGGTCTTCTAATGACCCTCCCAGTTGGTGACACTCTCCCCCTCTTCCCCGCTACACACACACACACACACACACACACACACAGCCAAGGCAGCCTTCCCAAATCACAAATTTGATTACATCTCCCCACTTCAAACCCATCAGAGGCTCCCTGGTAGAGTTCTAGCCCCACCCCCGACCCTGCTTGTCCATCCTCACCTCAGTACCAGGTCCCCAGTGACCTCAGGGGCCCCGTGACCTGCTGCTACTTCCCACTAGCCTCCAGGCTCATTTTAACTGTTTGTCAAGGAAGTCTTCCTTCCCTCCAACCTCCGCACTTTGGATTAGGTGCCCTGCTGTGTTAATAAAACATTTTAATCTAAGTCAACTTCTGACACTGCTAAGCTCTCAAGAAGCAAGTACATTTTGCTTACTACTGTGGGTCCACCCCCTCTCCCCTAGACACTCAGAATTGCGTGTGTTGTGAATAAAAGAATGAAGGGGTGGGACTCAAAAGGACAGGCAGAGCTGCTCTCCTAAGGGTCACTTCCTGCTGACACCCTTCACTGCCTCTTCTGTGTCAGTTCTAGTAAAAACCAAGCTCCTCCAAAGCCCTCCACCCCTAGGCCCTCTCCAGTGTCCTTCAAAGCAGGGTCACCCACCACCCTGGACCACACAGGGCAGTCTCCCCGAGTCCCCACCCCACAAGCCTCCAGGCCTCTACCCGGGCTGCTCCTGCCACCTGAGTCACCCTCTTGATTCCTTCCCCTGGCTGACTCTTACTCTGTCCCCAGAACTGAATGTAGAGCCAATTTCTTCCAGGAAGTCCTCCCTGATGATGTCCTTTAGCTCTTGGCTGGGCTCCATCTACAGCAGCACTGCTTGGCGACCAACTGGTATTTGTCCACCTGCTCCTATGAGACCATGACCTCTTGGAGGCCACGTGGGAAAAAGGAGTGAGGTGACAAGAGGGGTGGGAAGAGCAAACAGGAAAGTCGCAGCTCAAGTCCCAAATTCAAGGATTCTGTCTCAGATAAAAAGAATAAACTGTTTCATACATGTGTCATTTGGCTATGATTTTTGTGGCTCATGGAAAACAAGAGCTTGGTGTTCAAGCCTGAAATCCAAGTTACATGCAAAGAAATGTATATATTCATATCCAAAGGAAACCAGAGCTGCTCAAAAACACTTTGCAGTTAAAATCCAAAGGAACTTTGATAAAGGCAATCTCCCTCTCTCTCTTTATTTTTATTTATTTATTTTTTTGGTATCATATAGTTTTAGAAGTATTTGTATAACTAAGTGATGGCTACAGCCTATGATTCTGCACTGGAGTGTTTGGGGCTAAGGAAGCCCAGATTACATGCACTGTGTAAATGCAATCACACCAACACAATGACAGGCGCCCTAGTGGCTGAGCTGAAGTTCCAAAGCAGAGAACCTTATGTTGGAAGACAGCTCTCAGTAGAAAGTAAGAAATGCAATGTTCTGTACTCAATTTCATTAGCTTTATGAGCCATTAACAGATAGTATGTCTTGTCTAATGAAACCCCAAAATATATTGTCATCTTCGATTTTCTCCATCTGACTGTTTTATGTTAAATTTGGATATCAAACCCTCACTCCATACGGAAAGCTCAGGCCTTAGCTGCAGCACAGTTACATCCCGTGGAAGAAAGCCGATCAAGGGAGAACAGGAGAGTTTCCCTTCAGAAGCTGCTAAGTGTGGTTTTGCACCTGTATGTCATTTACAACCACGCCATCGTCAAAGGAGTAAGACCTTACATCTGTGGGGCAAAAAGCACTGCGGTGGTTCCGAACCATGAAAGAACACTGAGCTTTGTGCAACAGTCCTGAGGCACTTAAAGCGTACTTTCTCTGAAAGGCTCCGAAACTGACTCACTTCACCATTTCAGGTACAACCGGAATTAGTAGAGAGAACATGCCCTTGAAGTCTGACAAGGCCCTGCTGGATTCCTGCTACAGCATTTACTAGCTGCTAAATGAACCAATTCCTTAAACCTCTGAGGAGGCTTCCCAATCTTCAAAACGGGGCTGCCACCGCCCACTTGGGAGGCATGGATGTGAATGCAACACGCAAGTAGGGCGGCCGACTGGTACGTGACACGGGACCTGGCTAGTTTCCCTCCGCTGCCCTTCTGCCCCTTTAAACTTGCACTGTTCCCCCTGGTAAGGGTGAAGCCCCAGGAACAGACTGCCCGATTCTTCTGTATATCCCCGGATACATACCTTACCCTTAGGAGGTCAGAAAAACAACTGCCTCCTCCCCAGTCACTATCAATATTCTTAAGAGTCTGGGTTTTTTTAACTCTATGTTTCAGGGAGACTATTCAAGAATTGTTCAACCACCGTTCTCCAGGTTGGCTCCTCTCCCAACGCCCATCCCTTCTTACCTCAAATCTTCTGTCTGATTGCCTTTTGTTCGTGGGAAAGAGAGTCCGCTAGGGTGCGGACTCCCTAGGCCTCCCTCCCTTCATCACAGGAGAGTGTGACTACATTCTCCCAACTCCCCACTCCGACTCCAGCTTCTGAGGAGTTTCCCCTTCTGGACCCTGCAGCCTCTGGATCGTCCCAAGACGCGCACACGTGGCCAAAACCCTCTCTTCAGATTTCTTCCTGTGTGGCCCTGCCCACCCCCCAGAACCTTAAGGATAAATGCCATTGCTCTGAAAATCACAAACGCCGCTGACTGACACACCAAAGCTGCATGGTCCGGGCTTTCCTCCAAACCAGGCACAGCCCTGCCCCCCCTCAGACACAGTCTGCACCTCTTGAGATGAGCTGATCCACTTGCACGGCTGTGAACACCAGCTAAGAATGACGAATCCCAATGTGTATCTCTAGTCCGGCTCCTTCACCTGAGCCCCAGGCTCATAGACACGAGTGCCTCTTGGAAGTCCTAACTTGGATGACAAATGGCATCTTAAAAATGCCATATGTCAAAAAAAAAGGCCTTATGTCCACCATTTACTCTAGACTTCGATTCCTGGCAGGTACCTCCCAGGCTCCCCATTTTAGTAACAGCCCCAGCACCCACCTAGGTGTTTGAGGTCACATTCAATTTCCACTGTTCCCTCCACCTGGCCCTGCCCTGGAATCAGTCTTGTTATTTCTGTCACTAAGCCAGTCTCAAGTCTGGTTCTGCAGGGAGCACGATGGAAACCCACAAGCTCACAGCAAGGTGCACTGAGTCACAGTCCTCCGAAGGGAGTTCCCTGGAGGGGGAGGCATCTCCTGCTGCCAGTCACCTCAGAAGGCACTGGATTCTCACAAAGAAGGACCAGAAGAAGGGACTCAAGGATCTCCCGTGATCTGAGGTTTGAAGGGCCCGAGGTCTGGGGGAGCTCCTAGTTAGCTGACACTCCTGTCAGTGAGCAGATGAGGATGGTAGGAACCCAGGCAAGTCTGTTCTCGCTCCGACCCCTTTTCTCTCAGGAGCCACGGGAAAGGCCAGTTTCCAGGGCACAGACCGGCCATCACAGATCCCAGCCTGCATTTGCCAACCCAGACAGCCTAGACTCCTACTTGCGACTCTTACTTCTGTTCTGTTCCCCCCCAGAATGTGATGGACTCTTTCAGAAAGTCTGGACTGTCTCAAGCGAGACCAAGTCAATGAAGGATGAAGTGTCCACATTTGGACCAGAGCATGAAAGGAGAAACAAGGCCTCATGTCCAGCATGACGGTGGTGGCCAAGCCCTTTCCCTGGGTGAGATGAACCAGGGTCGGGGTGAGAATGCAAGGTCCCTTCACGGCTGACAGGGGTGTTGGAGACTCACTACCGCAAAATAACGACACGGCCGTCAGTGGTGGACATCAGCTGCAACAGACACAGAGTCAGCTATTTTCTGCCAAAAAGGGGTAAAAGTAAAGGCCGGTGCAGGGAGGCCTGCACGGCTGCTGAGGCAAACCACAGACCCGGCTCTGAATGCCCACTGGCTGAAGCAGAGAGGAAGCTACGGTCCCCTTTAGCGGTCCCTGTGTCCACCAGATCCAAGTGAACCAGTTACTTAGGACAAGGCAATGTTTTCCTGATACTTAGAAAAACCAGCCTCATAAAGGGAACAAAAGAGTGGCATGGTTTTAGGCCCGCTCCTGCCCCTCTATGAATGCAAAGTAAAGTAAATGGCACTGGGAAGGTGAATGCAAAAAAATAAAACCAAAAAACAAAAAACCGGTGACTGCTTCCTCCAACAGCGTCCCCTGCAGCTGCTCACCCCCGAGCCGGCCACTTCCTCACCAGTGACCGCCGGCCAGGAAGCGCCGTCACGCACGTCATACAGCGACAGCCAGGAACCATGTGCCGAGCACGTTTGTGTAAAAGCCAGAATCAAGCAAGGTGCTGCAGAATTTGACTTTCCAAGTTTAAATACTCCATGAAAAAAATCCCTCAGCAGCCGCCTAAATCAATTCGCATCTCACTTCTTCAAAACAAATAAACAAAATTAGTAAGAGAGCATTTGTTACCAAATATAAGGACAAACTAACAGGTTCCTCAAAGCAAGGACTTTAACAGATATCAAACTCCAGTGGGTGATGTGCTAACATAGCAAAAATTCCAAAAAAGTAGAAAATAAGATGACTAGGATAATATACGAATCATGGCAACTGTTAAGTTTTTGCTTTTTATAGTGATGGAGACGGCACAGAGGGCGATCTGGCTATTCCAATGCAGGGTGTGCACAGCCCAGATTTTCAGACCCAACAACATGCTCACGGGGTGGTATAAGGGAAAAAGGAAAATAGAAAAAGGAATAGAGGAACAGCCAAAATTAGAAACACACGAGAACAAAAATGACTTTGACAGCATTTACAAGAAATTACGTCAGTGTGATGAGGACAGGGATGCAGGGACGGTGAGACCCACCCTCACCTCCTGATCCAGGGAAGGCAGGGGCCTGAGGGGAGCGATGCTGCCGGGGGACCCCAACGTGGTCAGCGCCCCAAACCAAAACTTCACCTAGATGCGTGTAGACAGCTTTTGAGCTACAAAATGTGGTCGCATTTCAAGCTGGACAACTTTACTCACTCCCACCAAGAGGAACAGGGGAGAATTAGGTTCTGCTCCTGAACCAAAGCATTGTTTAAAAAATTAATGACTGTGTAAAAGCAACAATGGAGTAAAAGTCACTGGAGGAGAACGTGCTTGACCCGAGCTCACTGGCCACGTTATCTCACTGACGTTCAGATGCTGGCTGAGCCCTTATGGTACCAGAACAGACAGACCCACCAGGAGGGAGGTTTAATGCGCTGCTGTATTTTGATGCCGGCAGCCATGCCTGGTACACGAGGTTCTGGGTAAACAATGGTGAAAGTGTCAACCACTATGGGCTAAGCACACATCCAGCTACTCCGCCAAATCCCAAGGGCAGACTTCAAAAGGCAAAAACAAGCTGGCATTCTCTGTTGGCTCTGCAGAATCAGAGCCAAGCAGTTGCTGAGCAAAAATGTCACCAGTGCCTCCTATGACAAAATAGGAGGCACTGGCGTGGGGCTGGGGCAGGGCTCCAGGCTTCCACTGATCACCCACCAGTCTGTCCAGGGGGTGAAGGAGGTCCCTGCTTTCATTGCACCGATGCACCTACCTTGAATGACGCCTTAGGACTCAACAGGAGGTGACAGGTGAGGTGAACGGAGCCAGCCTTGGTGTAGCACGGTTCTGGCAGCTATGCCCTCAGCAGTGCCCAGTTTCCTAAACCTGACACCTCATCTCCAAGGAGCAGAAGTGTAGTGTGGGCATGTAGATCACAGGGCCCTGTGAGGACAAGTACAGATCATGGCCACGACATGCCTCTCCCCTTCCTTAAGCCATAGAGGAATGTCCGGGGAGGAAGTGAAAATTATTCCAGAGCCCGCCAGGCACCACACGCAGGTGGGACACGGATCCCCTGTGTCTGTCATTCACAGGACTGGTGTGGATTTTCTTTTTATCAATTCTCTGGCATCTTCTCCTCCATCTTACCAACAACAAGAAAGTAGAATCTGACCTTAGAATCACAGAGAATCACAGAGCCCCTCCTGCACAGCGGGCCCGGCAGCACGTGCCATGTCCTCCGACCGTCACCTGTGGGACCGCCATGAGCGCTCTCCAGACTCAAGGCCCGAGGCCGTAGGCCGGGGGGACACAGCTCACCTCACTCTCCCCAGTAAAGGGGGACCACCTCTCGGCAAAGACGTCTCACCCTCTTCTGCCCGAGGGACAGCTTGAAAGATACACAGGGAAACATAGTAGAGGGTGAGGGGTTAGGCAGCCCAGAAGTGATCGTCTGCACTTCCAAGGCAGAGTGGGGCCTTTGACCTAATCACAGGGACAAAGTGAGGACGAATTTTTCCCTGCTGTGTCCCATACACCGTGACACGCCTTTCCCTGCGTAAGGAGCTAATTCGGAAGCCCCTGGCAGTGTTTCTGATGTCCTAACTTGGCATGGTGGCTGTCAGGCAGGGGAGAGGGCCTGAGCCGTGCTGGTGCTGGGCCTGGGAGGCAGGAGACATCGGCTCCACCCTGAGCTCAACCAGCACCTCGTTCTGCGTCTCGGGATTCAGAGTCTCATTTATAAGCAAAGGGATGAAACTGTCCCAGGACAGGCTGTTCAACAGGAATGAAATGAGAGTCATGTAAATAACGTTTCCCAGTTGCCACGTTTAAAATGTACCCAAAAAAAACCAAGTAACTGATTTTAAGAACAGACCTTACTTATTCTACTGTATGTAAAATACTATCATTTTGACGTGTAATCAATATAGAAAGTAACAAGATAGTTTATATTCTTTTTACTAGACAAGTTTCAGCGTCTGATGTGCATTTGACCTACAGCACATCTCAGCTCAGACCGGCCTCCTCCCCAGCACTACTAACAACAGTAGCTGTGGCTACTCTATTGGACAGCAACTCCAGGGGTCCCCCCAAGTGTCCTGGCTGAAAAGGGGGAGTAAGTGTCCACACTAACCCTAAAAGGATCTCTCTGAAACAAAGGCGGATTTAGTTTTAAACGTCTGAAAACCGGCGGGCTACACCTCCTTCCCGCCTTGGCTACAAGAAAGCCCTCCTCCTTGATGATCCCATTCTGGATGTAGGGAAGCAATCTGTCACACAGCCAGGGTGGCCCGGCCTTCAGGTTGACTTGCCTGCTGTCTGTGTCCAGTCCCACGAAGTCCTCCTTCTCAAATAGGATGTAGAGGAGGGGGGTCTTCTCCCCAGAATTTTCGGGGTCCCCATCCAGCCACTTGGACTTGGGCAAGATGAAGAGTGACTCAGTGAAGTCGTCGATCCTCTTCTCCACCACCCTGCAGTCCTCGTAGATTGAAGGCCACGTCGGTGTGCGGCTGCTCGGCCACCTCCCCATACAGCACAAAGACAAAGAGCTGAGAGTCGTAGAGCGTGGTGCCATACAGCTCCTCTGTGCGTGGAGCTTCTAGAAGGTCTTGGCCAAGAGGCAGTCAGTAATGGTGACAAGGCCCATGACATTGCGGTGGGTCTGGAAGTCACTCCATCCATTCTCGGGCGCATAGAGATACCTATAGTAGATACAGAGTGCCCACTGGGAGCCGCACGGTCTGATCTGGCTCACCAAGGAGATTCCATTATAGATGCAAAAGAAATTCTCTAAGATGATCCCCACGGGTTGGACCACAATCGGGAGAGTCTGGTGGTCCTCAGCGCACTGCACGTAGTCAGGGGCGTTCATGTTGCAGGCCCTGCCGAGAAGGGAGGGTAAATCGATGTACACACTGTGCTGTGGGCTGCGGGCCTCACTGGGATGAGGCGACCTGGTGTGCACCAGCCAGAAGGCAAGGGAAGTCCAAGCAAATCGGGGATAATTTTGTCCTCAGCGTCTGCACATGGCTACTGAAGCTCAGATCACATTACCCAGATTTTGGTCTAGGCTTCCATCCCCTGCAGAAAAGGATCATTTCTTGTTTTCTGTTTCCAAGCACCTAGGCAGGCCCTGATGCAAAGTCGGTGCTCAAAACTGCTGAATAAATGAATGAATAAAGGAACTGCTTCCCCACCCCTCAGCAGGATATAATGCAAAGAACCATAGTAGGATCAAAATATCTGGATTTCAACGCCAATTTATTTGAACTCCTAAGGTGCAGAATAATGGGTAAGAAAACTTGCTTTGGGGAGGAGGGTACAGTTCAGTGGTAGAGCACGTGCTTAGCATGTTCAAGGACCTAGGCTCAATCCTCAGTACCTCATTTTAGAAAAATGAAACAAATAAATAGACTTAATTAACCCCCTCAAAAAATATTTTCTCCATTCAAAATTCAAAAAAACCCACCTTGCAATTGACACAACATTGTAAACTTGACTATACTTCAATTAAAAAAAAACTTCTTGCCTTACAAGAATATATCTGGATTATGGAAGTTTGCAAATGTAAAATGCCTAGGGTACCACCTGCATAAGAAGAAGGAACTGTACAAATGTACTATCCCTCATTTATGAGCTATTTTTCCTTTGGGGAGATTATAACCTCTCAGAGATATTTTTCTCATATTAAAAAAAAAAAGAAAAAGAAAACATTACCTGATTCTCCATACTGCTGAAGAATCAGATAACCCTATGAAAGCATCTGACCCACAGAGTTTATTCAATAAATGTTTGTTGAATGAATGAATAAACAAGCAAAGTGAATGCTGCTCCCTGCCACAGACCATCATAATGGTACTGCTTAGAAATGCCAAGCCCACGTTCCACCCAAATCTTCACTAACCACGTGGGTGACCTGGGCAGACCTGTGTGCTTCTCTCAACACCAGTTTATTCATAAATAGAAATGAGGGCAATAACACAAACCTAAAAGGGTTAGTGAGTCACGAATGAATAGTACCCCAACTTTGCAAGATGGAACTATTAAAGAAAATTGGGCAAAGAGTCCATAGGCCCTCTCCATATTATCTCTTACAACTACATGGGAATCTACATTACATCTAAAAATAAAAAGTCTATTATTTTAAAGAGGCTATTGAGTTTAAATCAGCTCACCGTCTCAAATAAGGAACACACAGTACAAATAAGAGAATGCGCAGCCCATGAGATGCACTCAGTAAATATTCCCACTGAACCCACTGGTCCCTCCAAATTCAGAGCATGAGGATGTGTCCTCGTGGCCAGAGGCCACTGCACCTGAAGCTAAAAAAGCTAATGGTCCCCACTTTCAAAAGCCCCTGCCACCAACCTAGGTCTAATTTTGTATTTGTAATTTTTTTCTTTTTATAAAATAGAAATCCCCAATTGCATAGCCTTCAGGTCACCAAAACCTGACCACAGAGATCATGATGGCAACCCTCCTTGGTGAAACAATAAAATGAAAAGCCATTTCCACAAGACCTCTGTGTAAATCTACTAGGGAACTTCATCCTGGACTGAGAGGAAGAGGACTGGGGAGGGAGGAGGGGGCAATCTGAGGCACACAGACCCATGGGCCACCTGTCCCACGATGGACATTACACTCAACCCTCACCCTCCAGGAACTTCAAAATACACACAGACAGAGTGATGTGGACAATATATATGTATTTTTAAAGAAATTCCGACTCTCTAGCAGGTCTTGTATCTACCGAGACACAAATGGCTTATGTGTATAATGTTTCACAAAAGCCTTAAAACATTACCACCCCAACTTGACACATTAAGAAACTAGGGATAGAGGTTTATCACATTGTACAAGATTAGAGAGTTGCCACATCAGACACTGTATTTAAACCCAAGCCTTTGCTCCAGTGCTCACACAAGAAAGTGTGACATACTGCCCCTTTCCTGCCCTCTCCCTGCAATAAATCTCTGAAGAGTCTTTTCTGTGCCACGTGGAATCACAATCACATCAATTTACCACAAAGAGCTATGTGACTCCTTGGAGGACGTGTCAAAATCTAAAGGGTTGTGATGGGAGGAGAGATTTGAATTTTCTGTTTCTCAAAGGAAACATGGCTTTAAAAGAAACTGAAAAGCACTTATCTAGTCTAAGCCCTCATTGTGCAGAGAAGGAAATGGAGGCTCAGAAGAGATGAGGAAAGGGACTTATTAACAAATATTGTCTCAGTGCAGCACCAAGCCAGCCCTGGGCCCTTCTGGGGGAGTACCTGGAAGGCCCAGGAAAATGATTGTTAGAAAAAGGAAAGAGAAGAAGCATACAAGGCCCTGTCTCTACACCACCATACCATGAAGTTCCACCAAATTATCCAGTATTGGGTGCAGCCAAAATTTAGGTGGGCTAAAGAGGTTATAGAAACCTGGAAGTCTCAACCATAGTGGAAATTCCAACATTTACTGTTTTTTTCCAAGTTCAAGCATCAGTTCAGTGGGCGCTCCATACGAGGGACTACACGAGGCCTGGAGTTCTCCCAAATACAGATCTCTATTATCACGTGTGCAAACCACACACAGGCCCACCAGAAGAAAAACGCCCACACATAAGATGGAACTACTGAAACAGAAAAGAGCCAACCAGCATATATTGCTAGCAAAAACGGTGCTGCTAGAAATAGACTCATGGACATAGAAAGCAAACTGTTGTTAGCAGGCAGGAAAGGGAGGATTAACAGATACACATTAATAAATATAAAATAAATGACAAGGACCTACTATATAGCACAGGGTACTATTTTCAATTTCTTGTAATGAGTTGTACTAAAAACAATCTGAAAAACATTTATATACATATGCATAAGCTTATAACTGAATCTCTGCTGTACATCTGAAGCTAACATGGTAAATTTACAACACTTCAATAAAAAATAATTTTATATAATAAGTAAAAATAAAAGCAACGCCATAAAAAAAAAAGTAAAAGAACACGGTAATCCCCTTAGCTGTAGGTGGTGGAGAACTCTGCAAGCACCAAGTTCACTCGAATACTCCAGCACTGGTGGTCACTCATTCTAACCATCAGAGAATCACTTGGCTTCTACGAGGTTACTTTTCTCTTCAGTGAAAGGCTACAGTTGCATCTAATGATGTATTGAATCTCATCATTCACAAACCCAAGAATTAATGAGGATTTCCCATAGGCCTGGCTCTGGACAGATGAAAAGATAGGGTCCCAGATATATTCATGTGTAGAAGAAGTTTATGCCATAAAGACATTAATTCTTCCTGCTTTGATAGACAGATTCATTGCAATTCTGATTAGAATTCCTCCCAGATATTTCATGGAATGTAACAAGTTAATTTATGGTCAGGAACAGCCAAGAAACTTCTTTAGAACCACCACTGGGAAGGGGTGGATAGGTCATGCATTTCAACTGGTCTTTCTGATGTGATGAAAACGTTCTGGAATAATAGTGGTTGCACAAATGTGAATATGCTAAAAGCTGCTGAATTGTAACATTCAAGTGGGTGGACTTCATGGTGTGTGAACAATATCACAATAAAGCTGTTATATGAAAAAATCCTTCTTGCCAATTATTTTTCCCTCTATACTACTAGTCTGTCCCACAATTTAAGTAAAACAAACAAACAAAAAAAACAAAACAAACCAGATTTTGCCAGGAGCTCTTTAGGAGTGCAATGTCCCTGGGTCTCCAACGCCTCAGGTTGTGCTGTTCCTGTTAACACACAATAGCTGGGCTGGACTAGTTAGGGACTATAAGTATCTTTTTAAGATCGACGGTCTCACGTTTCACCCTGGGAGAGTGAATGATGGAGGATGAGACAGCCTCATGCCTTCAGCTCATTTTTAACTGAACCAAGCCCTGCTTTCACCACTGTAATCCCTCTCAGTATAAAAACATGTGACATCAACAAGCACCGCCATCATAACACCTGAAAGTGTTCAAGGCACTTACCTGGGGCAGAAATCCTGATCAAGGAGACAGAAGCTCCCTCAGCACTGCCGCTCCCTTTTCCCGACTCCACCAGGAGAAGCTGGGAGTTACAGCCGCGGGCTCTCAGCCTGGGGAGCAGCGCCCACGCCGCTAATCTGGACCTCAGGGATCGGGAAAGGGAGAGGAAGGCAGCCCCGGGGTCGCGGGGCAGGGAGAGCGGGGTGGGGGACGCGGGCTGCAGCCCCGCTCGGAGGCCAGCCCCAGCCCCAGCCCAAGCCTTCCGCCCCGTCCGGGTGTGCAGACCCCGCCCGCCCGGGACACAGCCCGCCCAGTGGTGGGGACGGGTCGGCGGCCTAGGAGAGGAAGCCCGGGAGGGGAGGACTCGCGGGCGGGAGAGGGGAAGCGGACGCCAGCCGCGGACTGAGGGGAGCCCGGCTGGGCCAAGAGGCGCAGGGGCACACCTGGCCCTGGACAGCTGTGGCCGGGGCGCCGGGGCAGGTGGCGCGGGCAGAGGGGTCTGGCCGGAGCAATCCAGCTGAACACACGCTGACTGGCGCCCTGGGGGGCTGTGACACGCCGACCGCCCTCCCGCAGCCGCCTCACCCCTTTCCCGATATCCCCTCACCTTGCACTTCCACAGCCAGAGGCCCCGGCCCCAGGCAGTAGCCAAAGGCCTACAGGGCGACAGAGCTGAGAAGCCATTGGGGCCGATCCCCGGCTCGGAGCTGGAGCTTCCAACCCGCGGTCCAGCTGGCAGCAACTGCGCATGCGCAGGAGGGCCAGCGATCCGCTCTGGTTCCTGAGAGAGAAGGGGAACCGAGGGAGGGAGAATAGGGGAGGAGGAGGGGAGGCGGGGAAAAGTGGAGGGAGACACATGGACAGGAGGAGCAGAGGGAAGGCAGTTACCTGGAATTGGGAGGGGAGTAACAGAGATGGGGAGAAAGCGTTTTACCTCTTGTGGCACCCCGAAGGAGGCAGCAGTCCTGCCTATACACCCTTCTCTTACCCGTCATTGCCCACAGCTCATATTTTACGTCCCTGGCCCAGCCCTCCAGCTAAGGTCTCTGCAGAAACCCTACGGGTATCATACCCGTTGCCCCCACAAGGAGCTAGGTTTACTGTTGCTCAGGGAACCAAGCACCCGCAGGTGTTGTTTCTCAGAACTACCTTGGGAAGAGTACATATTCCCCTTTTACACGCTGGGAAACAGGCAGGCACGATCTCTGCCTTAGCTCCACTGTCCCAAATGTTGGGCTGGCAGGGAGCGGGAGGTAAAATGTCAGAGCCCCAGAAGGAGCAGACTGCCTGAGTGTTGGTGTAGAGTCCCCATCCCTCCTGGGTAAACCACACCCCAACCTCGGGGAATAATCAAGGGCTCACCGTAGGCCCCTGTGTGTGGGAGAGCTGCCCTCAGTCCCAGTGTCCAACTTGCTAGGTAGGTAGAAGTGTTATTGAGTCCAAATTCATTCTCCTCAGTGCAGGACAGGCCAGTAAGTTGGGAGACCAAGTGTTGGGGCATGGAATAGCAAGTTTCTGTAGACCTAGATGGCAAACTAATGTCCTGGAAAACCATCTCCCCAAGTCAGAATTCAGGCTGCTTTCCTATGTGCTTGGTTTTTGCAAACTTCTTGGTGTAGGAATTCCTTCTTGTTAGAATCCTTTGTTCTTGCAGCTATCTCCCTGGGTCAGATCCCTGTAAACCTCCAACAAAACAAACGTTATTTTCTATTCTGCAACGTGTTATCTTTATATGATTGGAAAAGTGTTAAATACCCTTAAAGGTCAGAGCCTTCAGAATAGGCTCTCCTGTATATTTTGGGCTCTAGGCAACATTGTTTTACAAGCAAGAAGAAGCCTAGGAGACAGAGCACAGGGTTAAAGTCAAAGGAACAGATCTAATATGGAGTCAGATTTCTTCTTTTCTATTACTGTGGCAGAAGCCACTTGAGGATTTAAATCCCTTAAAGTTAAAAATAAGTAAAACTTTAAAGGAATTTACATACATTGGTGGGAACTTGCATAGCATATCTGGAAAAGCACACAAAGGATTGTAAACATTGGCATCTCCAGGGAGGCGTGTAAGAACAGAGGATGAGGGAAAACTTCTTTCACTTGAGTATTTTTTGCTCTGTTTGAATTTTTTTAACCATATGCATATATTTCTTTTTCAGTTAAAATAAATGTGTAATAGAGCAAAGGAGTAACTAGTTCAGCAAATACAGCAGCCATAGACTCACTGAGTCATCATTTTCGATTTAAGCCAGGAAGCATCGATTGTCTCTCTCCTATGTGCCCAGTGCTGTTTTAAAACTTTTTTATATATTTTTTTTATAAAATAATAACATGCTATCCCTCACCCCTGCTCAGGGCTGGTGGGAAACCAACTGAGTTTTTATTGAGTTGTTTTCCAAGGAGTAGAGATGAGTTATAAACAGAACACAACTGCAGGGCAAAACAGGCGGACTGGTTTTCCAGCAGGCCAGATAGCGATGACGGGTTTTCAATAGAGGCGCACAGAGGCTGAGAGAGAAAGCCTCCAGGACCCTACAGAAAGCTGCCCACAGTGCCTTCTCCATGGCACTACTGAAATAGGAAAGAACAAATCTGACTCCATATTAGATCTGTTCCTTTGACTTTAAACCTGTGCCCTGTTTCCTAGGCTTAGTCTTGCTGTTTCTGCACCTTTTGTGAAACAATGTTGCCTAGATCCTGAAATATACAGGAGACCCTATTCTCAAGGCTCTGACTTTGAAGGATATTATCACTTTTCCATTCGTATAAAGATAACAAGATACAGAATAGAAAATAACATTTGCTTGTTGGAGGTTTACACGGATCTGACCCAGGTGAAGAGCTGCAAGAACAAAGGATTCTAAAAACAAAGAATTCATACACCAAGTTTGCATCAACCAAGCATTCCCGCTTCCCCTTTTTAATATAAGAAGAGCCTGAATTCTGACTTGGGATGATGGTTCTCCAGGACATTGGTCTACCATCTTCTCCACTGGCTTTACAAATTAAAGCCGCTATTTCTTGCCCCAAATCCTTGTCTCCTGATGTGTTGGCCTATAATGCACGAGTAGAACAAGCGTGGACTCGGAAACACAAACATACATTGAAAGTACGCATTTGGTATATTAAATGACCTGCTTCCACTCGTATTCCTGAGGTTTTCTTCTCTTGACCACTCCTACTTTATTTATGAAAAACCTGTCATGTGGACACATTTCCTTCTCTAGCCACTACCCTTCCATGTAAAAACTGATGCCAAGAAGGCAATGGAAGTTGCTAGAAGGTATTACCTGGCCAAAAAAGAGCAGAAGTGGGTTCTGGCTGATGTTCAGGAGCAGGCCGGGGCACCTGACAAGATGTCATAAGTACGGATAGACAGCTGGGCACCAAAGGAGAAGCTTCTAAACTTCCATGAGGGACTTGGATAGGAAGGAACAGTCCCAGACTATAGCTCTGATCCCACCACGAGCTTCCTGGGCAAGGCTGGGCAAGTCATTTAAATTCTCTAGACCCGTGCTGTCCAACACGGGAGCCACCAGCCACATGCAGGATTATGATGTTATTCTGTAGCCAGACAGAATTATAAATAAACACTTTATTGCAAAGGGTCAGCAGGTATAGTATTTAAAAACATTATTGGTTATCTTGCCCTAACAAGTTATTTTTGTATGTCTAGCTTTCTGTGGGTTGTAATGCCTGCGACTAATGTTTCCCTTACAGTGAGGTATTTTGAAATTATAAGTTACTGGACACAGTACACTCATATCACAGTTGAAAAAAACTGATTAAATAAGCAAGGTGATCTGACTTAGTAGTTATGAGCAGGGGCTCTGGGGCCAGCCTGCATTAGTATTAATTCTCACTCTCCCTCCAGGGAGTTCTGTGTGAATCTTGGACAAATTATTGTTGCTGTTGTTGTTGTTGTTGTCGTTGTCATTGTTATTATTTGTGCCTCTTTTTCCTTACCTTTTAAATAGCGAGGAAAATGTAGACTCTATCCCCTACAGTGTTGGCAGGATTAAATGAGTAAATGTCTGTGCTGCCCACTTCCCTGGGTTTCAGCATTCTCCAGGCAATCAGTGCAAAACACAGTGGCATTCTCCACTGTCTTCGTCAGTCTGGGATTCTGTAACAAATTACCGTGTGTCGGGTGGCTTAAACAACCAGCATATTCCTTATGGTTTGGAGGCTGAGGCTTTCAAGTTCAATGTATCTGGGAGAGGATTGCCAGCTCGAAGATGGCTGTCTTCCCACTATCTTCATGGCCCAGAGAGGAGAGAGAAGCAAGCACTTTGGGGCCCTGTATAAGAACACTAATACCATTCATGAGGGCTCTACTCTCATGACCTCATTTTAGCCTACTAATCACCTCCCAAAGGCCCCGCATCACTATATCATCACCCTGGGAGATGAGGTTTCGACATATGGATTTTGAGGGGATGCATTCAGTCCACACATCGGCTAACTCTCCCAAACATGCAGTCATCAAACCTGTAGCTAATTTCAAAATAATGTTTATATCTCTCTGCCCATTTCCATTCCTACATCTACTAACACTGAAGCCCTGCTACATTTTATTTCTTATTTTCCTTGTGAGGTTTAATTGATTCCTCTAACTCCAAGGATTCGCTCACTCCAGTCTGCTTGACAGCCCTGCCAGGTAGGTCTTCCTTAAAACACCTTCCCAATTCACCTGGTTGTTTTTAGGTGTAAATGTCAGAATTCTCTCCACACCCCATCCTAGACTTTAATCCCTTACACTACCACTCACTATGTTATTTTCCTATTACCACTGTAACAAATTCCCATAAGCTTAATAGCTTAAACCAGCACAGAATTATTAGCTTATGGCTGTGGATGTCAGAGATCCAACACAGTTCTCATTGGGATAAATTCAAGATACCAGCAGGGTTCCTTCCTTCTAGAGGGTCTAGAAGAGAATGTTTCCTTTTTTTTTCCAGTTTACAGAGGTCACCCACCTTCCTTAGCTTGTGCCCCTCAACTTCCTCCATTTTCATGGTCAGCAGCCTTTCTGAACATTGCTCCATTGCTACACCTCCCTCTGATTTTAAACTCAGCTGGGAAATATCCTCCATTTTAAGGACCCCTGTGATTACATTCAGCCCACCTGGACAATCCAGACTACTCACCCTATTGTCTCATCTCAGGATCCCCTTGTCCCATCCCACTCTGGCAGTATGTATGTGGCTGTGACATTCACCTTGTGTAACATTTCCTCATGAGCAATTTATGGTTCAAGGCACTTATAAGTGACTTTTTGTTTTTCTTCCTTATCCTTTCTACATTCAGTTTGTCTGGTGAGATTATATGAATCCTTTTTATTTGTGCCCCTGCACTAATCTATAATAATGTATCATGGGTTTAAAGGCTAACTAATAGACAATTTAGGAGACAGAAATCCTCTAAGATTTTTAATCCTAAAATATCTGTCATCCCTTTTGCCATGTACAGTAACATGTCACAGGTGGCTACCCTGTGGCCGGGGAGGGACATGATTCTGCCATCACACTCCCCTCATTCTCACCAATGTGCTGATCAACTAACCAAGGATCTATGCTCTCCAATTCACTCACTTCCTCCTCCTTTCCATTGACTATCCTGTTCCCACCGCTTCCTTCATTCACCACATCAGGATTTCATGACCACATTCTCCCCTAAATGAAATGGGTATCTTGCATCTAATGTCTGACAGCTGTTCTTATTGTATATGCACACACTGACCTACACATAATCCCGTCCATCTCTTTATTTTCCTAGAATCTTCCAGAAGAATCAGTTCCATGATGATGATGATGATACTGACAATGATGACAGGGGCCTCTAAAGGATTCTGATAAAGAGGGAATCGATAAAGGGAGGGAATCATTGCAAAATTGCCCCAGAAACAGGCTTAAAGGTAAATAACTCTTATAGTGTTTAATGAAATTGACTAATATTTAACTATTTTTAAGACTTTATATCACTGAATTTAAAATTTTAACGGGAATTTTCATTCACCACTAACCAAGATTCAACTCTGGGACCAAAATCTAAGGATTTCTGTCTTCTAAAAAATTGCCCACTAGCCTTTTAAACACGTGATCCTTTTAAAAAGTTTAGTGCTGGGCTGAAAATAAGCAGGATTCATATAATCTCACGAGACACAGTGAATGTGGAAAGACTAAGAAATAAAAACAAAAAGCCATTCATAACGTCTTGAACTTTATGTTGCTCACAGGAGAAAATGTTTGCCAATGTGTGTGTCACATCAACATGACGACTGAGTGGGATGGGGAAGCTGATCTTCCTCATCAGTCATTTATGCTGATTTGTTAGATGCCAAAACAGTTTCCTCATTGAAATTGCTTCTAACAAGTATGGAAGAATTTAGGTTCTACCAAAAGCAGGCTAAATATTTTCCCCTGCTTTCAGGTCTCTGGACTGAATGTCCCCACAAGAAGGACATGGTTATGTTTCATAGGGAAGTCTTCCTGAGAAGCAACAGGCTTTTCTAGGGCAGAACTGCAGGGCCCCCCATGGATGGCTGGAGGAGGTCTAGAGGGGACACTGGAAAAACAGCAGGAGTGAATTCAGATACTGCTGCTCAGGTCGCCAAAGACAGCATTGCTATCTCTAAGGATATGACATTCTCCCAAATTTTCCATGAGTGAAGGAGCCTGTGAACACTAAGCAGGTTGTTAAGACACAGCAGCACATAATTTGCGTGACAACACAATTAGAGTATGATTTGATATTTGGAAAATAACTAGCCCATTGTTCTTTGAAACTGCAGCAGTAGCAATAGAAATAAAAAAGACTGAGCCGTCTTGGAGACAACAATCAATAAACAATTCTAAATCTGCAGAATTCCTTGACAATATTCAAGCAATGAGCTAGATGTGTGCTGCAGATACCTCTTACTGCAGGGCTCACTCCTGCAAAGCATAGAACTAGTTTCTCAGCACACAGAGGGAACCAAGTCAAGATTCTTAATCTTTTGAGATTTACTAAATGGCTGGAAAGGTCAGACAAGTACATACAGGCAAATATGATTAAATGTAATCAAATAATATCAAATGTGATTTGAGCACAGACGAAAGAGAAATTCCTTTCACCTGGGATCTAGAGAGACTTCTTCAGAAAATGTGGCTTTGGAGACGGCCAAAGACATGGGTGGAATTTTGGCAGAACAGGATGTAAGGAATTTAAAAACTTATTCTATAATTCATATAAAAATTCAAAGGATCCCAAAAATCCAAAACAACTTTGAACAAGAAAAACAAAGTTGGAAGACTTGCACTATCTGATTTTCAAACTTTTTTTATAAAGCTACAGTAATCAGAAATTATGGTGTTGGTGTAAAACAGGAAAATAGAATAATGGAACACAATAGAATGTTCAGAACTAAACCAAGACTTATACAGACAATTGATTCTCAAAAAGGATGCTGTGGAGAAAGGATCTTTTCAGCATGTAGTGCTGGAACAATTAGATCGTGATACGCAAAAAAAAAAAAATGAACTTTGATCCACACCTCACAAAATATACAAAATTTACCTCAAAATGGATCATAGATCTTAATAGGAAATCTAAAACTATAAAACAGCTAGGAGAACAAGCATAGGCTTAAGGTTTATGGCCTTGGGTTTGGCAAATTTTTCTTTGCTATGACACCAAAAGTATCATCTATTTTAAAAAGAAACTGATAGAGTGAACTTTATGAACATGAAGACTCTTCAATGCTCTTCTAAACACTGCTAAGCAAATGAAAAGACAAGCCATAGACAGAAGCTATTTGCAGATCATATATCTGATAAAGGTCTCTCTTTGTATCTGATCCAGAATAAAGAGGTCTCAAAATTCAATAATAATTCAAACACCTGAATGAATGAGGCCAGAAAACACACTTCAGTAAAGATATCCAGATGGATAATAAGCATATGAAAAGATGCTGATTAAAGGTGTCATTAGTCATTAGAGAAATACTTTTAAAAACCACAGTGAGATACTAGTTCACATACATACTAGAATGAATACAGTTAGAAAGACTGACCTTACAAGGTGCTGGCAAGGAAGTAGAGCAACCAGAACTGATACACACCACGAGGAATTTACAATAGTACAACCATTTTGGAAAAGTCTTTAACAGATTCTTTTAAAAAGGTAAACACCTGTGTACCATATAATCCAGACATTCCTCATCTGGTGCTTTAGAAAGGAAAAGCATATGTCCATACAAAGACTTGTAACCAAATATTCACTGCTATTTTATTTATAATAGCACAAGTTGTAAATAACCCATGCATCCATCAAGAAGTAAATGCAGAAAGAAATGATGGTCTATACAAACACTGCTCACAATAAACTCTTCAGTAAAAACTCAGCACTAAACAATACTCTACTATAAGACAAACAAGCTATTAATACAGCAACACAGATGATTCTCAAAATAATTACACTGAATGAAAGAAGTCAGACAACATAGAGTAGATACTGCATGAATCCATTCATATAAGGATCTTGAAAATGCAAACCAATATGTTGTGATAGAAAGCAGATCAATGGTTCCCAGGGGAAGAGACGGGGAGGGAGGGAGGGACAACAAAAGTCAGGAGAGAAGCTTTGTGGGTGATGGGTATGTTCACTGTCTTGAGTGTGGTCATGGTTCCTTGGGGATATACTTACGTCAAAACGTATTAAGCTGTACACTTTAAACGTGTGAAAATTATTTTGCCAAGTATACCTCAAAGCTGTTTTAAGAAAAAAGGCACTTTAGTCCTGATCCACCTCAGCGCCTGATTGGAGTGACATGATCAGTCCCTCCCACTGTCTGCCTAACGGGAAGGTAGAAAAGCTCTCACGGAAGATAACATGGATTTTTCATTTGCAATGTCTGCCATGTAATAAAGAATTTCTAGACATGCAACATGTCCAGACTATATGACAGATAACATGAGAATAAGGAGCATTAGACAAAGGATGCAAACCCCAGGTGATGTAGGCATCAGAGTTACCAATAAAGGCTATAAAATACTTTTAATATATTCAAGAAAATAAGGAAATGATGGGACAATAGATAACAGGGTAGAGACTTTCACCAGAGAAATATACTGGAATGTATTTTTAGGAAAAATCAAACTGATACTCTAGAACTGAAGCTTTCAGCTCTGGAAACAGGTAAACAGAGCTAATTAGGATCCCTTTTAAGTAAAACTTTCAGTAATTCTGGGTAAAATATAACAACAAATTAACACAGAGCTAACTATGGAGAGAGAAGTTCCCTGATGACAATACAAAGAGGACACTTAAAGCCCAGAGTGGTCATCTTGTGAGCTGATGCCACCGCACCCTGGAGGGAAGGGGTTTTCATCTGCACATAAATAGGGATACAATGTCCATGTAGGAAAAAGGGTCCATACCAGATGTAGAAGACTCTTCCTCTATATCTATATAGTCAGAGACAGAGATGTAAAGTGGCAGCAGAGGTCACAGTGACACAGGGCCCTGGGCCAAGGAGTGTGAGCACCTCTGCAAGCTGGGAAAGGTAGGATGACGAATCCCTCCCAAGAGCCTCGGTGTGGAACTTAGCCTTGGCCACTCGTTGGTTTTAGCCCACTGACATTGACTTTGCACTACTGCACCCTAGAACAGTGAGAAGATGAATGTGTATTGCTTTAAGCCACTGAGTCTGTGGTCCTTTGTTACAACAGCAATAGGAAAGGAACTCAGGAACCAATATGAACTTGAACCACAGGCTGCCTGCTGTGCTGGCAGGAAGTCCTTTGTCTCTGATCCTGGGGGAGTGTCCTGTCCTCTGGCAGCATCCACAAACTACCTCATGCTAACTTGGCAGTTTGCAGAGGGTTAAATCTTATCCCTGCACAGTTCTTGATATTTAGTTAATAAAAATGATGGTGTCATCATGGGTATTTTTCCATCTTTTAAATACCCTTCAGTCTTCTAATAAAGCTACTTCTAATTAAGAGACCGTGTAAATAGTTTTCAATCTTCATAATAAATAACTGTGGTTTTATCTGGTTACTTAAATTATGAATAATAATGTTCACATTTGTAAAAGTTATTAAAATCAACATTGTTTAATGAAAATATCATTTCTTTTCGCATGAACATGTATTAACTACAAGAAATGTTCCATGCTTTCTTCTACGATTTACTGTTAGAGCCTTAAAGAATAATATTTTTCTCAAAAGATATTACGGCAAAGGGATTTCTTTTGGTGGAACTGTTCCGGCATCAAATCTGGTGCATGTCTCAGGCCACTGGCAACATAGAGATGATAGACATTAGGAGGCATTATAAACACAGAATCATTTTTAAAGGAATTAAAAAAACTGGATGTGTGTAAACAAAGAATCAGAGAATATTCTGGTGAAATAAATGTATTTTTCAGCTTAAGCAAGACATGGGGTGAATAAATCTGAAATGAAAAAACCACCCAGAAATTAGCAGCGAGTCATGCATGCAGTGTGAATGATCAAAACCAAGTTGTTTCCAAACCAGTGTGCAGGCTTGATGCCTTCATGAATCAAATCTGTGTGGCACCAGGCCACCTCGAATACATGTTGATGAGGTATTTATAAGCCCTTCACCATCCCAAATCAAAGCCCACGCACGAGCCACAAGACCATCACCTACACATTTGGAAAACACACAACATGGTGAATAGCACTTTTCTTGTTCAGTAGCCGGTGGCAGCGAACTGTGAGCAGACAGAGATACAGGGACACAGAGGCACCTCCCCTCACTCAGCTGTTAAACTTCCGTGCATCCCTGGGGACAGGATTGTCATAAAATGCACCATGGATTGATTCCCCTCCTAGGAAAGGAACCGTAGTGCTGTCATTAGGTTTGAGCAGGGGTGGGTGGAAGATCTCAGAAGAGTTGTTTCAGCACACCAATAGAATTCTTGGCCACCGTGACCACGAAAACAAGTCCCCTGCCATCCCGGTAGGCACTTGGGCTCCTGACAAAAGCTGGGCTCAGTAAAGGGTTGAGTAGAAGGCACAGACCTGAGGGATGCCCCAGCAATAGGCAGGAGGTAGGGCCTGGTTTATACTGCTCTGGGTGTATCCCAGACTCATCCGAATACGAAATCAGAAATTTGCAAAACAGCAGAGCTGGGGTGGATCATCTACTCCAGACTCCTCACCTTACAGTTAAAAGGGTGGCAACCTTGACAGGCAAAGCAACGTGCTAAAGGCAGAGCGTGGAAGTCGCAGTGCCAGATGAAACGCAGCGTGCAACCCCCGTTCAAGGCCGCTGACTCTGACGACGGGGCCAAGGTTTCCAATGAGGAGAATAAGACAGTGTAAATACTTTGTTCCCCCTAAAACCCCAAATGTTTTTTAAAGGCACAAAAACTCACCTTAACTAGATCTCTTCTGAGGGGGCTCTCTTCTGCTTCTTCGTCTTTCTGTCTCCATTTCCCTCTCTCAGACACAAACACATTCAGTTTTGTGAAAGGGGACTTCCTTCCATACAAAGACAGACTTCACATCTTCAGAAAGATACCTGAGAAAGCACGTTTCTCAATTCAAGTCTTTGTGTGAGTTCTGGGCAACTGGCTTATTTTCTAGAACAATCGGTAGTTACAAAATCAGGAAATCATCTTCCACAAAGGCAGAGTTCTGGTCCGTGTTGATAAAGTTGGGGATGTCACATTTCATGAGTCTGTTCGGCTCCTCCTCTGGCCACCTGCTGCATCTGATGGCTTCCTGGAGCCGAATAACACTGTAAAGGGCTATGGTAGGGATACCAGCTTTGGCCTTGTCCAAGTGGTCCACTTCATTGATGTAGCAGTGAAAGAGGGACCTAGATTCGTCATTGCACTGCCAGAGAACACCTTGGGCAGCAGCGGTCTTCCAAAGTCTGACACAAAGCTGTTGAGTCTAAATCTCTTCTCGGGAGACTCTGCATTGCTACAAAGAAAACCAAAATAAAATATCGTTCACAGTGTAGCTCGGTGACCTGAAGAATCATAGTTTTTGCCATCTACTGAGAGTAAATCCCTGCACAGAGCATGCTGACATGCACTGGAATTGAAAGACATCACTTCTGAACACATACAATTAAACCCAAGGCAAAAGTCTAAAGTGAGGGCCCATGGACCATCCTAAAAAGACATCGTTCCCTGAGAATCCTCAATATTGGTGCCTCGCACACCAGTGTTTCTCCGTGGGACACTCAGATCTCTTCATCAGGATTCGTTAAAGTGCTTCTTAAAATGCAGAATTCTGGGGTGCACACCCTCAGAGTCTCCAGAGGTAGCGACTGGTAGTCTGTATTTTCATAGCCACCAGGATAACTAAACATGCTCAGGTTTAGCACCGCAGTCTACATCGGGTCACCTGAGCATCGACAATTCTGTCTCACGGGATGGGGGGTGCCATGTGTGTCAGGGTGCTGTCCTACCCATGTGTCTCCCCTGATTCTCAGAACTGACAGTGCTGCCCCATTGGGCACGAAATACCACCGTTTCACAATGCATACGCAGGGCGCCCGACTGAAAAACAATCAGTGATAGGAGAGGGGACAAAACTCAGCTTCCTGTTACCTTGTTTCACTTACTGTGGGACGAGTGATCAATTCAAGGGTAATAAATCAGTGAATGAGTGAATAACATGACTCGCGTTAGTCCCACGAGTGCCTGGAAGAGCAAGCCTGGGCACATTGAGAACCATAACAGCCCATCTACTTAAATGTCATCCTCCACAGATCTATGTAAAGGTTACTTCCACCCAGGCAGTGACTCCAGAAGGGCAAGAATCATGTATGAACACACTCTCAAATCCAGAACAGAACCTGACAACAATTAGGCTCTGGAGTCTGTGTTTAGCGAGTGTGGAATCTCAGTGATTCCAGCTCTTACACCTTGCCTTCCCATCCCACCACACACGATATGGCCCTTATGTCCAGTTCTCCCGGGGCTGGGGCCACGGAACCCATTTATAGGACTGGAAGAATCTGATCATTTAAACCATCCCCCAGATTATCATCAAGAGTCACCTGCATTTCAGGGATCAGTAATCCCAAAAGCTTTGCAGTTCAGGCAGCTGAGGGATTTTTATATCAGCTCTGTCTTCTACTGTGACTGCCTGGGTGACATCAGACAAGGAATTCTGAAAAGCCTGAACTTTTCCTTTCAGGAATAATCTAATTAACAAATCTCGTTGACCACTCAACAAATGTGATGTGAAGATCAATAATTTACACAGGAGTACAACATTCACTAGGTCGTGGATTTAGAATCAGAGGAAAATCATTTTAGAAAGATTGACAGAATGTAGCTTTAATGCGAATTTAAGTATTCTTACCTTTCAGTAAATCATCTTCCCCTACTTATCACTTCACCCAAGTTTAAAAGATGTCTGAGAACAGGGATGAGTGTGCCAGCAATCTGAGACCCAATAACCTAAAATGTCACCTAGGAAAAAGAGGGGAGTAACACATTTTTAAAAAGCATGGTGAGGATGGCGGGGCCATCCCCAACCCCAGACTAAGAAGCTCTGAGTAATAGCTTTCCTGCCTGCCTGGGGCATCAGCTGATGTGAAAATCCACCCAGAAACCTCACTGTCCAGCAGCTCTTCCATAACACAGGCTACACTTTCTCAGAATTAAGAATTGCGTCCAGTAACCACTTCGCTGAAGAATAAAGACAAAGGAGAACAAGAGAGTTCTGCCCCTCCCAAGGGAGAGCCCAGACCTCGGGCTGCATGCACTGCGCCCACCTCCCTGGAGAAGAATAAACTGGAGAAGGGCGTTCTGCGAAACTGCGGCAGCAAAGGTTGAGATGGGAACAAATTGACCAGCTGGCCAGGGACAGCCCCCTCCGTCGCTGCCTTGGCGGCTGCCTCAGCCCTCTCAGCCCATCCTGCCCACCTCCGGTGGCTAAGCTGTCAGAGAAATTGCTTTGCGACCTGGAGCAACAGAGGCTGCCCTCAGGCCAATCTGCGGAAAAGATGGGAGCTAAACCCCCAGCTCCCGAGCGGCAGGCTCCATACCCCTGCCAACACCCCGACGCCCCCGCACCCTACCACAACCCCGGGGAAATATGACCCGAAGAAGTGTGACCTGGGAACGAGGGGCAGCAGAGGCCGCCCCCACGTCAGGCCTGCAGAGAGATTGGAGCTTATCCTCCAGCTCTCCAGGGGCAGCCCCTGTCCTCTCCACCTCCTGATCTCACCGCGCCCACCTTCCAGGAGCAATCAGACCAGGTGTGGGGTGTCAGGCGAATCTTGCGCCAGAGAGGACGTCCCCAGGCCAG